>NC_139951.1:22411161-22643661 GCF_963454915.1 Gymnoscopelus microlampas | reverse complement strand
TTGATTTTCGATTCAATAACGTCTGTTATAAAGCCTTCCATCTCCCATGACCCTCAACCTGCGCTCTAACGCCCAACTCTCAGCTTGCAGGTACAACTCGGGGCTGATGGGGTCTCGAAGCGTCACGGTGGTCACCAGCCCCCTCTCCTCCTCCCACCTCTTTCTCTTCATCCTCTTGTCCTCCATCCTCCCCTCCATGCGGCCTGCCCTCGCCCAGGACCTCTCAGCCACCGAAACGGCGGTCAAAGACAGCGATGCTCCGTCTTCATTGCCCGCCTACTCTGTGTCGGACGAGTTCGAGGTGCCGGCCAACCAGACCACCACGGTGTCGGGCTTCAATGTTGCCGCCGCGGAGACTGCTGTCCGGAACACTCCCCCGCCCCCGGAGACGGGTCTGTCAACGGCGAACAGTGGGGGGGACGGCGACGACGAGGACGCCCCCCCATCAAGTGGGACGCGTTGCCAGGGCTACTACGACGTGATGGGCCAGTGGGACCCACCGTTCAACTGCAATGCCGGCGTCTTCCTGCACTGCTGTGGCACATGCTTCTACCGCTTCTGCTGCCAGTTCCGCCAGCAGCGCCTCGACCAGAACATCTGCTCCAACTACGACACGCCCATCTGGGCCAACACCGGCAAGCCCGTGGCCACCATCACCGAGGGCCAGGCCGACCAGGACCGAGACCGCACGCACCTGGTGGTCTACATCATCTGCGGCGTGGTGGCTATTATGGTGCTGGCTGGCATCTTCGCCAAGCTGGGCCTGGAAAAGAGCAGGGGAGGGAGCGGAGTTGGGGGCGGAGTCGCTGACCTCAGCAATGCCAGGTGAGGAGTAAGGGGCATGGGGGTGGGGGTCGGCCGGGTGTGTGTGTGTGTGTGTGTGTGTGTGTGTGTGTGTGTGTGTGTGTGTGTGTGTGTGTGTGTGTGTGTGTGTGTGTGTGTGTGTGTGTGTGTGTGTGTGTGTGTGTGTGTGCAGTATATAAACAGGTGGACGGAGGTGTGAATCTGTGTGTATTTGTGTACATACCAAAAGTGTACTTGTGCATGTAGATACAGTATATTCATGCATGCATTTATGTATGTATATGTGCATGTGTACAAAACATATTATGTCCCCTTGCATGTGACACAGTATGTGCGCATGTACAGCATGTGTTCAAGTGTGTGGGGGTATGAGGTAAAGACCATCATACAGATTCTCCTACATAAGTTCAGTAACTCATCGTTATCTCATAATCTTTGTATTGGATGATGACCAGCACCTTGACCTGTAGCAGTACAGTATAACTGCTTGTAACAATGCTCGGTATTGAGGGTAAAAGCAGGTCAAGGACATGCTGTAATTATTGTCTGAAATTAAGTTAAAGAAATTAATTTAGGAGGATTGACAGAAAGAAGAAAATAGTGGCTATTACCAAAGAGCTGAAAAGAAGCAATCACAAAAAGGATGATCACATTTGCATATTGACTTGCTTTGCTTTATGTTTAGTTTTTTGTTTTTTGTTGTACATGTGAAGCAATAATGCAATATGAGTAAAGTAATGCATGAATGTGTGTATGTACGCCGTGATTGTGAACATTGCTGTAAGGGTACATGTTCATGTGTATGGACTCCATTCATGCATTCATCAATAAGTCTCTCCCAATTCATGTTCATAAATCTCTTACTCATGTTTCTAATTTTCTTTTATTGTCTTTCCTTTCTCCATGTTTTCTTTTTTGTTTCGTCCCTCATGTACCATTTGCTTTGTTTGTACAGTGTAAGCATCACTTATATTTGAAATAAACAACAAAAAGAATGAAACCTCGACCAAACATATCTCTACTAGGATTTTTTTTTTTTACTTGAAAGGGAAAGTCTGAGATAATTCCCTCTTTCAAGGTTGTTCTCTCCTGAGATGTTGACTTAAAACTAAGTCAAGGGTGTGTTATATGATGAAGACAAGTAAAAAGCCAACACGAAGTACCGTCTCTATGCAAACACAAACACGTTCTGGGCCAGCATTTGTTTCGTTTTGCTTCCTGTAGCTAGAAAAGGCAGATAGACAGGCATTGCCAATAAAAAATCCTCTATGGAAAAGAAAAGTAATGAGCCGTCATTACTTATACATTGAGAGATTTCATATTCAATCCATGTCTCCCTCTCTCCTTCCACACAGGCATACGTACGCATGCATGTGTGTGTGCATGCATGCAAGCACGTCCACATGCACATACTGTATGCACGCATAATACTGTCTACATACCTATGCACACAAATTAGTATGCATGCCTATAAGTGCACCCACCCATGCCCATATGAACACACTATTCACTACATGCCCCTGCAACATTTTCTTGTTGCAGTGGGTCAGGTTAAACATGAGGTCCAGGGTTAAATCTGCTTCCCTCAGGAAATCATTACCACAAATGTACACGCAGCATGAACTCAAACCTCTTTTAATCGTTCTTTATCCCTCCCTCGCTCTCTCTACCTTCCCCCATCTTCCTCTCAACCCGGCTCTTCTTAAAGGTTCATTCCAGACTTCTTGCATGTTCTATAGCTTATTGATTATGACTTTTGACACACCTGACATTACTGCATTGCAGACCATTTTCCAAAGCATACCATGGTTTGTTTGGTAATAGAAAACATTGAGGAACCCAATCTCTATACATGTACTTGCAGAGACTTGAAACTCGCTTGAAATAGGTAATCCAACATACTCAATGTCACTATGCCATTATGTTCTGTTTAAAGTTCCATTATCATTCCATTACCGTTCCATTACCATTCCACCATTGCATTTTAACATGCACATTGATTTGACAAGTCCATCTGAAACTAGTCCCTAACAAAAGATTGATGAAAGATTAATGACTCAGTGATGTTTAACCGATATTGACTCAGTTATTCAGGTAAGTTTGGTAATAATGACAAACAAAATCTAAATAAATCCACTTGCAGAAAAATGGTCTATTTTCATGTATGATACATCGCCAAACCTGTTATTAGATAATAACATATATTGGCAGTGGTATGGTCCTTTTAAAGGGCTTAAAAAACAGAACCCTCATTTTATGGTTCATTCACTTCCATCTCTCTTCAAGCTATCTTTCTTTTTTTTTAAACCCATTTAGACCTGAGGCCAATTCTAAAAACACCTTCTATATCCTGACCTAAGTTTCCTGAAAAACGTCACATATTTATTCAAAAATTACAACAAATGTATGTTGCTATATACTGTACATAGCAACAAGAACCCCAAAAGGGGTTCCTGTCCTGAAAGGTATAGTTACAAATAGGGGTTCCCGCCCAAAATGGGTTCTCTCTATCTATCCACAATGCCGTTCTTCCATCTAATCCTCTTTCTTTACCTCTCTCACCTTCCACATGACATCAAAAGTTCCTTGCTAAACCTTCTCTTCATTCGTTCATCCCTCAGTTCCAAGCTGTCAACAGTTGTCATGTGTCTACATTGCAAAATCCTGACTGTTAATTTAACTATTGAGAGTGTAAAAATGCACCTGTAATACTCAGGATCTTGCAGTGCATCTCTTTCTTCTATCTATCATCTTCTTCTACATTTGTGCTTCTTATCTTCCTGCGCTTCAGGGCAGAGCTGGAGGTTTTCAAACATCTGTATATAGCAAAATACTGAGTGTTAAATCAGTGTATACTCAGTGTAAAATATTTAAAATAGTAATAATATTAATAAATAAAACTTAACCTGCAACCTTCACATTTCTTTTTTCATGTATTTTGTTCACTATTTTACTGGTAGGGAGCAGGCATGAATCCGGACACAATCTGGATTCTACTCCAGTTGAATAGCAACACCCCTTCCCTCTCCACAGTACTATCCATAAAAAGCAGAAAGTTTTGTTCCTCACAGAGGTCCTCAACCACCATTATTAGTAGCAGATCATTCTTTCTTGAACATTATACAGTTAAACCAGATAAGTGCGTCATAAAATGTCTAATTTCTCATCATCAACTCTAGGTACCATAGCATTACTTCTAGCATCTGATGGGGGGGAAAGACCAACCAGATTTTCCCAATTTGTTTCTGTCAGCATGCAAAAAAAATAGGTTTAACACAATGGTGTAACATCTGTAATGTACATGAATACCCCAGGCAACAGCTCATTCCATTAATTTCTGAGCTCCAAAAATAGAATAAATAAATAAATACAATATTGACGCCCTGGGCAGATAACCATAGCCAGGATTAAACATTTCCTGAAGGGCAGCACCTCATTGAAACGGGAACTATCCAGAAGCATAAACACATTAACACATACAGATTAACCCCTCTTACCAGATTACCCTTCCAAAGATTAAACAAACTTCAGTGAGATCACCGCATTACCGTTCTCGGGGCTGCTTCTGCCTGCTCCTGTTTAGTTATTAGTCCTTTTCCCCTGACACAAATCCCTCGTCCGAAAATGACTGTGTGACTAAAACCATGGGCCCTGTGTGCAGCTCAAATATATCCAGCCACTCAACTTTAATATTAATGAAGCAGAACATGAGGCTGCGTTACATACTTTTATACTTCCTCCAATGATCCTAAAAGCTTTCACCTGCACCCCTTTCCTTTCTTTATAAACGTAAGGCTCAGCACGCAACCAAGTATAACTCAGGTATGACTCTTCTCAGGCACATTTTCTTCTCTTTTCTAGCCCTCTCTCACTTTCCTTTTTACAGCTCTCTCACTTTCTCTTTTTTTCTAGCTCTCAATCTCCCTCTCTTTCCTTCTTCAACCCTGCAGCTCTGTGGAAGCTGATTAAAACCAAATTCCCCCAAATCAGCTTGGAAATTCCTATGCTAAAGCCCAGGTGTTCCTCCTCTTAGCCCCCCATCCCCAACAAAACCGTCACACAGTCTATTGAGTCAGGTTTTTTTCCTTCTTCTTTCTGCTGTACCAATCCTTCCCAACAAAAGGCATGTAGCTCACTATCGCAACCTGCCTTGGGTGATACATGTCATATGTAATGGGCAGCATCAACGGGGAAATGGGGGGGGGGGGCAGTGCTGGGTGAATGTACTGTACTTAAGACCCTTAAGAAACATACACACCCATTTGCACAGACAAACTGTACATACATGGAAAAGTACCATACTGTATGTACCCTGCCTCACTTACAGTACATACTGTACGCACCAACAACAACACGCTCACATGTTTCCAGACACATACAGGCACACACAAAAACTGCCCTACAAAGCCAAAGTGCAGTAAAAATAGTTTAACTGATAAAAGGGTTTAAAAGTGTTTCAATTGGTCAGCCAAATCGGTTATCGGCATATCTATCTATATGTATATCTATATCTATATCTATATATACATTTCTAAACCCAAAACCCCCCAAAAAAACCTGCCACTGTGTGGGACTAAACACAAAAACAACATATCAATGTCACTAACAAGACACGCCACAACGTGCAGAATTACTACACGCAGTCTGTAGGCCACTTCATACTGCTCAGCACACATCTGCCCCCTCGCAGCATAATTAATTGCGGCCAACACAAACTCACAACATTACAGTCGGCCATGTTGTTCCTTAGCGTCATCGCCGACCACCGCCCAACGAGACCCAAGTGAGGTCAGACAACACACTCCATATTTGGGCATAGCTCCATTGGGAACATCTCCTATTATGGCTTTATATAACCGCCCAACGAGACCCAAGTGAGGTCAGACAACACACTCCATATTTGGGCATAGTAGCTCCATTGGGAACATCTCCTATTATGGCTTTATATATTATAGAGACCAACAAACACAAAGCACCGCACAGCGGCTAGGGGGGAGGGGCGCGCAGCGCCCCGACCCTCTAGTAAGTGATATTACACTAATTAACTGATATTGTGGTAAATGTGTATGCCCCAAAATCCCGAAGGCTATTTTCACCTTTGGGATACACAAATAAGTCAGTGTCCAAAAACGTTACGGCACTTTGGCTTTGTATTAGGGCAGTATAGTTCAATTAACCTTTTAAACACTATATACTTTGTTGTATACCAAAATAAGCAATCAATAAGTTCTCAATACGTTGCATTGCGACATGTGCGACATCTGCTATTTTCCCACAAAGTCATTTATACATTGTAGGCAACCTGTGTATATGGTAGAGATCAGAACTCTTGGCCGTACAGTGAAAGGTCAGGCTAGGGTTAGCATACACACGGACCATTAAATAGGGTCACGTGCAGAGAACCAACATGGAGCCGAGAGAAATTAGTCACATGATCAAAAACATGTGCGCGCATGCGTACATGCAGTATACATGTGTATGAATGTGTCACTCACGTCAGGTGTAGGTGTGGTAAAGTGCATTTAATCTGTGAGACTATTTGCCCTTATTGAGATGAATGAAAGAGTCCAGGCATGGCTTCTACTTGGTTACTTTATTTAAGGAAAATAAGGAGTTAACATCACATGGCAGCTTCGGCAGGAAAGGGAGAGAGACAGAACTCAACTCAGAGTGGATATTTATACCCAGTGTGTATGCACATGCATGCTGTTTTCTATAGGCTTGTGCATGAGGTGTATGTGTTAAGATCTAGATGTCCAAACAGTGTGTATCCTATGTGTGTGTATGGGCATGCAAGGATGCACTTCAGTGTGCACGTAGGTGCGTGTGTTACAAATACTAAAACGGTGTGTAAATGTGTGTGTGCTAAATTAACTTTAGGTGGGTGTGTGTGAGTCCATTGTACATAAGTTAGATAAGACAATGTAGTGGTCAACTAAGGTCAGAAGGTCCATGAGAGCTGGACCCCATGGACACCCCATAGAATGTGTCCTTTATTCCCTGTGAAAAGGCATTGAGGTTTCTGCAACTAATCTGGAATCTCTCTAGTATCAGTTATCAGGCTGACCAGAGTAGGCCTTCATTAATAATGTGCATGGTTACATTGTAGTGTAAGTGCATTACAATATGGGTACTGGTATATTAGTATACTGGTATATGATATTATGTATGGATACATGTATGTAAGTACAAAACCATGTGTTGCCCTAGATCACTGTTAGTCATTGACCATAGGAGCATCCAGGGTGTAGCATCCTGCGGGGGATGTGTGTCTCTAGATCTGTTCTTTGTGTGGTTCAAATCAGGCCATGTGAGTCTGGGTGTTCATCTTAGATATTGCTAGAACTATGCTATTTCAATATACTACATAGGCTACGACACACATTGTGGTACAGTATGTGTACTGTATGCATAAGTCTGTGTTTGTTTTCATGTTCTGTAATCTGTAATCCGTGCGTGTGCACGCATGCGCGTGTGTGAATGAAAGAATGAATGACTGATGTTGGACTTTTGGCTGTAAAGTTATGTAATGGGGACATGGCCACTTATCGGTCTTGACCTTACTTATGTGGCTGTGCCCTATTGTGCCGCCAGATAAATACCCAATACCAACATGGACATACATATGGATTACTGCCACACACCACAAATGGGATTGCTTTTCCATTCTGCCTCTCTCTCTCTCCCTGTCTCTTCATCTGTCTCACACCCTCTCTCATCATACAGGCGCACGCGCACACGCACACGCACACACACGCGCACACACACACACACACACACACACACACACACACACACACACACACACACACACACACACACTTTTTTGCCCGTCTTTCTGCTGCTAATATAACTTTGGCTGGTTTAAGGGAAGCAGGCACAGCGACGAGAACAGGAGCAAACAAGACGCCTAATAGCATTGTGGTCTCCTCGTCCAGTCTTTAGCTAGTGATAGCAAGTTAATATGTGTTAAGTTTGTGAACAAAGCTGCACAAATCACAATGATTCAATGGCAAAGCTGCACTATACAGGTGGCATCGTCCCCGCTTTGACAAACTGGCTGCTTGTGGGCATGTATACTAGCGCCGTGACGCTCTCCTTTGGCCAAAGGGAAATAAGGAGTTTTGTAAATATTTCACCTACAAGAACAAAAATGCTTCACAACAATGTTGTAACTAACACAAAAAAAGTTTTACAAGCAGAGATTATCAACTACAATAAAACTTTCACTCTCACTTCATATTTAGTGTTTGTGCAGATTGTCATTGTCAGATTTTCTTGCTGCTTTCATTTACAGCCAGAGGTGCTTCTGTCTGTGACATCATGCATGCACTGTACTGTAGCACTGTACGTGAGCTGTGATTGGTCTACTTTTGAGGGGACAGACATACATACAGATAGAGACACACAGCCGCCTACAAATTCACGCCCACAGTTGAGACAGCGCACCCACTCGAGGTCCGGGAGAACGATGTACTGTAGCTGTTAATGCAATCCGTATGATCCTAAATTAACTGAAGACTATATTGATTTAAATAAAAATATGTTTCCAAAAATATTTTTCTCAATAGGTGGTGTGTTTCACATTTAATTTGCCACTCGAATGGGTTACCCATAATGTTAACAGAGCGGAGAATTAGTAGAGAGAGGGAGCGTTTGAATGTTGTGCCGCACTGTGCACCCTGGCCGTCTCCAAACATCCATTGCAGGCGCGCTTTCCCAAATGTGTGTGGGCAAAATAGCAATTTTGGGGATAATGCAACAACACACCCATGGCCACACCTCCAGGTGCAAATAGTGGAGTCGGCATAAAGCAAAATACCGTTTAGGGACAGTGCCAGAGCCTCCCTTATCCAGTAAATCACAGGTAGTGGGCAGCAGGTGCGGTTTTAGCAGTGGCAAAGATAGGGCCCCCCATCTCCTCTCACCTTTTACCTGTGTGTGTGTGTGTGTGTGTGTGTGTGTGTGTGTGTGTGTGTGTGTGTGTGTGTGTGTGTGTGTGTGTGTGTCTTTTTTGTGTTTTGGTCTGCCTTCAGCCTTTCACTTACGGTGGTGCGACTATGTTTTCATTCCCACTAACAGTATTTCTACACGGAACACTAACACCACTTCTCCCAGAGAACATGGATCGTTTTGGATATAAGCCCACTTGTTTCTATGATGAAAGAGCAAGTTAAAATGTGAATATCTTTCCGTGGTTTTGTCTGCTCCGAGGACGCTATTGTTAAATGAGTTTCGGTTTGTTTCTAGTGGGGAAGGATCGGCAGACATGTAAATCCCACCCACTACATTTGATTGGGTAAAGCGCGGCCTGCTTCCTGATCTGAAGGCATGCCCACTTGTAGGCCAGTGCGTACGCGATATGACAAACCCCCCCGACAGATTCAAACGCAGAGCAGAATCTGTTCTTGAGAGATTAGTAAAGTTAAAACGCAAAGCGTCGTTTTATTCAGGGGAAGTTCCCCAAAGTCAATAAATAATAATTCTTCCCAAACTGGTGCTTTCAAACAAACAATAGTACTTTTTTTTCTCCAGTGTTTAGTCGCTCTCCTATTTTGCCTGAAATTGGAAAGAGAAAAGCTACGATCAGTAATGCAATAAAACATTAGCAATGTGCGACAGGGGAGAACACAGTGGCGCATTTGCTCACCGCCCGATGGGAGAGTTCCTTCTCTGCAGAGAGCCAGCTACACAGTGAGGCAGAGTTCTGTCCTTAAACAATTCGATTAACGGATTCAGTGCAGCTGCCTTCAGCCCATCAGGCAGCGCACAGGTGCCAACACATCAAACTGAGTGAGAATGGAATTAGGGACATACCATGTCCCATCAATGATGAGGCCAAGGCAGTGGCACTGTCCGAGGTGCTGAACTCTGCTGTCACTGTGCTCTATGGGCCCTATGTGAACTCTCACCTGATCGGGGTATTGAGGCGAGACTCCAAACTATGTATCCACGCACACGCACACATCCACGCTCACATACACATACGTGCGAGTTTGCAAGGAAGTTTGTGTAAATGCACGCACTTACATCTGCATGACCGTTTCCCGCAACGCTTCCCCAGAGTGAAAGCACAAAGTCTATACAGGATGTGACAACTCTCACCCCAAAGCCCCATTAACTTTCCCACCCCTTTAATTTTCACTTCCTCATTCATTCCTGCCAGGCTTCTCTGTGCCCACACTTATATGTGGGTCAATGCCCACTGACTCAAGGGTTTTGTGTGTGTGTGTGTGTGTGTGTGTGTGTGTGTGTGTGTGTGTGTGTGTGTGTGTGTGTGTGTGTGTGTGTGTGTGTGTGTGTGTGTGTGTGTGTGTGTGTGTGTGTGTGTGTGTGTGTGTGTGTGTGTGTGTGTGTGTGTGTGTAGCAGAGAGAGAGTCTAGCAAGATGATCAAACAGCATACAAAGTAAAAGTTTACCAAAACAATATTCCCAATTTCAACCTGTCTTCATATAATTGGTCCTCACTAATGCTCATGATAATATCGCACCATTTTTGTCTACTCAGTCTGTGTCTCAGAGGAGGGCTGTGGACAGTTCAGAAACCTGTCTACCAGTGACATCATCGATGGGGAATCCAAGCTAATAGAAACTAAAGGCTTTCTATTTGAAGTGCTTCCCAGCACGGCAAATATGTATATCGTTTTTGAAACACAGAAACACAAAATTAACCTTTTTTAAGCACTTGATTTTAGCTTTTATTCACCATTATTATTATGAATATGACTAATAAGAATAACAATTCAAAGTAGTCACTGCTGTGAGTCTTTGCATGGAGGGAGAGAGAGGGTAGAGATTATTTCAATAAATAGCCTACACTTTACTTTATTGCTGACCTCTCGTCTTTGAAGAAATTCATGAACTCATACCCTTCCGCCTTTTTTTTTTTTTTTACCCGTCTCTGTGCAATGTAGGCAGTAACACGTCATCAAGATTCATTCAGGGCTCCGAAGCATGGAGTGCGCAGTGTCCGTTATTCTTTTAAAGGTCATGCATTTAGGCATGTGTCTTGTCATCTTCTTACATGATTATGTATGATGATGAGTTCGTAAACAATTGTTCATGCATGTGTGTAGAAGTGTGTCTATGTGACTAATTGAGTTTAACGGCTGTCCTCAGAATAAGGTTATCACAACTCATCTCAAACTCCCTTAACTTCCGTCTGCTCACCTGTCATTCTGCCTGTCATCAGGTAAAATATTATGGACAGGATATACAGTGTAAATCGATGGTGTAGAATAACTAATGTTGACTTCAAGTCAACTCTAGTGGTAGCTATCAAAAAAGCTTATCATCATGTATTTTCAGTTCACCCTATGAAACTTGCCAACTGGTTAATTGTTTTTCGTAATAGCTATATTAACAGAAAAAAGAAAAACATATGAACATAAGGTTCAATTTATTTGTACACAGGTATGTTGGGATGCACCAATACTACAGTAGTTAGAAGCAGAAAATCAGCTTGCCCGACATTCCAACGCTGACAACACATTGCTTTGTGACGCATCGATCAGTGCATTCAGGTTTCGGTACCCAGCATTGGCCGGGTTATTGCATGGGTGATAGTCTCTCTCACTTTCTCTCTCCCTCCCTTTTTCACCCCCCCCCCCCCCTCCTCCCCCTTCCTCCTCTCTCCCTCCCCACTCTCTCTCCTTCTCCCCCATCTCTCTCTCTCTCTCTCTCTCTCTCATCAAGCTCTGGCCTGACATCACACACAACAGAAACCATTGCCTAACAACGGCAATTTGCGCTGACGTCAGACATGTTCGGTCAACATATAGGCATATACGCAGATTTGTGCTGCTGTCGGACATGTCCAGTCCATATAGGGGGGGCATGGGCATTTTGTCCTGACACACACCTACTATAGCAATAGCACAATATACAAAGAAGATATTAAATACCAAGTATGAGATAGCTGGGAGCAAGAGATAAAGTGAGAGGTACACAAAGAGACATGGAGACAATCAGAGAGAGAAAGAGGGTATAGAGAGGCCGCTGTACTGTACCTTCGTGCTAGTGCTGAGTGAGTGTTATTAATTAGCACGCTGAGGGTGGGGAAACTGATAGTTACAGGGCATTAGGAAACTCCCGTCTCACTATGGCCCTAATCTGATAGGAGAGCACAGACTATAGGCCATGATGTCACAGAGTCCCACATTTGTACATTTGTGTCATTACATAAGAGTCTACACAATGAGAGTCTGCATGCAAGAGGGGCTGTATTTATACACCGACAATAATACATAGTCAAGGGTCATTGTTTGTTAGCTCAGTGCAAAGGATTTAAAACAGCGTAGAAAGCATTTCGTTTATCTTGTCTGTCAAGGCCCACAAAATGGCTTTTCTTTGCACTTGTTTTCTACTGTAGATTGTATGTTAAAATATGCAGGAAGGAAGCAGAGGCAGGCTTATACCCATGTGATTGAACTGCTGTCATAGCTCCTGGCAAATATTTAATAAGACTATACTGTTTTGTTTTGTGTCTCTGAGTGTTCAAGAGTATAAACATCAAGCAGAAAAAAACGTTGTTGTAAATCCTGTCTTGTTTTCATATCCACGTGCAAGAGCTGAAGCACCACCTACCTACTGTATCATGCGTTTTGACTTGATTTAGTGATGGGAAATATACTATATTTTGTAAAATTATGGCTACATTATTTGCTGAATGATATGAAGAATTCAAGTAACACAACATCAGTAGTATACTTGTTTTTTATAAGGGTAATAATTTGCCCAAAATCCTCTCCTCCGCGGTATGTCTCTCAATTGCTATCACTATAATCCCTGGCGCGAGTTCTAGCAGCGATCCTGGCTGTGCGACAGTAAAATGTGGGGAGATGACAGGAATTTCAGTGACACACATGTGCCATGGAGATAAATTGTTGAACTGATAAGGTGATATTTCTGAACTTTAGAGGAAATGTGATGATACTGAGTCAGACAGGAGTGCATTTTGCCAATTGGGTCAGGACTCTCATCAGTTCAGTCTTAAGAACAACTCCGACAGGAGAACATTGTGTTATCTCGTACAGTATGACAATGAGTTGGGACTTCACAGTTGAGAAGTATTGCATTATACTGTAATATGGTGATCCGTCCAGTCAGTGAAAGTGCTGTCATATCATAAGCTAGATACTTGCTGAGTAGCCTAGCGTTTAAAGTGCCATAAATCATTTTAAACTAGCAATAATTTGAGAAAAGTATCATATTTTTAAATGGTAGACATGTAATTCCAGATCAAGACTCACTCTTACCTTTTATATAGGATACTTAGTGATCAGGACATTTATAGTGGCTGTTCATAGCCTAGCCTGTGATTAAACCATCCTTTTGCCTTTCCTCACATACTGCAGAGGCTCACTGCAACACTTAGCTCACTCTGTAAACACCAGCAGCAGTTTGGTTGCAGAAGTCCAATCAGCAAACTGAGCAGAGGCCCAAGGCACCCAACAACACAGAGTCAGAGTTAAAGAGATAAACTAAACTAAAGACAGAAAGAGAGAGAGTACAAACAGTACGTTTTAGGAGAGAAGATCGACATTACTCCAGATGTGATAATAGTGATATACAAACAGGCTTATTATGTGTGACACCAAAACAACTCCCCATAGGGAGCACTTTTTGGCATCCATGACGCTATTAGTCACGCTCATATCACACCTATGTTACACAGTTTATAGCGCTGCAACACAACATTGGCCGAAAGGTCTCGCTACTTGGCAAGATAACTGTATGGCGGGACCCTTTCACTGTCTGGTCCAACTCCTTCAGGTTGTGTGTGTGTGTGTGTGTGTGTGTGTGTGTGTGTGTGTGTGTGTGTGTGTGTGTGTGTGTGTGTGTGTGTGTGTGTGTGTGTGTGTGTGTGTGTGCGTGTGCGTGTGCGCATGCTTATGTGCACATGACATGTGTACACATGTGCATGTTCACGCATTCACAAAGGTTGTATTTACTGTATTTGCATCTGTTTCTACGATGTGCATGACCATCAACGGCGGTTGGAGCTAGTGTAATGTTCATGCAAATGAGTTTTGATGGCTGAACAGAGGAAGCGCTTCAATTATTGATCAAGGGAATGAATACCATCAACACTGAATTCAGCAAAAACAACGACAGCGCCACCACGTTTATAATAAGTGATGAACATGATGTGGGGCTGTGAACCACACGGAGGGAGGGTGGAGATTAGCGTGATTGTCTATATAGGAAGGGGGTGTAGGAGTTACATGGTGTGTTTGCAAACAAATGTTTTGTTAAACCCCATATATAAGTGATATATGATATATGAGTGTTTATTATCAAATGGATGTGCTGTTGAATTGTGCTGCTGAATTTTTCACACAAACACACAAGACATAAAGTCACCAGCAAAGAAGAAGCAGTAAAGAAAGTTTTCCGGTACTGTCGATACACATATAGATAGAGGGATCCCCATCCCATGCAGTGGCACTGAAAAAGGAGACATATTTGACCACATACGTTCACACATAAACACAGTCAATGACAGATCCATTATGGGTTTGCCCCTGGTCCTGTATACACACAGACACCCAAATGCCCACAAAAATGTACAGAAAAGGCCTAGGTGCACGCACGCGCGCGCACACACACACACACACACACACACACACACACACACACACACACACACACACACACACACACACACACACACACACACACACACACACACACACACACACACACACACACACACACACACACACACACACACACACACACACACACACACACACACACACACACAGTTCCCTGAGATGGCTTTAAATGCAGTACTGTTCTGTATATGTGTGGAATATGTTTGTAATATTTAAGTGGACATGGCTGTGTGCGTGTACAGTATGCGTTTTATATGCGCAGTAGAGTAGTGGTTCCCAAACTGGAGGATTTTGGGGGGTCCCCAGATGATTAGCTTAATGTGCAACATTGTTTTATCACTCAACAGTAAACAAACCAACATACAGTATAAGTGTATACAGGGTATCTGCACATTTTTTATACCAAATTGGCCAAATTGTCAAATATTACGTAAGAAAGAGGCAAACATTGTGAAAATAGCTACAAGCTCACAACGCCTCACAGCACGAGGTTGATATTTTTGATAAGATGTTTTTTAAGTCCTTTTTTAAATGAAATCAGATGTATACATGTACATGTTTTCAGGTGTTCTGGCAAGTAGTTCCGGAGGCTTGGACCTTGGTATCTAACCGAAAATTGGCCTTGTGTAGTCCTAAAAAAAAAAGCCATGTGAAGATCAAAAGATATTCTTGTAGGATAGTTGTGTACCTGATTAATGGGCAAAAACAGATCACAGAAACTTGTAGGGAGAAGATTAATTTTGAACTGAAAAACTAATAAACAGATCTGGAAAACATTGATGTCATAGATATTAAGTATTTCAAGATTTTGGAATAGGGGACCAGAACTGACAAGTGGTTTGGAAAATGTAGAAATTCTAACAAATCGTTTCTGTAAAATAAAAAGGTGATTGAGGTTTGTCTTATAGGTACTCGCCCACACTATATTGCAGTAGGAAAGAAATTGATATATTAAGATGTAATACAGAGATATAATAATGCTCCTACTGTAGGTAGCACATGTCTAATCTTGCTGATGATGCCAATGTTCCTAGCTATTTTATTTTAGATGAATTTTATGATTTTTCCAATTACGTTTTTCAGCAATAAGAACACCCAAGAACTTGGCAAGAACTGGCCAAGACATAATCAGAAATGACAATGTCTTCACCAAGAGCTACAGCACTTCTTACTCTTACTCTGAGTGAAATTGAAATCTGAGTTAAATTAACATTCAGCATTTTACAGCATAGGAGTTCCAGCTGTCAAGAAAAGCCCTCCCATGAGAGGGGTATTCTCAGATGATGAGGATAGCAGATGCTGTTGTTACCTCAGTGCCTGGGTTACCCCTGTTGACCTGAATGACGCTTTAGAAGGACAACATTCACTGCATTATTCCTTTAGTTTACACAGGCCAGTTAAACAAATGTATCCTTTCACGAGAGGCCAAAGCTAATGATTGCCTACAGCCGAGCATCCAGGGAGCAGTTTTGGGTACTTGCTCATGGGAATTATTTCAGCAGTGTATTGTATCTGCAGATGTGGCACTCCAGCTCGCAGCAGGAATAGCATCCACACACACACACACACACACACACACACACACACACACACACACACACACACACACACACACACACACACACACACACACACACACACACACACACACACACACACACACACACACACACACACACACACACACACACACACACACACATTCTGCTCAAAGGGATGCTGCGTTTGGGAATCTAGGTAGAGGAGCTTAGTTTTATGATATTGTGTTGAATGTTTACTTGCAAATTCAAAAATATTATTAACATACATTACGTCTCCTACACTGTCAGTGGTGCTAACTACTGCAGAAGGTCCTCTTTATGCACCTGTCCTACAGTCATTCTTCATTTAGCCTACATCATACCACATTTTATAGGGCACAGGGGGAGGCTAGTGGTTCGAGTGACCATCTTGGGGAAAACAACTCTGCAACAGCTAAACCCCCTGTGCCGACTGTCATTGAGCAAGCTCTGGAGAAACGTGCCAACTAAAAGCCTACAACGTCAACATCCAGTACAATTCAAATGTAAAAATATAAAGGAACTTTAGAGAATTCATCCAAGAATTCAATCCAGTAACATCAACTTTCCATTTCTCTCTTGTTTCATAATAATTTTACCATAAAGTACAGAAGCATAACAAAGCCAGCCACTAAAACTTGTACTCACCCACCGCAGAGATTGGGGTTTGATTCTTCCACACTGCATCCAATCTATAGAATATACTATAGTATATTCACTTCCTGGTTAGTATTTGGGAAATAGTCTGTATCTCGGCTCCTGTGTTTGTATTTTTGGCGAGACATGCTATTTTCAAAGGCATATAACAAGCAAACGGGAGGTCGCGATGACATTTTTTTCTTCTCACAGAAGCACAGTGAACCCCTCCGTGATTAGCAACCATCAGGGGATCGATCATACTGGAGATAAATATTCTGTGGTTCTTGAAAGATACGACACACACACCAGTATGTTTATGTCTGCAATGAGTGCAATCATAATATAAATTGTCATGTGTCTGTAAAAATATTATGTCATATTATGACTGGTGTGCGTGTGTGTGTGCTGTAGGTCCTGCCTTAATAAAGGTTGGGAATATTATTCAAGGAGAATTGGCCTGGTACATCACAATATTTCCCTGACTGTACTGTATGTTTTGTGTATTGAACTCTACCAGGACCCTGACTGACCTGCTGAAGCAGCCTGGAGGGGAGATGACCTCAGTGGATGTCATTTTGGCCAACTCCCCTACAGGAGGGAGAGCCAATGGCTACTCAGCCCGGATGCTCCGCAGCCGAAGTGGTGAGTTCACAATACAGGCATTGCTATAAAATCACAGTAAAATCTTCTGTGTTCATTTAACTCTGAGAGTATACAAATGTAACCAAATGGTAAGTGTGAATTTGGTTACATTTGTAAACTCCTGGAGTAATACACTGACACAAACTCACATTGATGCAGATTATGGGGACATTTCTTCCCTTAAATTGTTGTACTACTACTATATAATACCAATTATGTTCACTAGCTCAATGAGTTTTTTATATTGTTTGTAAAAAGATATCCTGGGGGAGAACATGAAATATTGCTTTGTACAAGATCAAGAGGAAGTTGGTTGGCAGTGGGGACACTGCAACACTGTGAACCAGGCACTCAAATGTGCATCATTGCTCAGAGAGAGAGAGAGAGAGAGAGAGAGAGAGAGAGAGAGAGAGAGAGAGAGAGAGAGAGAGAGAGAGAGAGAGAGAGAGAGGATTGGATTGGATCAACATCAGTAGGTAGAACACATGACACACACACAAGCCATATACAGTACAGTAATTACTATGTTAATGTAGGCAGGCAATTTACCCACTGGGGGCACGTGCCAATTCTACACATCTACATACATTAACCTGCAGCCAACATGGATTTGTGCATGGTTGTGCATTTGCAGGATAAAAGTGGTGTGTGTGGGTGTGTGTGTGTGTGTGTGTGTGTGTGTGTGTGTGTGTGTGTGTGTGTGTGTGTGTGTGTGTGTGTGTGTGTGTGTGTGTGTGTGTGTGTGTGTGTGGGCGTGGGTGTGCATGGTTGTGCATTTGTAGGATAAAGGTGGTGTGTGTGTGTGTGTGTGTGTGTGTGTGTGTGTGTGTGTGTGTGTGTGTGTGTGTGTGTGTGTGTGTGACACACGCACGCACGCGCGCACGCACGCACGCACGTGTGTGGCAATGCTAGAAGGTCACCTAACTCTGACATCCCTAAATGTACCACTTAGCAGAGCAGAGCTCTAGATAGACCAGTTAACAGATATAGGTATTATTGAGCTGTATCGGTTTTTCCATAGTGAACAAAACGGCAGAGTGGTTCTAGGAACAAATAATTGTGGCGTTTCACAGAATACTGGGATACGTAACAGCATATGAAAGGATAATGCCAGGTGCTAGCGTTGCTCAATTTAAAAGAAAACCACTCCAAGTTCAAATGTTCACTACTGAAAAATCATACAAGGTGCAAGCTGCAAGAACTAAAACATTCCTATGTAAGATGTACAGCATTTTCAGCCAGTTGAGTTGTATTATTATTATAAGTACTATGTCTTGTGAAACAAAATATATATTAAGAACTACTAAGAATTACTTGCAAAGCGAGCATATTCTATTGTGCAGTAATTTTTTTAAATTTCCACAGATCAGTCGTATGGTAAATAAATGACATAGTTTAATGTTGAAAATGGGTGGTATGGGCGCTCTGTGGCGCAGTGGTAAAGTAGCTGCCCACCACCACGGAGGCTGGGGGTTTGAATCCACCGTGGTGGATGTCGCGTGTCTATACGAACACAATTGCTGTATGTAATCCTACGGGCCGGCGCGGCACCTATCAGCAGGGAGTGTTGTGCGGGACGAGTAGGACGTAGGCTTTACGTCTCCAAGTGGGGGGGCTCCTCACTGGCAGATGAGTCAATAGGATACAACTGCTGTGACAACACACAGAAATGTGAGTGGGGAGGGAACAATTGGCATAACAACTAAATTGGGGAGAAAGAAAGGGGTTGGTATTCCCCTTTGGAACGTTTGACAACACTGAGAAAGGCTGACCTGAGTAGCAGTTTCTCACTCTCTTTGGCTGACATTAGCATCAAAGTCTTGGGTATTTCAAGGAAGTCAGCAGACATTAGAGTCAAAAGGTAAATCATATGATTTATATAACTGTTTACGCTTGGCTGTTGATGTCAGTCAAGGACAGGAGAAAGTATTTTGGTCTGGAACTCTATCACAAACATCAGTCTAAGCACTGAGGGAAAAAATGCTTGAAGCTATAAAAAAAAAGAAAAAACGACTGACCCATTTACCGTAAAAGAACTACACGTACCTTTTGATGCTACTACTAAGTAATCAAGCCAGAGACAAATATTCTTAGCAGGATACTTTAGCTTACATTGCCCTTATTAAAGCATCAATGTAACTAATTGAAAACTATTTAGCATAGGTATAATAAAGAATCAACAAATTATGGCTTTACACTTCAAAAGGTAGTAGAAAAAACAGGTACATGAAATAGAAAGTAACACACTATATTCGGTTCTACGTCTTCCAAACACATGTATCACTATCGCTCCATATTTACCACCATCACTCCATTTTATCACCATCATACTTTGCCCCCCCCCCCAACTCTCCCTGTCTTAGAGGCAAAACGTGTTATTTTTGATGCTTCTGCTGGTGGATTAGTCTGTCAAATAGCATGTGTAAGACCGAGTTACCGGCTCATATAAAGTGAGGATTAGTGAGTCCATGGGAGCGGTGGGGTGGCATATGGATCAAACCAATCAGTTTGATCCTTCCCATAAACGGCAATGACAATGCCCATATTAACAATGAAGACACATGTACCGTATAGCTACACTACTGTAACTCACAGGTGTGTGCAACTATACACACAGTGACACGCACGCACAGGAGCATCTACGGTCCAGCACTGTACATACAGTACATGCATATAATATGGTTACATGCTCAGAGAGACACACACACACACACACACACACACACACACACACACACACACACACACACACACACACACACACACACACACACACACACACACACACACACACACACACACACACAGACTTTCAAGTTATTTGACAATGACAGGTGCTATGCATGCTCTGCTTTAATGCTTTCCTCCTGCAGTGATTTTACACACACAAACCCAAACATGTGTTGTCTTAGTGCTCTCATAATTCTTCATGGTTATGAACACATACAATGCCACGGCAGAGGGAACAGGTGACGTTAAGGATAACAGCGTGTACAATATGTGTGTCCATGTAGCCTACATGCATTAGTGCATGATGTGTGCACCATGAGTCCCACTAAAAGTAACATTTGAACCGCTGTAGTAAACTACTGACCTGAAATGAAAATTGCTCCAGAAGCCATCACTCTAGCATTGCTTTATGTAATATGACTGGAGCTGCTGCTAATGCAGAAAATACCTTATAGCAGTGGTTCTCAAAGTGGGGTCCTTGAGGATATTCCAGGGGGTCCCCAGCTAAATCAACCACTTTAACCGATTGGCTATTTGAAAATAGCCGATCTGCAAGCTTGCATCGCTATTTTCAGTCTTGTATGGGGGTCCTTGGCACAAAATATTTTCCGTGGCCAAATACATATTCATTTGCGGGTCGTTTGATTTATGTGGAACTCAAACATAGTTTGAGAACTACTGGCTTCTGTCACGACCACGCCCACGCCCTCATTCCAGAGGTCCTCATCTCCAGCCTCCATTAACTTTACACACCTGTTCCTCCTTAGTCGACTCCTATATATACCCCCCCTCCACTCTACCAGCAGGCAGTATTGTTTGGCTCTAGACTCTAGCAGCTCCACACGGTCCCGTCCGTGTTTGCCCTTGTTTATAGTTTCTCTGAATGTTGCCTTTCCCACGTGTACCTTTGTTGGACTTTATTAAACACCCTTGAAACCTGCGCCTGCATTCAAGAATGTCATTACAGAATACTGCCTCTGAAGAGGGTGCAGCAGGTTTGCAGCGTGCTGTTGGTGAACAGGGGCGAATCCTGGGTCTACACAACAACAAGCTGAATCAACTGGCCACTGCCATGGATGAAGTTCTTCGCGAACTCCATAAGCTGAACACCACCATGACAGGTTCTCAACAGTCCGGCCAACCCACACCAGCGCCAGGTGTCAATCTACCAGCTGGTCAGCCTGATCCCCCTCCTCCAACTGCTAATGCCAAGTGGGCGCTTCCCGATAAGTATGATGGCACTGCTTCAAAGTGCAAGGGGTTCCTCCTCCAATGCTCCTTATACTTTGCCCATCAGTCTGGAGCACCCACATCTGAAGCCGCCAAAGTGGCTACGGTCATCTCTCTCCTGACTGGAAGGGCTTTGGAATGGGCCACTGCTGTCTGGGATAATGGAGGGCCTGAGGTCGGGGCCTACGACTTGTTCCTGAATCTGTTTCGAGCTGTTTTTGATCATCCACCAGAGGGCCAGGAGGGAGGTGAGCGGCTTCTTCAATTACGTCACGTCTGAATATGCTCTCTCCTTCCGCACCATGGCCGCATCCAGTGGTTGGAATGAACCAGCTCTGCGCACCTTGTTCCGAAGAGGGTTACGGAGGGAGGTCCAGACAGAGCTGGCATGCAGACATGAGAACCTTTCCTTGGATGCTCTCATCTCCATGGCCATCCGCCTGGATAACCTTATCAGAGAGCGCCAGAGACCCTCTCACTTCCCTTCGACAGCCACCACTAGCTCTGAGCCTGTTCCAGAGACCATGGAGGTGGATTCCACCCGTATCTCAGCGGCTGAGCGACGTCGCAGAATCCAACTGCATCTTTGTAGATACTGTGGAGCAGAGAATCACCAGCGTGCAGACTGTCCTGTGAGACCTGCGTCGCCCACTAACCGCGGAGATCGGAGAGACATTTGCTGACATTTTTTGAGCTAGCTAAGTTCAACAAAAGGCTGTATGGGGAAATACATGGGGAGAGCGTCACTTAAATGTAGGCTGCACAATTAATCGAGAATAATAATAAATCATAATTCTATGCTTCACAATTATGTAATTGTGAAACTTGGCAATTAACTCACATGAGTTGCACTTGTTGTCTTCTCACTGCTTCTTTAATATAACCTGGTGTTCTGGTTTAATATAATCAGAACATTGCACAATCCACCTCCCCATCTATCAGGCCATAACATACCATTTGCGCAGCAACAAAGGCATTAAACAAATTATAAAAACTTGTTTTTCCAAAGAAAAATCATCAACATTCACAATTAATCAGGATGATCATTTGAGCCATAATCGTGCAACCCTACTCAAACGCCTTCACATATGAGATGAGTAGAGATCTGCAAAAGAACAAATCTCATCAAGTGAAATTTTATTGAAGTTGAATCCAAGAGGCTGTATTCATAGCGAAAATAGCAGATAGTGTACAAAATACACACAATGGACCTCATTCACGAAACATGCTACTTGGTACTCATGCAAGTGCTTCCACAAGCTTAGTTTGATTTACCATTATTTTTTTCTATATGAATTTGTTCCCTGGAACACACAAAACTCATGGCTGCTCTGAGACATGTGTTTGTCTGTGGAAACAGGCGCAACAGCACCAAAATTCCTTATTCTTTATGAAAAATCAATTACAGTAGTGCCTTCTCTACCCAAATATTTCTGTGCCCGACATTTGTCAAAACAAATACAACAAAAGAAAAAGAGGCCTGTTCAGTTATCTACTGCTTGAAGTAAAGATGCATAACTATACGCTTGCCTTGACATGAGGCAAATTCAAACCGTTTTTTTCCGAAGTTGAAGCATTCAGAGCTGAAACATTAATTAATATAAATAGGTTGATACTTATCATACTATAATTCTAGTAACCGTCTTGAGTAGGTGAGTAGGTGAAGCGTAGGTGAAGCTACCCGGTTCTCCTCAGTGGCTGGACCAATTGCTCTGATTTTGCACACAGCCATTGACCATTACCATCTGAACTTAACTGTGAAGCCCGTTTTTCAATTTCATCACATCTCAGCTTCTTATTAGCACTTTTGTGTCAAAGAATGTCGCCATGGTTACGGGGCTGCCCAGCTATGGGACGAACTTCCTCCCGGGTTGCCAGATCATGTGCGCATATCGCCCCACGGATGCGTCGACCGGGTATGGTCTAGTAATATATATTGCAATAATAATGTGTGGTTGTCACAACATCCAAAGGCACACCTGGACTTGTCTCATGGCACACCAGTGCCTCTGCACACCATTTGGGAGCCACTGCTCTAGATTAATATATCCATCATTGTATCTCAATCCTTCTCTCTAACATAATACACCAGAAAGAGCTGGCTCCACTGTCCATCTCAGGTGAAAAGCTCGTCGCTACAGCCCTGCTATATTCAGACATGTTCAGACAGAAGGGCCAGGCCCCCTAGGCCCTGACCCTACTATGTTCAGACATGTTCAGACAGAGGGGCCAGGCCCCTGGGGCCCTGCGGGCCCTTACAGTGACAGACAGCCAAGCAGAAAAGGGAATACACTGGTTGCCATTCGCAACTGCTTTAATCACAGTGCACACCATGCCCAGAGAGCGAGAGAGACAGAGGACATGTTATGCAACTCATTAAGCATTTGTTCCTAGCTCTCTTATTCTTTGCTTCAAGAGGGTCTCGACCCCACAAGGTGCACTTACTCAGTGGTAGTTGTTCGAGAAATGTACATGTGCCACCATGGCACGGAGCTCTCCAATTCACACTATCAACTTGCATAGGCTTTTATGTACAGTATACAGTACTGTACACAACACACTGGGGCATACATGTATACATACAGTACACAACAAGCAAGAGCATGCATTTACAGAGACATACCCGAGCCATACACACACATTCGCACCTGCCTGCGTGTGTGTGTGTGTGTGTGTGTGTGTGTGTGTGTGTGTGTCTACTCTGTATGTAAGAGAGATGAAAACAGTAGAGTTGTGGGGCAGAGACAAGGAATGAGATGCAGTCTTTTCCCCAGTGATCAGAGCAGAGCACCTTGTCAGAAGGTACAGAAAAACGCCCGTAGTGAGGGCCCCACTTATGTCATCAGATATATTTTATCTATCTATATAAACAATTTGAATCCTGCGCCATGTCGGTTGTCAGTATGTACGTACGTTGTATGTGGCCAGTGTGACGTAATCTGACATCACGCCAGTGTGACGTAATCTCACGACAGCATGACATCACGCATGACATCACATCCTACCTATAAATTCTAGGATGCCGTCAGATCGCACCAGTTCGACGGCTTCCATAGTGGGTTTTGGTCATTGGAGAGGTGATGCACGTCACCTCTTTCTGAAGTGGGTACTTTCAAAGCCTGCCGTGGATTTAGGAGAGCACAAAACTCTCTCTCACACTGTGAGGTGCCTGTAAGGTGGCACTGCAAAGTGAACGACGCGTCACGCTAGAGGTTCGGGCCGCGTAGCGGCCCGAACTTCTAGTACGACATCACATCCTACCTATATCGACGGCTTCCATAGTGGGTTTTGGTCATTGGAGAGGTGATGCACGTCACCTCTTTCTGAAGTGGGTACTTTCAAAGCCTGCCGTGGATTTAGGAGAGCACAAAACTCTCTCTCTGTGAGGTGCCTGTAAGGTGGCACTGCAAAGTGAACGACGCGTCACGCTAGACGTTCGGGCCGCGTAGCGGCCCGAACTTCTATATACTAGAAGCTCGCCCCCGCTACGCGGGGGCTCGCGTCTAGCCCGCGGCCACGCCCACGGCCACTTGGCAACTCATATAAGTGGCGTAGCGTCATGAGGGTCAGTGGGGCCGTGGCTCGGTCAGTGAAGACCCTGTAGTGCGGATGATATGTGGCATAGAGGGGCAGATTGTAAATCCCCAGAGGAAACATCCGTGGGCTACCATTGGTTCAGCGATGTGTGCGGTCGCCCTGCGGCCCCTCCTCCTCCACCAATGTGCAGTATTGAGAGCCCTGACGTCACAACAATTGGAGCGATGGGCACTGCACTGTGGTTGGTTAGGGTACACCTAGGGCCCAGGTAGAACCCAGTTAAAGCCTGCATGGGCAAACCCAGTTAGGACCCGCCTTGGTCCCACATAAACATGGCTAGTTAGCCTGCATGGGCATCGCAGTTGGGACTGAAGTGGATGCCGCTGACATTGCTGACATGGGGTCCATATGGTTTAGCCCACCTTGAAACCATATGGGAACTACGCTGGCATGCTGGCTGTAATGCAAACGCTGCATCATACCTGCAGTGTGTAGTTTGATGTTGTGTGTGTAGCAGATATACCTGCAGTGTGTAGATCAATGTCCATATGAAAGTCAATGCCCAGCAGTGTTTTTTTTTCCCCAGCAGAGTTTCTAGTGTCTCTGTGTCTCTCTGGAAGAGGTTGCACATGAACTCTGCAGCCGCACTGAGGCGCTCCAACACAAACACTCTGACATTAAGCTGCTTCACACAACAAACATCAGCACCACGCTGCTGTTTGTCCAAAAGACACAATATCTCCTCTCCCACCGACGTCATGTGTTCATTTATCGACAGCCGTACAGACTCCTTTTGACACATTTTACCTTGTTTATCCAGCTCTCACTGACTCTCCACATCGGGCTGTTATTTTGCTGCGATCAAGTCAACGATGTGAGAGATTAGCTATCACAGACGGACGGACAGGGGGTGAAACATAGTCTTGCGCCATGCCTTTCGGCCTGGCGGAGACAATAAAAAAACGAAAGTAAAGGAAATGACCATTTCTGCAACAGAAGTAGTCAACAAACTATACTATGAAAACATGGGCCACATTGGCAAAGAATGTGAGAAAGAGGCAATCATGTAGAAAATAGCCGATCTACAAGCTTACAAAGCCTCTCAACGTGAGGCGTTTCGAGCTTGTAGATCGGCTATTTTCACAATATTTACTTGTGGAACGGAGTCAAACAGAATGGGGGGGTCCCAGATCAAGTACGTGTATTTGGGGGGGGGGGGGGGGGGGGGGGCGGCGTGAAAGGGTTGATAAGCACTGCTCTAATCGGAGCGAAATTATCTGAAATTACTACATGACCATAATGCAGCCTAACATGCGTTGCACGGGGCGGTCCTGCCATTACGTTAGTTACTGTAGTTGCTGTGGAGCTACATAGTTCTCCAGAAGACACACACAAACATACACCATCTACAATGGACGAACTGAGCAGCAATATTGACATTCACCACACGAACGTGCATTGTTGACAAAGTGATTGCACAGCCGCTGCAGGCATGACAACCACGTTAGCGTTAGCGACATGGCAGCTATCACAGCGCCCTGTCCGTCGTGCTGCAACTGCCTGTGATGGCTACAGCCTTTATATATATCTATGGCTACAGCAGTAACAGCAAGCTGTCTGCGATGCCATTGTCTGGAGACTGCTCTTAGCGTGACACGACCAATGAGAGTGAGCGCTGTAGTTGTTGCTAAGATACGGTGGCGTCTCTGCCCCATAGCTTGTAGATCTCTCACACATGATTGGCGTAGGCTGCGTTGCCAGGTCTGACTTTGTGTCTAAGCAATGGTCGGCTTATTTTTGCGCGCCTTTGGGCTCGTTTGCATTGTGCGCACGGCAGCGCTTGTTTAGCGTACGTCAGCGCGACGTGGCAACGGACGTGGCAACGTGAAAGGTGATTGGCTGGTGAAAATAAACACCCGGACGTGAATTTTGTGTTGGCGAAGTGATTTGCATAAGTATTGGAGCATAATGCGTTTGATATTAATTGTACATCCTGCAAGTACAGTGATGGGATGCGAAGCAGCTGGTGTCACAGGCAGAATATTGAGGAATTTTGGGGGAAAATGTGGAGTTAGTTGGGCCATGTGTCTGCTTGGCAATTGAGCACATACACTCGTGTACACTCCATGACTGTGGCCGTCAATTATGGTAGCAAGAATACAATTTGAATCCTGCGCCATGTCGGTTGTCAGTATGTACGAACGTTGTATGTGGCCAGTGTGACGTAATCTGACATCACGCCAGTGTGACGTAATCTGACATCACGATGAGACGGTCGTCCCGAATATGGACACAATGCCAGTGTGACGTAATCTCACGACAGCATGACATCACATCCTAATCACAAAGTGGGTTTGGGTCCTTGCAGAGGTGATGCACGTCACCACTTTAGGTGCCTGTAAGGTGGCACTGCAAAGTGAACGACGCGTCACGCTAGACGTTCGGGCCGCGTAGCGGCCCGAACTTCTAGTATATATACAATTTGAATCCTGCGCCATGTCGGTTGTCAGTATGTATGCGACGCCAGTGTGACGGTGTGACGTAATCTGACATCACGATGACAACGCCAGTGTGACGTAATCTCACGACAGCATGACATCACATGACATCACATCCTACCTGCCAGGTGTGAGTAATCACAAAGTGGGTTTGGGTCCTTGCAGAGGTGATGCACGTCACCTCTTTAGGTGCCTGTAAGGTGGCACTGCAAAGTGAACGACGCGTCACGCTAGACGTTCGGGCCGCTACGCGGCCCGAACTTCTAGTATTTTACATATACATATACTGTATATGTACAGTAAATATGGAGGTCCCTGATGTCATCGGTATGTCGTTGCTGTCCGGCAGGAACCAGCTAACTCCATTTTGTGTGTTAGTAAAAAAAATATTGAACCAATGAAAAGTATTAAAAAGTGCTTCTGACAAAACCAAACTCCATTGGCTCCTCAAACTTTCTGCTAAACCAGCTAACTCCAGCAAAGGGGGGTGGAGTTAGCTGGTTTTGCTGACTCCAGGCTCCACCCCCTTTTGACCTCCAACCTCATTGTGAGCTTGGAGGTCCATTCAGCTGTTCTTATCAATGATGAACAAAACCTCCAAACTCCATTTTTGTCTCCGCCAGTATGGTGGAGAGTATGTTTTCGTCTCCGTCCGTGGCGGAGAGTTTTACCCTCCGTGTGTGTGTCCGTCTCAGCCAAGCTAACATTGGTCAAGTGACACGTGACAATATGTAATATAAATAGGTAAGACAGGATTAATCAGGAACAGTACTGGCGGAGACCTGTGTTTTTTCCATTTCCTGAAAAATTAACATTTTGGAGTTAGCTGGTTCCTGCCGGACAGCAGTGATATGCCCATTTATGGGTATGCCCATATATGGATTGATGGTTCTGGATGGACAAACCGGTCGGATCGGCGGTTCTAGACAACCGTCAATCCGACCGACTTCACACTGGGCACTGCACTCCCTCGGGTCCTCTGCAATACGCATGCCGAGTTTGAAGTCGATCGGTTCTGGCGGTTCTTCATATGCAGGAAGAACAGATGCACTGACATGCATGCACACAAGCATGCACGCAGATATTTGCATAATTTATAGTTGGACTATAAATGGGCACATCAGGATCGATGCACCGGGACACCCATCCTACAGTAGGTCCAGAAGCCCCACTATAGCTGCTGTGCCCGCTCGCTGTGCCCGGGGGAGTATTCTGGCACTGATTACTTTTCAGTAATCACATGAGTCCAGGATGAACAGAGAGAATTCTTTGCTTCATGTGGATTACTTTACTGACACTGACTGTGTCCTCATTTGGGCAGGGGTCAGAGAGTGGTGCCACTGGTTTCGCAATCTTTCTCTTCTTTTTATGCTTTTTTTGTAAATATGGTTATGCTTTTGGTTTCCTAGCAATACAAACAGACACTCAGCATGCATTCATGTAGGCATGTCAAGTCCATTCTAGCAATTCATACAGACACTCAAAATTCATGAGGGTATCTCTTTCACACAAGTGAAATTCAGGGTTAAAATCCTCACCTTCTCTCTGCGGCCTTTATCACCAATAAATCAATAACAACATTGTACTGGCTTCAGCCTCACGAGGCAAAGAGCTATTTATCGTTAAACTGCACATTTGCATTCTTAAGGCAACGAGATTGACCAGACAAATCTGCTGATAAGATGAAATGTGAAACTGCGTTTTCTACAGTGGTGACCACAAAGTGAGACCATGGAGTATTCACAAAAGTGCTGTTTAATTAATATATAACAAATAATTAATTAAATTAAAACAAAAGTAACTTTTGTTGCTGAGTAGGCATAGCCTATCACTGCACTGTGAAGCTGGCATGGCAATGTATGCTAAATTGTGCTAAAATATTAGTCTCAGCATCAACAGCACACAATGAAGACACACAAGCATACAAAGACATACTTATTTATGACCATACATACACTGTGTACAAATTGTATCCGTTCAATAGATTTATTTTATGAATTTTAACAGTGTTTTTGAGGAGTTTCAGTCAGCCTTCCAGCCAGGTATTCCACAGCGCTGAGACAGCTCTTTTAAAGGTGACAAATGACTTATTACTTGCCAGGGATCCTGTGACTGTTCTATTTTAATGCCCCTTGATCTTAGCTCTGTGACCGTCTTTGATACTGTTGACCATTCAATTTGAATACTCTGCTTCGAAAAATGGGTTGGCATTGAGGGGATAGCTTTAGACTGGTTCCGCTCCTACCTCACAGACAAGTGTTCCACAGATGAATTCTGGGTCCCCTTCTGTTCTCTATTTACATGCTCCCACTTGGTAACATTATTCGCAATCACAAAATTAACTCTCACTGTTATGTAGATGGCAGCTTTACATATCATTAAAACCCGTCGCTGGATGTCTCTGAATTTCCTCCAGCTTAATGAGGCTAAATCTGAAATAATTTTTGTCCCCCCTAATTCCACACTTTCCTTCCGGACAGAGCTTAGTAGCTTATCTTCCAATGTCACGCATGCAGCCCGCAACCTGTGTGTGATTTTTGATTCACACCCGTCATTCATTCGTCAAGTCACACCTCATTCGTCAAGTCCTTCAGACATGTTATTTCCTTTTTATCACCAGCAGACCTTGAAAAGGTTGTAATATTTAGACTTTTGTAATTTCGTATACTCTGGCCTCTGCAAAAAAGCTATTCTCGTCTCCAACTGAGACTTCAGCTGCCAGACTAATTCTAAGAAATGTGATCACATTACACCCATTTTAGCTGCACTTCGCTGGTTACCTTAATTTCAGAATTGATTTGAAGATTTTATTGATGACTTTTAAATCCACTCTAGAGGACAGGCCCCCAGCTAAATCTCAGACATGCTGATCACTTACCAGGTAACGTCACTTAAGACATTTTGGGTTTTCTTCGAAACACACTTTTTGCTACTACTCCTACAGATTTTGTCCAAAACTCACATGACCCCACATATCTCTGGGGTCATGTGATCAAGAAGTATGAGTCAGATTTTTCAGATCCCATTCCAATTGGCTATTAGCCGGAGACTCAGCTTGAATTTTCATTTCATTTCACTCCGTTATTCAGTCTGAAAGCCCTCTCAGTGAGTGCAGCCGTTTTCTGAGATGGGGGCGTGGCTTAAGTGGGACTCTTTGTCGGTTGGTTCGTACTGGATTATCCCGAGTGGGCCGGTTAGATTTTCAACTGAGAAAACCCTGTCTTTCTACAGCATCACCAGACCCTGAATGCGAAACTAGCAATTCAGGGCACATTAACATTTTATAGGAGGTTTGGGACTATTTTAATTGATTTTGCATGAAGAATTCCAATAACAGCTACTTATTTGTGGCACATATGAGTGCCTCAGAGCAAATGTGAGATTCAGTATAGCAAAAACTCGGGTACACTTTAGTATATAATCTGTGCGTACCCGGCTACCCGGGCTTGGTGAATGAGGTCCAGTGTGTGTACTAGCCCTTGAAGAAGCTCATAACTACCAAAAGAGCAAAAGTGTGTCTGTCACGTTCTATCAGTCAAACCAAGGAACAACAACAGGCCATGATGAGGATAGTTATGAAAATGAGGAGGGGGAACAACAAGGGAAGGATTAAGCTGATGTGGATGATGGTGACAATGATGACGTTACGTCAAAAAGATTTGACTAATCCTGTAATCTGCCTCATGTTGAGGGGTCAGCCTCACTGGATTTAACAAACTGGTTTTAACATGTCTAAAATCTCACACGCACGCGCACACACACACACACACACACACACACACACACACACACACACACACACACACACACACACACACACACACACACACACACACACACACACACACACACACACACACACACACACACACACACACACACACACACACACACACACGTCTTCATATACACTTCTATACCATATTACATGTGAACATCTCACTGACTAATCAGCTTAAGCCACACCACAAAACTGAGTGTGTGTGTGTGTGTGTGTGTGTGTGTGTGTGTGTGTGTGTGTGTGTGTGTGTGTGTGTGTGTGTGTGTGTGTGTGTGTGTGTGTGTGTGTGTGTGTGTGTGTGTGTGTGTGTGCCCCTACCTTAATCTCTCACACACACACACACACACACACACACACACACACACACACACACACACACACACACACACACACACACACACACACACACACACACACACACACACACACACACACACACACACACACACACACACACACACACACACACACACACACACACACACACACACACAGTAAACTTTAATGACTAGCTCTGACATTTCTTCACCTCTCTTCTTCCAGTGTAATTTTCTAACATTATTTTGAGGTCGCACATGGTGGCAGTTCAGCCCAAGGTGTCAATTTAGTGGCACTGATCGGTCAGTTGATGTATAATCCCTTGGGAAGATGTGATTTTAGCTTGTGCTGATTGGTCCGCTGCCATATAAATCCAAGTTACGGCAGCTCACCAATCAGTGCAAGCGTATGTTAAAAACGTATACATTGTAATTATCTAATGTGGAATAATAGCTTATCAAAGTACAAATCTGTGTCCATGTGAGCATTCACGAATTGATCGCGCGTGTGTGTGTGTGTGTGAGTGCGTGTGTGTGTGTGTGGTTAACTACTGTGCCTATCCAATGACCAGGTCGCATCAGCAGACTTCAGTAAAGCTCTTGTTCCATTGTTCATTATCCTCAGTTCATTTAACATGAGACTGGCTGGCTGTCAGAAGTGGACCACTCACCCTTCGTCCGTATAATTAAAGAACAGGAGAGGCAGGGACACTTTTATTTTACCAATATTCATCAAGTGAAGCTCACAAATGATATTATTCAGCTATTTCATTTTCAGTGCTCAGCACAGTTAAAAGACTGGTGAGGTGACCAGTTCAAACATAGTTTTGTACTTTTACTCACTGCCAGCTCCAATAAAGTAGCTAAGGGTTAACTAATCTGTTTAATTATATAGACGTTTTGCTAACATTTTCCAACTAATTGTACTTATTCTGCAGTTTGTTAATCACCGCTTGGCACCATCTGATGGCAGGCTAGTTCTTTCCGTATGACATGAAATAAGTTGAATACAAAATCAGCATAACGACTAAATTATGAGAAAGAAATGATCAGCAACTCTAGATTTCTAAATTAAAATATAAATATAATAAATATAATGTTAAAAATATAATTCACATAGTATGAATGTTGTAAAAAAATATGTTTTAAAAGTTCATTGCATGCCGTAATTAAAATGTTGTCTTTTTCCACTCTCTCTTCATCTATCCTTCTCTTCAGAACAATACCATCTCAACAATGCAGGGTATGGTCCGTTTGGACAAGGTCTTCCACACCCACACAGCAACCACAGTTCCCTGGCTCTCAACAAGTACACGTCTCTAAAGGCCGTTGGTAAGCCACATGCACACATCCACAAGTTCACTGGCTCATTTGTACACACAAGTCAGGTAAGTACACACACACACATGACATAAACATACATGTGCACATACACACACATGGATGCATATACACACACATCTCCATGGGACTCAGCAAGGATCACTGTGTGGGTGCACACACAGTGATAATAACTGCCATAGACACGGTAACCTTTAGCATAATCTCGAGGCTGCAGAGCTGTCATGTAATGATGCTCCCCTGCTGGCTCCCTGAAACTTGATATGAAAATAGGTCTAACATGCTGCTTCTGCTTTTCATTAGCTGACCACTGACAAAGGCCCAACCATTTGCTGCATGTCACTCCTCTACTCTCTCTTATATCGAATGTGCTATCAAGGAAAGGCTAATAAAAAGAAGCCCCAAAAATAACTTATAAAAAGGAACGGTTTGGGGGTGAATTTCCCAACTCTTTTGTGTACACAACATACAACCACCATCTCACTCCAATAATTTAAAACCATTTGTTCAATACAATCTATAGATCCCAGGGTAAAGTATATCTAATCACCTGGGCTTGTATTCATCAAGTATCTCAGAATCACTCCTTGGCATGCTGAAATTATCACCAACGAATACTAGAGGTAAGAGATGAACAAATTTGATGCAGGAAAACAATTACATATATAGTACACAACTTACACTGATATGTGTATGTACTGTATATGTGCATGTGTATGTATGAATAAAAACCCACATTTTTGACTCAACAGAATCTCCAGCAAGAACTACAATTTAATTCTCATAATATGCTTGGCATCCTACAGTATGATGTTCATACATTGATTTCTGTGTTTACTTAGAATATAGAGCAAAGAAAACACAGAATTACCACATGATCACTACTGTGCGCCACAGGAGTTTTACAATGTAAACGTTTCTATCTTGAAAGCAGAAGTGCAGCAATCATCCGGTCTTCAACTTGTATCCATTTAACACAGAAAGTGCATGAGTGCAAGGCATGCCGCCTTGTTCTGTAATTTGTTTCTGGTGGAGATAGGATTTTTTTCCTTAAGAAAGGAATATTGATTACCAATTTTCCATAATTCTGAGAAATTCTTCACTTAGGGCTGATTTTGTACTCTGAGAGGCTTGAAACACAATAGCCTACAGACAGGATAATTTCTTCTGATAGACTGGATCTGACGTTTCTTCCAGTTAAGGGGGAGTTTTTCGTTACCACTGTCGCAAAAATTGGTTGCTCAGGGTGGGACAATGTCGGGTGACTGCTCTACATGTAAAGTGTCTTCAGACAACTTGTTGTGATTTGACACTTACATCAAACACACACACACACACACACACACACACACACACACACACACACACACACACACACACACACACACACACACACACACACACACACACACACACACACACACACACACACACACACACACACACACACACACACCATTAGTGTAGCCTACATCATGAACTGACAGCACTGAGAGACTGAATTTCAATCCAAGTTGAATTTCAAAGAGAGTGAGACAAAAGGTGACACAGTGAATGTGAAAAGGTGAAAGTGAATCAAGTTTTAAAAGGAATGGAGTTATAAGCTGGCAAAATAAGAATAGCTTATCAATGAAAATCTTTTCAATTAAGCCATTTTGACAGGTAGCTAAAAGCAACTGAAGGTAATTATGTTAATTGTGGGTGTGTTTTCCAGCAATAACTTGACTATACAGGCACACAGTAAGGGTATGATCACACATGCGCAACTGAAACAGTTGTGTCCTGTTCACTTCCACTCAAAGCGATATCAGCCAAGCATAAACAAGCATACTGCATTAAAAGTAATACAGTTACCCATTTTTGCACATTGTTGCTGTTGTTTTGATCGAACAGTGTTCGATCAAAACAATAACGAATCCCTCAGACTCTGTCTGACCTTTAACTCACTGTCTGTGGAAGGGATCCATATTTGTAAATATGCATTAAACGCTTAACTGGGGGACAAGTGCAGGCTTGTGTCATGTTATTGGTGACATTTTGTATAAATTAACATGTTTGTGAAAGGAAGGAAAGATGGTAGCATAAAATGTAAGAAACAAACAACATTGGTAAGGAAGGAAGCCAGAAAGGAAGGCAGCAATGAAGAGAAGGAAACAAAGAGCTTAAGGAAGAAAGTAAGTTAAGTGCGAAAGATGTAATGTAATTTTATGAAACATACCCCCAATTTTGTCCTCAGGTTTTTGATGACTGATGAATGAAGTCAGGCAAGTGCAGCAGCAGCAGCACAAATAATATGAGACTTTACATACATTACAGCAGGACTTGTAATGAACAGTTACTGTATGTAACGTTGATTGATTGATTGATTGATTGATTGATTGATTGATTGATTGATTGATTGATTGATTGATTCTGTGTCAGTGTTACATTAAGAATACCTTGTAAGAAGGTGTGTTTATCTGCAATAAAGGTGACACAAACCAAAATGTATGTAGGATTATATTATGTTTTTGATAAGTCATTAAGGGGTTGGTAGCACTTTTTAATGAGACACAGGTTAGTACTAATTATGGTTTTAGCTACAGACAGTATTTCCAGGCACGCATTACAATGGAAAGCCACAAGGCATTGCTCATGTAAAAAATAAGTTCAACTCCCCATTGTCCAATGTCCTGAAGGTCATTATGCAGATTGGTCAATGATCACATTTTTCATAACATGACTGATAAAAGACATAGTCGAATCACAAAATGTGTCCTGTCACCAACAGTGATGCTGACAGCTGGTCACAGTCTTAGTTTTATATCTGAAACACACATAGTAGGATCCTCATTTCTTGTGGATTAGCACCTGGTATCTTTCATTAGGTAATCAACAGGGGCATTTTTGGCTACCGGTACATGGCTACCATTCTAAAGGCAGGTCGAACTCTACTGTTCCTTCAGTTAAAAAGTCAAACTGAGCTCAAAACCTTTGCTTTTGATCTCCATCGACCATCTCCTCCAAAAGATGAGCATTAACTATAGGGCCAGCAGTTTTGTCTTTAATAACATGCGTAGACAAGCAAACTTGGTATGCAGAGTCCCGCCAACAGCCAACCTTATCAGCACATCTGTGACCTGTCTGTCACATGGTCATGACATGTGTATAGCATAGCTGGGCCTTTAAAGTTATAGGCGTTTTACCACCTCTCAATATATATCTAAAAATATACATATATCTTAGTTAAATGTGTAACTATATGTATGCTGCCTTCTTGACCAGGACCCACTTGGGAAATAGATGGAAATCTCAATGTAGTATTACCTTGGTTAACTAAAGCATAAATAAAATGAAACAAATAAATATCTAATCACAAATCACTTTTTGTCATGTAGTTATAAATAGGATGATTGTTCTATGAAAATATAAATGTCCACCCCAGGCTTGGCTGTAAATTCTTAACAAGGCCCACAATGAGATTGAGTCTGACAGCCTTGCTGGAAGGGCCCAATGACACTCTGGACTGACTGTCTGTCAAACAAGCCTGTTATATTAGATCATCCCAGTTCAAGATGTTTGTTGTCCCCCGTGGGAAAGTTGGTTGCAGCCAGGCATAAAACACAATGCATGGCCTACAACTGAACAAAACATAAATGACACATTAAATGAGCACACAAGATACGTCAAATAGACAATGTAAAGTACATTAAATGATTACGCAAGATATGTCAAATAGACAATGTAAAGTGTATAAAACAAGTACCAAGATCAGGGTTTGAAGACTACGATGACAGGCACAATGTATGCTCAGTGACAGTTCATTTCAGGCCAGTTGACTCCCCGCCGGTCTCAGATTGTCACCAGACCATGGTAATGTAAATAGGATATGACTCAAATGATAGTAAGCCTAATTTCTATTTGTTTTTGACAATGTTCAAGCACTAAATCTCTCTCTCTCTCTCTCTCTCTCTCTCTTTCTCTCTCTCCCCAACCCCCCCCCCCCCCCCCCCCCCCAGCTGACACTGCGTCTCGTAGCTACTACAAGAGTTTCCCTCTGATGGACTTCTCTCACTACCAGGCCGCTCCTCCCCCTATTCCATCCTTCCATCACTCATCATCCCTCCATCAACACCACCACCTCAAGGACAAGTCCTACCTCCACCAGTCCCCACTGATGGGGCACCACCACCTGGCCGACCTCCACGCCCCGCTCTCCATCTCCATACCCCCCAACCACCTGGAGCACCAGCGCATGCCCAAGACCACCACTCTCCCGGTCATCTCCGGCTCTGCCTTCAAGGCCTGGGAGTCAAGTGGCCGCCACGTCCAGAGGCAGACGTCCGCGCCTGGGCGCACCTCCTCGGCCGCCGGCGGGTACCACCACCACTCGTCCCGAAGGCACGCCTACTCCACCCGGCGGCAGCACAGTATAGAGAACATGCCAGACCTGTTCGGACAGCCGTACACGAGGGCCTACGGAGGCGGGGAGGGAGGAGGGGTGCTGGGTCACTTCCAGGGCCATGGTCACCACCTGCCCCACCCTTCCTCCTACTACCACCACACCAGGCACAAGAGCTACTCCACCCACAGTAAGACTGAAGTGACCGTCTGAGGTTCCAGAGCCTCAGGGACCGACCCGGTGTTAGCTCCGTACTAGGATGAGGGCATGCTGGCCTCAGTGGTCTTCTATAGGTGATAAATAAATGAAAGCCTGTAGCGAGAGGAGCAGGACTGAAAGGAAAACAGTGTAGCAGCATCACCAGTGTTTATAGTATAATACAGGTTGAAATGGCTGGTATGTCTCAGGCCAGGCCGGATGGCTGAAGGTCGGAGACCAGGTTTTTGGTCCTATCCATCCGTGTGTCCGTCCGTTTGTGTGTGTGTGTATGTCTGTGAACAGCTAATCTCCGGCACCGTTGGACCGATCGGCATGAAACGTTGCGCGCACAGTCCCAGTAGGCCAAGGAAGAACCTCTGGCACAACATTTTCAAATCGGCCTCATGGTGGTGCTATAACAGGGTAATGTTTCTTTTTCCCCTCATCATGACGCAACTCCCCATATAGGCCACACCCATTTCCATCTAACAAGATTTTACGCCATTTTGCGCTTTCTTCAAAACAAACTTTTTGCTACTACTCGAATACTCACGCCAAAGAGTAAATAATTATCTCTGTGGTCACATAATCAAATTGTTCTGATTCCATTCGAATTGGTTTTCAAAGTTTGCGGGAGGGGCCCGTTTTGCACAAAATGCCACAAATCGTGAACAATTGGCGTAAACTTTGCACGCACACTCCCAGCATGCAGGCCCAGGAAGAACCTCCACCCCAAATATTTCAGTGGGACATCCACTTCAGCCTCTAATTAATCCTACAATCAAATCTTAGGTTGTACAATAAGGTTTTTCCCCTGGATTCCTTGATCATGATGCTACTCCCCCCTGGCCATTTATACCAGGCTAGATTTTCCACAATCACGTTTTCTTCTAAACACGACACACTTTTAACTCAAAGAGTGTACAAATGTCAGAAAATGTACCCATAATGGTCCATTTGTTCACTCTCTGACATAAATTGACGTTCAGGATTTTACTGTGTTGCATTTTCAAAAGAACATACAATGATCATACACAGGTTTCCAGACAGGTTTTCATTTTGGGGGTGAACTATCCCTTTAAGCTCAGGGGTAAGGACAATCATTGCACATTATGCAATACAAAACAGATCAATGGCTGTGCCACATTTGCTTTAGGTTAAGGGTTACCTTTGGCCAAGTTTAGGTAACAACAGTAATTGTTGTGAGACTTAAGGTTGGGTTCATTCTGAGATAGTTGTGGGAAGAATATCTGCTGAGTTATATTTAGGTGATTGATGCAGATCTGGCAGACTGCTAAGAATAAAACAAATGGTGTGGCTATATTTGTTTTTAGGGAACAAATGGACTCATATTTGGATATGAGCTGACATTGATAGGACTGATGTTCGGAGCGAGAGACCCGAGTTTACACCCAGTCCACCCAGACAGCCATTACATAGTAACCAACACCACTGCTATATCTGTTCATTTATGTATGTATTGCTTTATTTGACATTAATTTGCCACTCCTGTTGTTCAAACATGGTAGGAACATAAGGATTTGAACTGCTGTGTATTATTTAATAATGTAAAATATAGAAGACCTGTGTGTTTGCTGTTTTTATACTTCCAATATTACCTTTTTATTATGCAAGTATGATGTTCAGCCATGCTACAGTGAGAGCGCTGCTCCATCTAGGGTGGAGTGAGGATCATTTTCAGCACAATTTGACTCTTCTTTCCATTGCTTAAGCGTCAGGACAACACAAAGGATATAGCAATACATCAGACCTGGTTAATAGAACTGTCGTACCTGTTCATACAAATTGTAATGGCAATCATGCAAACATATAGCAAGCAACAAAATACTCTAATCTCTTAATACAATGGCTGTTCTTCAGCAAAAGCAAAATAGAGATTTTGAGACTTGTGTGTCTCACAATTTCCAAAATTGAAATGTACGAAGTCTTACTTAAAAACAGGTGAGATCTGTAGCATTTCTTTCTAGTCATTATATATTGTTTGCTAACATTATGCTAAAGAGCCCTGCTCGTATATCTGTATATCTCTACGTTCTCTCTCTCTTCTCCAAGTTTCTGTCCCGGTTAAAGTGTGCAGCGTGCTTTAGGTCCAACATTCAGGGATGTCGGCCCCCAGGTCACATTAACTTGATGGTGGGGACAATGCCATGCACCCTGGTGTCACGTTCCATCAGCCTTTATCCAGCCCAGTGAGAGGGGAGGAGGGGGAAAGGAGGTTAGAGCGAGTGTGTGTGTGTGTGTGTGTGGGGGGGGGGGACTGGAGTACATGGTAAGAGCCAGGGGCTAAACTTCTTTAGAAAGGATAGAAAGGGGCAGTGGTGAAAGGAGAGAGAGAGAGCAGAGAGAGAAAGGAGGAGAGCAATGAAGGAAGAAAACGATGAAAGAAAACGGTGAAAAAGGAGAGTTGACGGGGGCTAGAGACTAACTCGTGTTTCCTTCCTTGGGGCGCTGAGGGAGTCACTGCTGATCTGTGTGTCCGACCATTGGACATTCTGTGTATGTGTGTGTGGTATGTGAGAGTGCGTACACGCTATCCCTTTGAGGTGTCATTGGAGTGAGATTCATGGAGGCATTTGAAACCCTGAAGTGTGGCAGACCACCCACATCACCTCTCTGAGTCCTAGACAGCAGAGGACAAACAATGTGGAGCTCGTGTTCACAGAAAACGCTTTTGAGCGGCCAGCGCCTTTCTGCCTTGCATTTCATAAAGGCACGCTGGAGTGCTCCTCTTCCCAACGCTGAGCATCGCGTTTCAGCACTCTCGACATCCAGCAGTTTTAGGCAGAGTGCTCAAGGCACTTCAAGCTGAAAACAGTTAAAACTTTTGGAGCGAAGCGCCGCTCATCGATGTCAAGTTTGATCCTCCTGGCTTTGTCTGACAACTCTGTCAATTACGACCTGAATCGTGGCAACCATGAGAAGTCTATGTTTCAAGTCTATGTTTAGCGTTGTTTCCACGGCTATTTGTGCCAATAACACAGATGACACAACGTTTGAGGACAGCAACGGTTGATATATTTGAACATTGCGGGCAACAATAAGCACTGCCTACGAGCACCCTGGACATATCCAGAGCGCTCCTCCGCCCATAAAACTCTTTCTGTGGACTCCTAATTGCATCTCTTTATTGTGAACATTATGGGGAAAATGATAACAGTCAGAGGTCTCAGAGCCCTGATAGAAAGATCAGGATATGAAATAGGAGACAACACTTACGGTAAGAAGAGAGAGATGATGTGATTTTTACCTGCCGGTATGTCCTTGGAGACGAGACTGATTCAGGGGAGGGGAATACCACATGACGAACTTCTTGGAGATATGTCTTTTCACATCATGAAAAGGAACTTCTGTAACAGAAGTGGGACATGATAAAGTACAGTATCTACTCAACAAGGGATCAACCGTGATGGTTGGCGAGATGTTATAATATCAAGACCCTGGACAATTATTTGAGCTATTGCTGATGTCTTCAGCTGTGGCCACACAGAGTTGTTTGCACAATAATGTTTGTGCTGCTACTTACAATGGTAAAGACTAAGAGTGACATTGCAAGCACAACTTGCAACGGGCCAAACTGTGATTAGTATTATTGTGGAGTTAGATTCATAGTTGAGCAGAGCTGTCCTGGGCCAAACAGATAAGAGCACATACTGTATAAATAAATAAGCAAAATGACACCAAATGATGAAGTCAATTACTAAATGCAAGACGTTATTTTAAGGTCATAATCTATACAATATCATCAAGAGGGGTGTATTTGTCACACAGGTACAAGCAGCTACATTTTCGTGTGACATGGTCCGCATGAACAGCAATACAATACAACATAAGAATTACACTGGACAGTCATGCATACACACACACACACACACACACACACACACACACACACACACACACACACACACACACACACACACACACACACACACACACACACACACACGCGCAAGTGTGTTACACAGGGGATCAAAAGGGTCTGACATTTCAAATGTCAAACTCTAGCGCAAATGTGCAACTGTCCTGGAAAGAGAAGAGTTTAAATCTTTATCGTTTGGAATTTGGATCAAATGACAGGCTTGACCTTCCACACAGCCAGTTTGATTATGCATACCTGATGAGGTCTGGACTTTGAAAGCTACTGTGATCTAACAGGCAAGAATCAAGCAGTTACATTAAATAATTTTCAACGTTGCCCAAAATGCAGGACAGCTCCTAGAGTTACGTAACGATGTGCACTTATCTGGGTGGTGTAACAAAGTCGTACGCTCTAAAATGCACTGAAGATGAAAATAAAGTACCCATAAATGAGGTAGGAGTAAAGACACTTGAACAATTTAGAGCTACCCCTTCCTGACAGAGTATTGTCTTTGTGCCCTCTTTGCGGTCCCCCTCTTAACTTTGCTATTGTCTGTCTATCTCAAAGAAAAACACTCTGGAATGGATTCCCTCTGTCTCCCTTTAAAAACAAAACAAAAATCAGTGATTTAGCGAGGCAAATGAGCAATACATTGCAGATCATCTTTATATCAGCGCTTATGGCTAGCAGCAACGTGCAAGTAATTTCCCTCAATAAGCTTTATCTCTAAGTCTTGATATTCTGCATTTGATCACACCTTTTAAAAAGTCATGCTAAAGCTCCTAATATTTTTGTAAGCTCTCTTGCAACCTGTGGCATAGTGTTCTCGTTGATTGTGGGTGATATTCCATGAAGTCTAACTTTGGTCTCTAATATGTCTTCATGGGTCTTATGTGTCCAGGTGCACCCCTTCACCCAACACGCACTCTAGTGCACCCACACAACCAACCCTTTTTATTCCTCCTCTGAGTCCCATTCTCCGTTCATCATCTGCCCAGTTTTCTCTTTCATTTCCCTCTTTCTAATCGCCGACTATGGAATTGGCTTTCCATTCTTCTGTTTTTAGTCATCATCCTCTGTCTGACAGCCAGTCTCATGTTGTCCTGCTTGATGCCTCTTTCCCTCAATCTCTGCACACACTCTCTCTCTCTCTCTCTCTCTCTCTCTCTCTCTCTCTCTCTCTCTCTCTCTCTCTCTCTCTCTCTCTCTCTCTCTCTCTCTCTCTCTCTCTCTCTCTCTCTCTCTCTCTCTCTCTCTCTCTCTCTCTCTCTCTCTCTCTCTCTCTCTCTCTCTCTCTCTCTCTCTCTCTCTCTCTCTCTCTCTCTCTCTCTCTGCACTCATTTGTCCTCCTATTGCAACTGCTCATTTCCTTGTGGCCCTCTGATGCATAACCCTTTTTCCCATTGGGCTTTTCTCTTAGTGCTCTCTTGAGTCATGCAATACTTTTGAATTATGTCGATCTGTGTAGCTCAATTGGCTGAGCAAGACTTTCATCACTGCCAGGGTTAGGGGCTTGATTCCTAATGGGGCCAGGCTAAGGATGCATGAATTCATGGTACTGTAAGGTGTTTGGATTGAAGCATATCCACCAAATGGCTTATGTTCTGTTAAAGGGAGCTCTTCACCAATGTTCAACCTTATCTTCATATAATTAGTATAATGCTCATTATAAGATGAATTAACTCGCTCAGAGGTGGGCCGTGGACAGAAACCTGCCTATCAATGACATCAGCAATAGGCAATAGCTAATGGAAACTACAGCCTTCGTCTTCCTGGAAAGTTAGCATGCTGAAACAGAAGCCAATAAAATGCAAAAGTTTGGAATCTTGTTAGAAATTGTCCACAGCCCACTTCTGAGATGCAGAGCGAGTAGACAGAAATGGTATGGTCTACCATCTAATAATGAGCATTAGTGAGGGATAATTATGTGAAGATAAGATTGAAAATGGGTGAAGTGCTCCTTTAAGAGTTCTCACACACCCCTCAGAGACAGATGACTCCAGTTAGCTTTCCCGCATGCATGACTACTGGTCCAAATGACAAGTCACACTCGCGGAGAGTTTATGCTGCATGGTTGTATGGGTGTCATGCCACAGGCTGAGCCCCCCCCCCCCCCCCCCCCCACACACACACACACACACACACACACACACACACACACACACACACACACACACACACACACACACACACACACACACACACACACACACACACACACACACACACACACACACACACACACGTATGAAATTCAACAGGCATTTGTCTACAGCACAAATATTGTTGCAGGATCAATTCAGAATTGGAAACATTTGCAACAGTTATCACTGTCCACATACAAGCACTATACACACTAGCTTGCTGCGTTTGTGCCCTATAATTCCAAATGCATCTCTTCCTTCTATTGCTCCCTCAAGTAGCAGTATAATGCCAGTAACACCAGTCGCTTATTTTCAAACAGACATTTCTTGACAATGTACCACCAGAGGTACACCGCACAGCTAACCATTTTCACATGTATGAAGTTGGAGCAAAATGCCTGCCATGCGAGTATGTTCAATGACACACAACACAAACATACAGTATGACAATATGAGCTGGGAGGATAAGGGTAACATATAGGGGGGGGGGGGTTCAGGTTCATATAAGTGTTTTACCATTGAAATGTCAAAGTGTTAAGTATTTTTCCAAATGAACTCCAACTTTTAACCAACCTAACAATACTGTCCCTTAATGAATTTCAGGTAAAAGCATATAAAAATGTGTTTTTTGTTCTGCAGAAGTAGCAATTCAAGAGGTCTCACTCTTTACAGCCTTGGCCATAATAGTGCTCAAATTATATTGTTTGAAAAACAAGAACAAATCTCTTTTTCAGCCATCAGAAGTTTGGCTGCGAATGGCTACAGAATAAATGCATGAAGTGGGACTTTTACTATGGTTATATATTGTTTGTATAAGGGCTTTAACTAAACTGAGTAATACATTTTTATTCTCATAATATTTATAATTAACTGAAATGATGTTGATGTCAAATGGAAAGAAATATAATTTCATGTGGCATGTCAAATGGCTAAAAGTTAGGGAAAGAGAAGTATATTTTTTAAGTTGTGCAATAGGTATCTTCTACCGCAATAATGGGATGCTACAGGTGTTGTACCTTTGTCTGATAGTTTTGTGAATTTGTACTTTAGTGACAGGACACAGAACATCTGCAATATATGTTGTAATTGTCTTTTTCGATATTCAATGATATCTAAAATTACAATGCAGGTTATTTAAAATTACTCTTAATTCCAATTATAAGTCTTTGAGGAACCCACATTTTGCATCTTATGTTCATATCGTGACTGCATTCTACTACAGTGAGCTTTTTAAATGAACTGAAATGTTTCAATGTTGCAAATATGCCATATTCTATGATCAGGATTTTGGACGTTGCCTTAGGTGAAATAACCACATAAAGAAACGTATTTGACCTACTAAACTACTAGGAAACCTAGTACTCTGGGAAAAATGTCGGGGGGAAATCTCGGGATAAACAAGTTAACAACAACACTACACTGACTACAAAACTGAAAAACGTTAATAAAAACAATATGCAAGTATAATCAATCAATCAATTATTCAGCGGTGGTCTCTTCATGTTGTAGTTTAATGGCTCAAGCTGCTCTCAGACCCTTTTATGCCAGGTGAGTACAGGTGATGGCCCAGACCCCGACCCCGACACCTGGCACTCCTGGCACCCCATGAAGATAAAGGCATACATTTGCATCACTATAGGCGACGTTGCTCTGCTGAATGGATACAGTAGTGATTGGCTGCCTAACCGCGTGAATGGACGAGGAGGTCCGATGGCCACTAATCTCTTTGGATTTTTTTCACTGCCTGTTTTTCAGTCTTTTGGTTTATTTTCTAGGGGAGGCTAGATTTTAGTTGGGCAGGCGGCAGCCTACCCTGCCTCTATGGTGGGTACGCCACTGCTCCAGATATGAGTTATCTGCATTAACTGAAATAAGGAAATGCATCCTATTTTTGGTTAACTCAACTGAAAAACATGCCATTCAAAGCAGCGGTCGTCGGACTATGGAGCTGGTAACTGAACTGTCTGGTGTCCCAGGTCTAGCCCTCAAATAGATGGTGATAATGAATACCAACAGTATTTTGGGTCTTATGGTACAGAGTGGAGGATCAAAGACTTCAGGAACGGAGGTGTGAAGCATGTATAAACTCATGAATAAAGATGTGATATAAAAGGAAAATCAAGGGTAGAGTGGAGTTCTAGTAACAAGGTAAAAAAGGAAGAAAACGTAGCCTACTTCTTACTATGAATAAAAGACACATTTTTACCCAGAGATGTTCTTTACTGAAATGTTGCCATTTTTGAAGATTAAATAGAAGATTGAGAAACTACTTCAAGACTGTTGCATGCGTTTCATTATCTGTGAAATGTAGAACTATATGTGCTTGGCCTACTATACTGCTCAAATATGAAAGGCTTTCCTGTGGCCTCTGGAACACATTCAATATTTCGATGAAAAAATAAATGTTAAATAAATAATTATTCGATGGTTGGTTGTACAAAAACAATGGCATAGGGATGACCATTTTGAGAGTTTTTTCGTAACTGTTAACCAAAACTAGTTAACAGTTAATTAACACATTAATCAATGAAAATAAAATGTAGGCTATTGTTTAGAATGGAGGAATGGCTGTGAGTCACTCAAATTAACATCCGCCAGGACTGCATTTACAGTCGTGAAACTGTAGGAACCCAGTACAACTAAATTGGGGGGAAAAAATATGGAGACAATCCTCCTCTCTGGCTGGTAGGACAAAAAAACCTTCCTGTAGATCTGTGCATCATCGTGTGTAGTGCGTAATTGCCTGGGTTATCAAATAGCAAGATATTTTATTGATGCAAAGCTAAATATTGATTCAGGTCATAATTTCATTTATCACCAAACAAATCTGTAGGTCAGTTCACTTTTTTTAACCATGTGAGCTACTGAGCAATTTGTTTGGAGAAAGGTCAAAGTTCAAATAAACGGATATGTGATGAGTTGTGTCTGTGATTGTTAGGTGAGATTTCTCCAATTTGGTCTATCACTGGTTAACATATGGTAACATAACATACTGACTGTGCTAAATTGGAAAAATCTCACTTCACAATGACATACACAACTCATCACAAAAACATTTCTCTGAACTCACCATAAAGATTCCTCAGCAGATCAGTTCACTTTTTATTTTCTAACCATGTGAGAAGGTCATATGATATGATGTCACTGGTAAACATAGTCATATTTTACTGAGCCAAATTGGAGAAATCTCACTTCACAATCACAGACAGGACAACTCAACACATGTTAATTTCTCTGAACTTTGACCTTTCACCAAATAAATTCTTCAGTAGGTCAGTTTGTGTGTAGTGCACTATTTTTGGTTGTCAAAATATTACGGCCCCCATCATTTTACATTTGCAAAATTAAACCTATTAAATTTAGACCTAAATAAACCCAAAACTAAACCTAAATTATATATTTAGGCTGTAGCTACAGCCTAAATAAATAAATAAAAACTAAATACATTTTGTCCAGAGATAGTAGTGCTTAAAGGACCACCCATTTTCAACCTTATTTTGATTTAATTGGTCCTCACCAATGCTCATTATAACATGGTGGTACCATTTCTATCTACTACTCGGTCTACTGAGAGGATGGCTGTGGACAGGCTGGGGGGGAAGTCAATGACAAAGAGTGAACACTTAAAAAAGGAAGGTATTGATTAGAGAGAATGGCCAGTGGCTTTACTGATCAAATAAGCATGGAAAGGAAAGATTACAAAACGTGTTTCATGTTATTTACGGTCGATTAATTACGTACACCTCTGGCGCCATCTTGTGTATTTTCTCATCATTACGTGAAACAAAATGCCAAGGGTACAGCTCCAAAGACTCCATGTTTTTACCAAAACCAAAAACGAAATAGACTCACCAACAATCTGTCACACTGACTCACACACCACTCCTCCAACACGGAGGTATACAGTAGGTTACCCATGGGGTAGCTGACAAAGATGAATAGTCCTCCAACAGCCATGACTTGTAGTAGCTAGGATACACACAGGTGTTCCCAATATGATACCAATTAAGGTTCCGTTTAGTGTACTGTTGCAGACTTTCCAGTGTGCCAATGTAGCAATCTGGGAACCCATAGACCCCTTAACAGACAACGTCACACTGATAAGAACCAGTATGCGTGCAACCAGTATGCGCGCAATGAAACCCATTCTATCAGCTCTCGCTAGGACGCGCCTCACTAGCCAACACACAAGAGGGGGTTGGGGTGTGCTGAAACCAGCGCACCCCAAAACAGGTTGGAAATTGATTGCGTGAAACAATCACCTGTGCGTCCAGTCTAAATGTTAGTAAACAAATAATTGGTCTATTCAGTTAAAAAGAAAAAAAAACTCAAAACATAAGAATAAAGTCAGGAAAGGTGTTTTTAATATTAAAACTTGACTCAAATAACAAATGGGAAGTACACCATATGTCTGAGCTTGATTATTCATAGTAATACCATAACAAATTATATTCAGGATCACAATGACAACATCATGGGGAAAATATTTAAGTCACAAAAGAAACGTTTTATCCAAAAAGTTAGAATAGGTAGATATACGGTAACAGAAACATTAAGTGTATTTAAAAACACAAAAACCAGGTGCTATTGATGGCCACAAAACAAATCAGTAAAGGTCAGTTGGCATAACTCCTCATGCAGACATACTGTATCAGAGCTATTAAAACAGTACAAATCCTTTGACTGACAAGGTTCCATGTTGATATGCTGCCTCTGTTGTTGGAAAACTGACCAAAAATTCATAAATTCTCTTGGACATTGTTGCTGAAACATTGAGAAAGATGCACAGTTGTGTTGCTTTAAAATCACATCATATAGCGCTCTGAGGTTAGGAGATGGTCCTGAGGGTGTATATTACACAAGAGTTGAGCGTCTCAAACAGCTTTATATTTTAATACAATCTCTTGAGAGAGCTAACATTTTCTGAGAATTGTGCATTTCCCAATATGCGCAATACAAGGACGAATGCCATTAAGTGCGTTTAAATTGGTGTCTTCCTACTTAAGAAATACAATAAAATCAGCCTTCTGAAACACTCCACAAACTTTCCTTCCTTCCTCTGCACGTGTATCCTCCTCCTAGCCTTATTCTTGGGAGTGTCAATGAGGTACATGACTATGGTACTGCATGGTAATAATTTACGTAAGAAAAAAGAAAATGACACAATGAAAATAGGAGATATGGGGGGGGGGCTACAAAAATAGGATGACAAAGCATTAATATGAAACCCTGCTGAAGCCCACCCACCTAGTCTTGTGCAGCAGTGAGTTAAACAGCTTTGGGTCTGTGGTTGATCCTAATAATATAACCAAAACACCACAAATTTACATTCATCTGAAACTCTGGCTCGCTCAAACTGTTACCTGGATCCACAAAGAGAGTTCATTCAACTGTGAAAGTGTAAAAATGCACCCTTCCGTATCCATTTTTAGTTACACTTCTGGAGTTAAATTAATGCTCTCAATTTTGTTGTAGAAGACTGTCACAGAATGTTTGAAAATCAGTTACCTACATGTATGATTATAAAGGACATGCCGCCATGTTGAAAGAATTCCAATTCCAATACCACTAAAAATGGTAACACAAGCTACCCTAATAAACTAAAGAAAATGACTAATATTTCTGAGCAGTGGGAGGAAAATAAATTACACTATATGGCATTATACAGGGAGGATATGATCAGAAATCACACTATATGGTAGCCTTAATGTGAGTATGAGGAATCAGAAAATGATTTTGATGCTTTTCACTGTTCGGACAGCAATTGAAACGCAGTCAGTGATTGGCCCGATCATTTTCTGATTTTTCATACTCACTCCCTATGGGCCGAAGTCCAGACTGATACCGGCGAGGAACGTGAGAGTGAATCCACGTTATCAGTCTGGCCAATGCCAGGCTAACTATATGGTACTATACAGTGAGGATATGAGGATAGGATAATACATCACACTATTCAGTGAGGATATGACCAGAAATCACACTATATGATTTTCAATGAGGATATGATCAGGTTAGAGAGGTAAGTTTACAATCACTTTTGTTGTCACTCTTCAACAACACAGAGCTGTAACTCTCATTATCGCTGCTAATGACTGTGCAAACATTCTGTGAGGTCTTTATAATAGTGGCCCAACAGTCATTGTAATATCCACAATCATGGAAGATAAAAAATAAAGTTTAGGCATATTAACAGAAGATTCTCACAAAAAAGCAAGAAAGTTGCAACTGATGGCAATAAATAGCTTCCTGATAGGAAAGAGTGACTCATACATATCTGACATTCATCAAAGTGCATAGTGTACTATACACTGGGAACTTTGCAAGCTATAATGAGAAACCATGAAGAGATGTACAGTAGGGTAACAAGGGGGGAAATATATAAGTATATATATACTTTATATACACTGTGGCATCTCATCATGGTCTGCTGACATAATAAGCTGCACGATCCACCCTAAGGAGCTCCGAGTGGTCATGCATTTGATGGGATAAGAGTGAAAGACAAGGCCCAAGTTTAGATCACTTTAAGGCTGGGTTAGTGTAGGATCAGTCAGGCTTTGCTGGTATATTACTGAATAAGTTAAGGAGGTTAGGTTAACTTACAGTCTCGAACAAGAAATAGAGGACAAGTCATCCTGTAGGGGTTCCCACAAAGGATACAGTGTCTGCACATTTAGTGATGTCAATGTCCTTTGATGAGGTTAAGAAATGGCAATAAGCAGTTGTCTACACATGTCAAGCAGAGGTCCATGGCTAAAGGCCATTGTAAACCACTGTCTGACAGGCTACCATATTGAAGGGCCTTGTCCCATAAAAAAAAACTAGGGACTGTATTCACAAAGCCTGCAGTGCCAGAATATCAATGCTGATAAGAAACAGTCTTTCAGATGAGGGCTGCTCAATTAAGCACTGATGGCAAAAATGTCTGATCTACACGCTCATGTGTTGCATTACGTCATGGTGTGAGCTTATAGATCTGCTATTTTCAGATTTAAAAAAAAAAATGTTTTGCCAATGACATGCACAAAATAGGGGTGCCAGGTTGGAAGTGGTTGGGTCTACATAAATACGTGTATATAAATCATTTTTCACAACTGACATTAGTAGAACATTTTAATTTTAGTTTTTACTGGTTTTCAACCTAAATTCCATTGTTCCCATTCTTCTGATAGAGCCTATAGAATCGCCAGATGACGCGTTTGGCGTCTCTGTTTCGGCATCAACATTCCGCTGAGAAATACACAGAAGCGTATTTTAGGATATTTTTTCGTCACACTATATTATTGATCTCCTAACAACAGAACAATGGGATTCAGGTTGGAAATCAGCAAAGTTTTCCTTAAATTATGAATCAATTTCAATTAAAACAACTAAAATCTGACTAATGATCATAATAGGTATCGTGATTATAATACCTAGCGCTATGATCATGATGATCTTTGTTTCCTCTTTTTTCCCAGTCCCCAGTTCAACACAGTCCTGATGAACAATTAAGAGATTTGCCACTGATCCTGTATCAGCACTACAACTTTGTGAACACAGACCCAGAGCTCCAGACGTCATCCCACCCAGGACAGGAAAATAACGCAGCCCCCACACCCTTAACCCACCCCTTAAGTCAACACACTTCTAGTATTTCCTCAATCTTAGAATTATAGGACACACTCCCGTCTATCTCTGTCCGCTGAAGCTGTTGGCTCCTGGAGGAGATATGGTGATGGAGTCCAGGATGGGACGGAGAGCCTGGCCAAATGGCCTGTGGGGCAAAGCACAACAGACCACATACACCATAGTCATACAGCATGTTGAGGAATGAATAGATGTTGAAATAAAAACAAATGTGTGTTATGGCAGAGAGGCAGATAGACAAGAGAAAAAGAGGGGAGAGAGAGTCAGAAACAATAAAGGGGAGACAGAAGGGGATGTTATTGTGTCAGCGAAGCCTCTGACTCACGTTGACAGTACTTCAGATGGCAAGTCTGTGATGTATGCAGGGATCTTGCTTCCTGTGAGGAACTGAGCTACATCATTGCTGAAGGTGTTGCAGTTGTGCTCAAACAGGTGATACCGGTCCCCTCTGTACAGAGAATGAAAGAGAAAGAAAGTAAGAATGAGACAGAATGTGAAAGAGACAGCAATAATAGATAGCACAAGGAGAGAGAGGGGCGGAGGAGGGAGGGCGGGTGGCAGTAGAAGATTAAGTGAGCCAACAGATGTGCACAGATAACAGATAACAGAGGGGGCCGGAGACAGAAGTGAAATCATTTACATGGGTAAAACGGGACATTGACAGTCTCTTCTTTGACAGTTACCCGTATGTGGACTCTCCCAAGGAGGACAGGTACTCCATGAAAATCTCTTCGTTTACCTCTGTGTAACCAAGTTCCACGATGGAGTTGGGATCACCCAGCTGCGTTCCACCCTAGGGACACCCACAGACACACCACTTATCACTTGTCACACTTAAGTCTTTTTATGTATTTGTATTCTCTTAATTGTTACAAGCAACACTGGTATATGGTAATAGTGTTCAATGATTCTTACAGGCATGCAGCTAGCGATACCCTCACCCCCATAGAAGAACTCCTCTCCATGGACCACAATGGCAGTGTGCCTAGAACACATTTTCAGTACAACCAAGACAAATAAAGGTTCATCACAATCATATGTGGCATTATACTTAGATCAAATCTTAAGACATAATACGCACTGAACTCACCATATTCCATCAAGCTGCTTCCCTGTAAAACCGAGAAATATTTGACATTAGACATATGCAGCAAGATATCAAACAGTAACACTTGACTTGAGGGGGCAGATTCATACGTAATTACTGCTTAATTAATGATGAATTAATGATGAACTCATACATTAATTCATCATGAACTCATACATTAATTCATCATGAACTCATCATTAATTGCTGGTCCACACCATTAACTAAAGGTGAAATTAACCAAGTAAAATATAGGATGATATTTCACAATTCCACTTCTACGCCCAGGATGAGTAGGGAGGATGGTGGGTCTCTGAACGACCACCAGAGACAGACCCTCCTCCTAGTACCCGTCTAAGCACTCATCCTGGGCATAGACAGAAGTGGAGCGGTTTAATAGCGTCCACTTGGTCAAGTCATATAGGCCTATAATGACTTCACCATTAGTTAATGGTGAGGACCAGGAATGAATGATGAGTTCATTATAAAATCATGACGAATTAATGGATGAGTTGAGTTAATCATTAATTAAGCGTTAATTACGTGTACGAAAGAATGATCCCCTTAAAGTGCCACCGGCCTCAATAACATAGAATTCGTCTCTGCATGGCATCTCATTCATCGGCTGTGAGTGTGAGGTGCTGCTGTCCAACCAGGGTTGGGGAGGTACAGTCAGTGGTGGAAAAAGTACTCAAATGTGTGACTTAAGTAAAAGTATCAATAGGCTGGCTACTCGCTACTGCAATGCAATGTAGAAATACTCCGTTAGAAGTAAAAGTCCGGTAATCAAAATTTACTTGAGTAAAAAATACAAAAGTATTGCCATCAAAATATACTTAAGTATCTAGAGTAAAAGTACTCATCATGTAGAATGTTCCGTTTCAAAAATGATCATGTCTAAAATGTATGAAAATAGCAGATCTACAAGCGCAACGCATGCAACGCGTTGTTAGCTTGTAGATGTTCAAAAAGCCAAAGTATAAATAAGGCTGAAGTGGTTCTGAAATGAAAGTAACTAACTAAAGTTTCAAATAATTGTAGTGGAGTAAATGCAGGGTATTTGCCTCTGAGGTGTAGTGGAGAAGAAGTAAAATTATTAAAAATTGGACATACTCCAGTATGGTAAAAGTATCTAAAAAAAACTTGAGTAAATGTACTTAGTTACTTTCCACCACTGGGTACATACAGTAATCCAACATAGCAAATGGATGCTAACACGCTAGCAACTCACCTAGCATCAGAGGGCTCAGCTGCCGAGCCATGCCTCTTGACAGGTCGTAGATGTACAGTTTGACCGGGTAGGAGCTGTTCTGATCCATGATGATTCAGATGGACTCGATCCAAAATGTCCAGCAACGTTATTTTTAAACCCCACCACCACCACGGTTTAGCCCGGGCTACAGCTAATGGCTATAGTAGTAAACAAACTGAATACAATCTAGATCCGTTAAAACATACACAAGGGAAGTCACTGACAAATGAAGTCCACAAAGCTTCTTTTCTGTATGATAGATTTAGGAAGAATACATCAATGGAAGTATCGCAAGACAGCGAACGCTATATATAGCCCCCGGCTACTACTGTACTGACAGACCTACAGCTGGTGCTGTGTCACCATGAATCATTCAAAACAACAGTACAGTAGGACGGGCCGTACCAGATGTAAACTGCCTTACATCATCATCGACAGTCAGTCAGCAGAAAACACGTGACCAATTAAATACAAATACATAAGTATGTATGTATATGGGTAATCATATATATATATATATATATATATATATATATATATATATATATATATATATATATATATATATATATATATATATATATATATATATATATATATATATATATATTTATTTATTTTGATGCCAATACTTTTGTACTTTTACTTAAGTAAAACAAAAAAATGTTTTTCTTCCCACCACTGTATATATATGATATTGTTATCCACCTGGACGATGGGAAAATGTAAAAAGGTTAAGTAGTGAGCTGACCTCATACTGTACAGTTTTGAGGTATTTGTACTTTACTTGAGTATTTCCAATTTCCAATACTTTTACTTCTATTCCACTACATCTCAAGAGGCAAATATTGTACTTTTACTCCACTACACTTATTTGGAAACTTTAAGCAATTACTTTGTAGATTTTGATTATTATTACAAAACATACATTAACCACTTCAGCCTACATTTCGGCCATTTCAAAATAGCAGATAAACTCACAATGCGTCACAGCATTGTGAGCTTGTAGATCTGCTATTTTCAAAAAGATTTTTATACATTTGACAACTTGAAATGGGACATTCTGGGAAATGGGACATTCTGCACAATGGGTACTTTTACTTTTGGGAATTGATTGCGTGAAACAATCACCTGTGCCGCTGTGCGTCCAGTCTCAATGTTAAACAAATAATTGTTTTTTTATCCACATACCTGGACGATGGGAAAATGTAAAAAATAAAAGTGTTTAATTATCATCAATTGACAATACTGGGAGACATTTTCATTTATTGTAAATAAACTTATTTGATAAAATACCCCTAGATTTCATAGAAAGCATTAGATTAGGGAGCAAAATACGCCAGTAAATTCAGTACATTTCCAAACCAGAGTAGTATCAGTATTTCCTAGTCCTTAATCTATGCAATACCTCATTTGTAACAGCAGAGGGCAGTGTCGAATTATGCCAACGTTGGAGTTGCACATATTTGGCACAGAGGAAAAAAACATGAATACATCCACTTCCTATTCTTTTTGTTCGGTGTTTTCAATGAGGAGAGGATGCGCGCGGAGAGGATAGGTGACAACATATCTTCTGGAGAGGATAGAAGATACCATTCATTTGTACTATAGTTTGGACTTCTGACCACACTTTTCAACAAGATCAGGTAATGTAATCTAAACTCATTCACGGTCTTTGAAGTTCAAAGACACAAACAACATAGGACATATTCTGCTTACGGTTCAAAGTTTGAACCATATGCAGACTCTGTATGAAGCTGATCCTTTGTGTTATGATTATGAAAGACATATAGTTGCAGAACAGTCTATCGGTTTGTATGTGTGTGTTAGCCATGGATCATAGATGTATTTGATCGATTTTTAAATTTGCATATGATACGAAAATAAAAGTCAGACTCGATAAAATACATCTATGATAGTCTTGATCCAAGGTAGCCATAGCTTGATTATCACCGAAGCTGCATGTCCACTCAGAGAGTGGGCGGGGTCTATGGTATGGAACCAGGCTAAGGTATAGCCATGGATCCAAGACGGACCGTCATGGATGAACTTCAACATAGTGTTTGCACTTTACCCCTTTTTGGCCCGTACATCTACATACACGTTCAGATTTCAAATATAAAGTGCTTACCCCATGGCCACGGATGTTACAATTATGTACGGTCCCTCAGAAGTACCCATATGTTCCGTATTGTTCAATAAAAAAAGCATTTTAACCCGATCTGCAAACAAGCAAGGACTCCGAGCCAGCTAATAAGTTTAGTGGAACTAATGTTTGCGATTGAATCCGTTTTCTGCACATTTCTTGTTCTTATTCAGAAGAAATTAACCACAATAAACGCAAAGAAGTTATAACAACGCAATAACAACTCTGTATTGTGTATGTACTATTTATGTAAGTGTGTGTCCCTATATGTGAACAAATCTTGACCATTCTTAGTAATTGTTGATTTTGTCCATTGATTTGACAGCACCAGAGGATAGCAGGCAGCAGCCATGGCAGAGTGGAACGCCTACTACCAGAATGAGGATGACGAGGATGAGGGGGAGGAAGGAGATGAATCTGGAGGTACAGAGACAAGATCTTGAGTACTCGTCAGTGGTGGAAGAAGTACTCACATCAATACCACAATGTAGACATACTCTGTTACAAGTACAAGTCCTGTATTCAAAATTTACTTGAGTAAAAAGTATAAAAGTCAAATGTACTTAAGAGTACCAAAAGTAAAAGTACTCATTATGCAAAATGTTCCATTTCGCTAGTTTCCAAATAAAATTCCATGTAAAATGCTTTGGAATTAGCAGATCTACAAGCTCACAACGAGTCGCTTAGCGACACGTAAATGTACTTTTCAGCAGACACACACTTACACACATTACCATAATGCATTTGATCCATCTCATATGCAGCGGCCATAGGAATAGTATTTTGCATGGGCGCTACAACTTTTAAGACATACAGTACCATTAAGTGCTTCCAGTGTTAAAATATCCCCAAATATAAGTAGTATGATTATTGACACACTGAATAGGGTACTTGTTCTTGTCCGCATGTCCAGGAGAGTACAAGGTCACAGGGAGAGACAGCTTGGTGTTCTTGGTTGATGCTTCCAGGGAGATGTTTATCAAAGGAGAAGATGGAGAACCTTCTAACTTTGACATGACCATGCAGGTAAGTCCACTTCAATCCCTGGACAGGCCAGAGAAATCCGGATGGACAAAATGCATGGTAGCACTCAGTGGAGCTGTTCAATGCCTGGCTGTAGAAGACTGTGGGTGTGAAGTGGAGCGTTACTGTATGAGAGCATTTGTGCCCAGTTAAAACAATTTTAGCTAGAGGTCGTACAATATGGATCTTTCAAGGCTGTTAACAATTCCAATATTCTGGATAACAGGAAGGCCGATGGGCTTATATCAACCAAATGACTCCCTCTATCTCAAAGATTACGGTATACATAATTAATGTAACAAACCCTATACTTAAGAGTTGTGCTTGAAATGTTATATGTTCTATCCATTCAAAATACACGTGAAACATTTTGAATTACACCATATAATTGCCATATATATTTATTAATTTTGAAACAAACTGAAAATTCACATGGTTGAAAAAGCATTAACACCGTCCTTATCCACTGATCCATATATGGTACAAAATGCTAATATCAACTTGATATATTGGTCAATCCAATATATCTGTAGAATAAGGATAACAAAACCTTGTGTCTTGTCCTCTACTTGTAGTGTGTACGCAGTGTGTACAGCAGCAAGATCATCAGCAGCCACAGGGACCTGGTGGCCTTGGTGTTCTATGGAACAAAGCAGAGCAAAAACCCCAGGAACTCCTTCAAACATGTCTATGTGTATCACGACCTTGACGAACCAGGTAAGAGCGTGGACTGATGTTTTACAGCCAGTACCAAAGCAGGGTCATATATAAGCACAGGATATATTATACTCAGTGTAGTTCAGTTGGTAGTGCATGGCAATAATACTGCCAGGGATAAGGGTTCTTCTGTAGAACTCTTCAATAAATGTGTTCACATATTTAGCTCAGCAGGAAAATGTCAGCAGTAATACAAGATGAGAAAGACTATATTCTAATATTAATTTATTATGACATAGTAATATTTTGTTTTTCCTTCATAGTGACCCAACATCTCCATTCTATTCCACATCCACATTCTCTGTGTCTTCCTCCTTCTTTACCGTAATTTCCTCCCAGGTGCTAAGAGGGTGCAGGAAGTAGACGCCCTGCGTGGGAGTAAGGGTGCTCAGTTGGCGGAAGAGACCATGGGCATCGGGGGGGAGATGTCCCTGGGTGATGCCCTGTGGTGCTGCTCCAACCTTTACAGCGACATCAAGCTACGGCTCTCACACAAGCGCCTCATGATCTTCACCTGCAGGGATGAGCCGCATGGTGGCGACAGCTCCAAGGACCGCCAGGCACGCACCAAGGCCAGCGACCTCAAAGAAACTGGTGGGTTTAAAGCAAGGGATTATGCAAGGTTGCATAAAGGGCCATTTTGTGTTTTACATTGTAAGCGCAGAGAAAAGATGGTTCATTAGCTTTATTTACAAATCGTTGCTGTTGGCCAGAAACCTTATCTCTATATTACATTTTTTTGTCTTTTTTCGTAAGTTAATGCCCTACTTGATCATACTACAGCGTCACACAAAAGCATCAAATGTAGCAGATCCCCTGTAGATCAGCTACTTTTGCTATTTTTGAATTTGAATCCTGAAAAGTAACAGTTTTGGACATATGAGCTTTCCACCCTACAGAGACGAAATACTGCATTCATATCGAAAAAAACACATTATTTTTGTCACAAATAGAGATGCAGTGTATTCACCCTGTCCTGTCTCTGCTAGGTGTTGTCATTGACCTGATGCACCAGATGAAACCTGGCGGCTTTGATGTCTCGCTCTTCTTCTGCGACGTTGTCAGTCCTCCAGAGGACGAGAGTGAGCTGGGAATGCAGCTGGAGCCCTGCGCCAGACTTGAGGACCTCCAGAAGAGGGTGCGTGCCAAGGACATGAAGAAAAGAGCCTTGGCCAGGTAGGGTCAGAAACAACTCTTCTGTCATTATTTGCAATGAAAAATCTGTTCTGCTGGGAGGTGTTCACGTCTGAATTGAGCATGTTTTTAATATTAAGAGTGTCAGGTGACTGGAGTTAAGTATCAACTTTTCACATGTGCTGTGCACAAGTGCACATCAAACATGATTTCAATAGTTATTTAAATAATCAGCATTTTCTATAGTGCCGTTATCCAAAGTGCTTTACAATTTGCATTACATTCACTCATTTACATGCACATTCACACACCAACTGTAGAGGCAACCATGCAAGGCACCCACATGCTCATAGGAAGCAGCTAGGGTTTCAGTGTCTTGCTCAAAGACACTTCTACACAATGCCAGGACCTTTCCAGTTTCCACGCAGCTAGTGAACATCTGCGGCCACCACTTAAAGCCCCCCCACACACACACACATTCACAGACCACATCATGTCCAGTATAAATAATCTAAGTTCCTGAAGAGAATTCTGCTCCTATATTTATTCTACTGTCCCACCATTGGTAAAACGCTTGCTCAATGCTTGCTCTTTGATTGGTTTACGAATGACTTTGTTTTGAAATATCCCCCCCCCAGGTTGAATATGTGTCTAGGAGAGGGTATGAACGTGGCAGTTGGTGTGTATGCCACTGCAGTGACAGCCCGTAAACCAGCTGCAGTTAAGCTGTACCGGGAGACCAACGAGCAGGTCCGAAGCAAGACCCGAACCTTCCACACACAAACGGGAAGCCTGCTGCTCCCCAGTGAAATGAAGAAAGCCCAGGTAATCTGTCCACAGTGGGATCACTTTTAGAGCGAGTTGATGAACAATCAAAACACTGTCAGCCAATCAAACTCCATCAGAATTTCACGTTCAACACATCACTCACATTCAACATGGCAGACCACATTGCTGAGAGACTGATCATTAAGGTTAAACAAAATGTAATCATCTGGGATCTCGGATTATCTTTATATTGCATAATATTCAGGGGTGCACATAACTTTTTAGGTCTGGTACGCAGAAGAGCACCTGGACATGTGACTTGGTGCGCATGGCGCCCGTCCCGTTTTGTCAACGGGGGGGGGGGGTCAGCCCGGACAGTTTTGTCAACGGGGGGGGTTCAGCACGGTGCCCACCGGACAGTTTTGTCAACGGGGGGGGGCGAGAAAAAAAGGACGCTCTGCTTCTAAATTCCGCCGATTTTCGCCGTTTTTTTTTTCTCACGCTGTTAGATAAAGCCCCCAAGGTTGGTGCCCTGTGCTGCTGCGCTGATTTTATCCGCCAGATTGGGACGTTCACGGCATATTTTGCACCATTACGGTGCGTTCATCATCGGTGACGAGTGCCTCTAACAGCCGCTGCTGGCTGCGTGCACGCAGCGAGGCAATGCGAGTCATATCTCTACCCCTGTGCCTAATGGCTGTACATGGGGCCGACGGGTGCTTTAGAGTGATTGTGTGAGTGTGGCTTCAGGAAGTAAATTCCTAGCCTCGATCTCCAGGCTTTTATTTTTTAGTTTTGCTAAAAAATAAAAGCTTGGAAATTCCTGTCCCAGCTGTTGGTGCGCAAAAGCGCCTTGCGTCGCCTGATGTGGTACGCATTTTTTATTTTGGGTGCGCATGCGCACCTGCGCACCAGTTATGTGCACCCCTGATAATATTGCAACATGGGAAATGTTTTAAACGTAAAGTCTTTACAGAACCCACATCATAGTGTGAATGCTCACGTAATTAACCTAGTTATATAGTGGTTATCATTGTTTGTGTGAGCAGCCCTTTAGTCTTTTTTCAGGATTCCTACTGCCAGGTTAAGTAAAGATTTTTTACCGTATATTGCCGGCTATTTGGCCATTTGGGGATTGTAAACAAACAGCGAGTTTCCGTGGTAAAAAAAAAAAAATTATCACCATTCCAGCAGTAATACAGTGACCAGCTCTAACGTTCAGAGTGCCATAAAACAGTTCACTCATGACATCATTTTTATGAAGTATTTTGTTGATAGAACTACATTTTGTTCATAGAACTAACATCTCTTATGTAAAAATCGTGGGATAAAAATGTAGGTAAAAAAGAAAAAAGATTGGATATCTTCAAAAGCAGGCGGTGAAGACAGCTTGCATTGTTTTTGTTGTGTTGCCTTTGTGTCAGTGTGTGCCTGTGTTTGCTGTAGTCGTATGGGAACAAACAGATTGTGATGGAGAAGGAGGAGGTGGACGCCATAAGGAAGTTTGATGACCCGGGACTCGTTCTGTTTGGATTCAAACCCATGGAGAAACTCAAGCTGCACCACCACATACAATCCTCTCGCTTTCTCTACCCAGAGGAGGGCCAAGTCACAGGTGTGTGTGTGTGTGTGTGTGTGTGTGTGTGTGTGTGTGTGTGTGTGTGTGTGTGTGTGTGTGTGTGTGTGTGTGTGTGTGTGTGTGTGTGTGTGTGTGTGTGTGTGTGTGTGTGTGTGTGTGTGTGTGTGTGTGTGTGTGTGTACACAGAATTACACAGACAGGGAATGGAATACATAACTGCGTTAATGCCATGCTCTGCTCACTAAGTTCCACTCCTCTTACATCTTCTACCCCCAGGAAGTGCATGTCTGTTCACTGCACTATTGAAGAGGTGTAGTGAGAGGAACCTATTCGCTGTGTGTCGGTACATCGGCCGGCGGAACACCCCTCCTTTCTTTGTGGCACTGGTGCCCCAGAGAGAGGAGATGGACGAGGGGCAGAATCAGATCACCCCACCAGGTACTACGCTGTGGAACTGACCATACTCACACAATGGCCATTTTGCCACCGCGTGAATACGGTCAATTATGTAGTGATTGTTAACATTTGAAAAATCTACTCATGTGGATCTTGGGATCCACATGGGAACGGCATGGCACAAAGACACAGACCAACCTGCTTATAGAACGTTAGACTCCTACAGAGCCTCACTGAAAAAGCCTTAACTGATGGTGGACATACGTTCTCTTGGTACATCAGGTTTTAATGTCATCTTCCTGCCGTTTGCTGATGACATCAGGACCTTGAACAAGCCCGAATGTCCCACAGCGTCAGACACCCAAGTGCATAAGATGAAGGAAATCGTCGCCAAGCTCCGCTTCAAATACAGGTTAGCTGCTCTGTAAATATAGCAGTAATATAATGAAAAATGCATGATGTCCCCACTGATAGACAGACGTTTGACAGCTGTGTTTACCTGTCACAATGGGTGCTGTGAAGAATCACACTTCTCAGCATTTTTAACCAATAGTACTGTGTGGAGATTACAATTTTGATGTTCAGTTGGGCACAATTAATCGTCCAGTCATGTAATCCAGTGGAGTGCCCCTTCTTACATCTGAGAAAAGATGAGACATGCACAGATGCTTGTGTTTTTCAGACATGTTAATTGTTAACCACTTAAACCCTATATACTTATTCTACAACTGATAGTGAAAATAGCCTACCTACATAACATAATACTATATGGTTGCAGGAGTGAATCGTTCGAGAACCCAGTCCTCCAACAGCACTACAGGAACCTGGAAGCTTTGGCTTTGGACATGGTGGCTCCAGATGCCATTGAAGACTTCACCAGTGAGACACACAAATGCATACACACATTCTTTATTTCAAACAGGACTTGAATTGCACTTGTTGCTGGCACACAGTCAAAACTAACAACTCTCACAAAGCCTGTCTCCTGTCTTCTCTAATCTCTTAACATCCTCGCTTTTCTACATCCATCCCTCCATCTCTGTTTATCTCTATCTCCTTCCATATCCTCCATCCTTGTCTTTATCTCTTCCCTCTTTCCCTCCCTTCATCCATTCTTTTCTCTCTACCTCCATCCACCCCCCCCTTCTCTCTCTCTCTCTCTCTCTCTGTCTGTCTGTCTGTCTGTCTGTCTGTCTGTCTGTCTGTCTGTCTGTCTGTCTGTCTGTCTGTCTGTCTGTCTGTCTGTCTGTCTGTCTGTCTGTCTGTCTGTCTCTGTCTCTGTCTCTCTCTGTCTCAGTGCCCAAAACAGAACAGATGGACAAGCGCCTGGGTGATTTGGTCCAGGAGGTAAAGGACCTGGTCTATCCTGCCTACTACAACCCAGAGAACGCCAAACCAGCTGCCAAACGCAAAACAGGTTGGTCAGGGATGTTGCAGGGCTAAAGTTTCTGCCCACCGCCGTGGAGTGAGCCATGTTCCCTGGTGGGAAGCTGGCAGGGTGGGTGATCTCTGTTGCTGTACAGAGTTCCTCCTCATGTGTTACGCCCTCCCAGCTAAACTTCTCACTGTCAGGTGAAATTATTTCCATATATACTGGAGGAGATGTGATTGACTAACAAGTCAGGGTTGGCAGTGACAGGGACAACAAACAAACACGGAGAATTGGCAAAAACTAAAATTTGTAAGAAAAGGAAAAAACACACAGATGAAATCAAAGCTTGAAGTTGGTGCTAACTGCACTTATGATTGGTCAAAGATTGGCTTTGAGTATTGTACTAGATGAAACTAATGAACGTTTTCTCAATCTACACGACATGGTTTGGCTTCAGTGGGTGGTTACTGTTGAGAACATCACAGTGGAACCTTACTGCCTGGTATATAAAGTTGCCATAGAATATGATTTCTTATCAATATTGAAGGGAACATTTGCTTTTCCGTTTTGATGTGTTTAGTTTAGCGTCTAAGCCAAACTTTACGCCAACTTTTTTGTCCCATTAGAAAATGTCTAATTGTCTTGGTCATGTGGCATGGATTTTAGTTCTCAGTCGCCACGACTGAGTTCAGTAATTTGGATTCCATTGAAGCCAGCATGTCTTCTATGGAAGACACATTGAAAGCTTGTAGATAGGCTATTTTTATTTTTTATTTTAAGATTAGAGCATTTGAAGTGGTCAATACTAGCAATATGTTCTGAAGCATCTTCCATAAAACCATAATAGTCTTGGATATTTGGTTAAAGCCTCAATCTGTGATTTCTTCACCTGGTTGGCAGTATGTAGAACAGCAGGAACAATATTATTAAAGCATCAACATTTTACATATTGTGGTAGTTGTAATAGTTTTGTAAACGGCACTAGTATAGGGGGCTCCTTTTACACCGTTTCATGGCACATTAGGACTTGGCCATAAAAAAATGTTAGTTGTTTGAAAGTGGCGACAAATACAGTACTGTGTGTGTGTGTGTGTGTGTGTGTGTGTGACATGCAGTTGATGCCGGGGGCGGAGCTGAGAAGAAACCTAAAGTGGAGAAAATTAAAGTGGAGAAACCTAAAGTGGAGATGTCAGCGGATGACCTCAAAGCACACGTGCAGAATGGCACTCTGGGAAAACTGACAGTGCCTGTACTCAAGGACGCCTGTAAACAGTTTGGAGTTCGAACCACTGGCACCAAGAAACAAGAACTGATCGATGCGCTTATCGCCCAGATGGGCAAATGAGGAGGGGATACTGGGAATCCTATAGTAGCTTTTTACAGTTACTTATGATGTATTGTAGGCAAATACCTATTTGCATTGTCATGTAGATCAATCTGGCTCAGAACTGGTGTCATGTCCTTCTTTCTTCCATCTGCACTGTCATATTTCACTGTATTGTCCATTAATAACCCAACCACTACCCAAATGCAGGTAATTGTTTTACTTTTTTATTTTTCATGGTTGGTACACTTGACTACTAACTGCTGTGTTTATCATAACCAAAAAGACTTCATATCAGTCACTTTTATTGGTGGGCAAAAAAAAGTTGGTTTCTTGCCTGAAATATTAGGGCCCAGAGTTAAACCATGTATGTTTTGCAAGGCATGATGGGCTAGTGCAGTTTGGTTGTGAAGTGCCGATACTGGTATTAAGAGTTAAATCACTAAGTGCTTTTGATCAGAACTCATATCTATGACCATATACATACTGTAATACAGTACACACAACGTTGTTGAGTGTGAAGGCTAGCACCGTTTCTACAGCTTCGAAGGTGGTACACTAGACTGTTTCATCAGTTAAGGATGTTGATCTGTTCGTGTAAACTTGTATTTGTAATAAAAGAAAAAAAGTGGGAAATATTTAGGTCTGAGTAATTTTTGCATGACAAAGAACTGAACTGAGGTGGAAAGTCTGGTGACGCAAGGTTAGAAATAAACACAGGGGAGTATAAATAGACATGGACTCTGACTAGACACAGGTGGACGCAACTGACCATCAACACAGGGATAGGCTGCCTTGCCCTGCCAACAGTCATAAAGAAATCACACCCAGTGTGAAGTGTGCAATTGATGAGTTAATTTCATTAAGCTATATATGAACTAGACTAGAGGAACAATGTTAAATCTCTGTCCATTCACTTCAAGTGGCGCTCAACAGCGCCACTTGAAGGTAGGTCACCCACTACTTTATTTGATGTGTGGACGCTGGTATTCAGGCGGTACTACTGTATTTGATGTGTGGGTGCTGGTATTCAGGTGGTACAACTCTATTTGCCCTTATTAGAGCAATGGTTACCGAGTTATGACCATTTGAAATGTTAGAAACTGCTGTAACACTGCTGTAGTGCCCCATACAGTATGTGTGCAAATAGGTTTATTCAGTTACTTTGAAGTATTTTTAAGGATTTTATTAACTTTAAGTAGTTACACTTAAGTTAGTTGCTTTTTACTTACTTTAATTGTTTTTAAGTACTTTTACATAAAATAGTAACTAACCTTTTCTGACTTTTATTCATTTTAAAGGGATATTTCACTTTCAAAAAAACTTTGGGTCATTTTATCATCTACTCAGGCTTTTGTGAGCCCCCCAGACAGTTTTTAAGTTGCTTGATTCAGTATTTAGATATTTGATATTCATTTTATCAGACACGCCCCCTTCCTATACAAACCCATTGTAACTTCAAACTCCATTTTTAACATGTTAGATTAATCAAAAACACCCGTCCTTGGTTCTGGTGACTCACCCTGCCCTCCTAATACGTGAGGGGGCCGTGTTTTTTTCGATAACTTTTTTCATTTACTTTTAATATCTTTTTTGGAAAATGAAAAAAATGTAATACAATGAAAAAATGTTAATAAAATAACTGAAAAAAGGAATCGAAAAACCACGGCCCCTCGCGTATTAGGAGGGCAGGGTGAATCACCAGAACCAAGGACGGGTGTTTTTGATGAATCTAACATGTTAAAAATGGAGTTTGAAGTTATAATAGGTTTGTATAGGAAGTGGGCGGGTCTGACAACATGAATATCAAATATATAAATACTGAATCAATCAACTTAAAAACTGTCTGGGGTGTTCACAAAAGCCTGAGTAGACGATAAAATGACCCAAAGTTTTTTTGAAAGTGAAGTATCCCTTTAAGCATAGCCCAGCCTGAGAGGAAGCAATAAGGGCTGAAGAACATGGCCAGAAGGGGCAGAGGAGCATGACAAAGATTATGACAATCATCACCTCTGATTTACTGGGGTCATCGCTAGAGGACAGCAAGAGAGTTTGGGAGGACCCTTACTGTTCCTGATATATGTGAATGACATGTCGTCAGCCTGCGACTGCAACCTGTTCCTCTTCGCAGATGACTCGGCCCTGCTAGTCTCGGACAGGGACAGGCTGCAGGTTGAGAAAACTCTCAGCTCTGAACTCAACAAGATCTGCATCTGGCTCTCCGACAACAAGCTCTCATTACACCTGGGCAAAACGGAATGCATCCTCTTTGGGTCCACTCCTAACCTCAGAAAGGCAGAGAGCTTCACGATCAAAGCGGGTGATGATATCATCAAAAGAAAAAACGAAATTACCTACCTGGGCTCTATCTTGGAGGCTGACCTCTCTGGTGACAAAAATGCTGAAAAAACGATCAAAACGGTCCACAAAAAAACACGCTATTTGCGGAGTATTGATCGTAAAGTCAGTAAGAAGACTCTGAAGACTCTTGCAGTGGCCCTCATACAAGGTCATTATGATTATGCATGTACTTCATGGTATCACAACACCACCAAGGCCTTAAAAACAAGGCTCCAAACATCCCAAAACAAACTTGTAAGGCTACTTCTTGGCCTCAACTACAAAATCCATCTAACCCCTGATCATTTTGATAGGATTGGATGGCTTAGGGTTGCGGACAGAGTACAGCAACTTGCTATGGGCCTGGTCTTCAAGATATATCACAACATTGGGATCCCCCTGTATTTGTCAAAATACTTCCAAAATGTTAATGATGTCCACGATCACAATACCAGAGGCAGCTCCACAAACCTTGTCCAACCCTTTTTTGGCTCAACAAAGGGAAGTAACTCGTTCTCATGCTATTCATCAAAAATGTGGAACGCCCTACCAAAAGGAGTAAAGGAGTGTAAAACCCTACTCTCTTTCAAAACAGCCCTAAAGATACACCTTCAGGAGGCTGCAATTGGAAAATGGCCCCTGTCTAAGTCCTAACCTAACCTACCCCCCCCCCCCCTCTCTCCTTCTCCTTTTGCACATATTTCTCACTCTTCATACCAGTAACCTGTAAACTGATTGTATGACATTCTATAGTAGTTGTGTATATCTGTCTGTCTCTTATATGTCATCATGATTTGTGTGCATGGGGAACTCATTTGAAACAAGCTCTGTGCTTTTATGAGTCTTCCAGTTTATACGATACGATACGATACGATACAACTTTATTGTCAGCTTTCACCGAAATTTGCTTTGTGTCCATGACGTCACCGCTCAAGATACAGGCAGGACATACACAATACATTACACAAAGTACATTACAGGACATACATCACAGAAGCAGACAGAAACAAGAACAGTAGAACAAATCCTTTTGGTTTACCGACTTTGGTTTAAAAGCCGAACAGACTGATGTACAAAAGAGTTCTTTAGCCTGTTTTTCTCATATTTAGGGACTCTAAACCGCCTCCCGGAGGGCAACAGTTAGACCTTGTATTGTGAATTTGTACTTCCATGTACTGTTGTTCTCATGTCTTACTAAATAAAGTACATCAATCAATCAATCAATCAAGGCCCTCCGGAGCCTTTAGCTGTCCAGCCCTGGGCCCGATGGCATCCAACTGATGATAAGAGCCTGATGGTGGGAGCAAACAGGATGCTGCAGAGGCTATCAGAATTGCCTTGGAGCTTAATGGAGACAGTGCAGTGTGGCACGTCCTGATGGTGCTCACCTTGGCATACTCTGGCTTAACTCTCGGAGGCAGACACTAGAGGTCTCAGGACGGCTGGTGGAGAGTGTTGTAGAGATGTGGGCGATCAGAGGGCATTTCATCCATGAGTTGCAGAGAAGTGTGTGTGTGTGTGTGTGTGTGTGTGTGTGTGTGTGTGTGTGTGTGTGTGTGTGTGTGTGTGTGTGTGTGTGTGTGTGTGTGTGTGTGTGTGTGTGTGTGTGTGTGTGTGTGTGTGTGTGTGTGTGTGTGTGTGTCTGTGTGTCTGTGTCTGTGTCTGTGCGTGTGATTTGTATGGGCTATGTGTGACAAATACTTTGTGAGTTTGTGTGTCACAAAGTGAATGTACAGGGTCAGGGGGTGTCATTCACGTTATATGTGCAATTTAAAGTTTTAGTGCAAGGGTGATTCGCTGCCTCAGGTATTTTTGTCACTCTGTGGGTTAGCCACTGTCCACATGTATTTGTTATTGCTGCTTCAGTTTTGGGTTTAAACATACCAGAGATGCTTTTGGTTAACTATCTTGGTCCGTTTCTCTATGTTTTCCAATGCTGACTTGTTTAAATAGTTTGACATTTGTATAGCATTCTTCTGCAGAGGGCCACATATGTTTTCACAAAGTATATGTTCTCCAGTGTCTCTCTTGTGTGTCTTTCATAATTAAACGAAACTATTTAAATGTTCAGGATTTTCAATGGAAAAAACTAAATCATGTTTGCAAGCACACCTATTGAATTAGTTGCAAAATACCTCCCACATCAAAAACAAGGACAGATTTACAATACTAGATTTTCAGGCCGCTATGCTACCTTAAAATCCAGCCCTAATTATTGCACTGATCAGAGCAATGGTCATGCACCGAGTTATGGCCATTTGAGGTGTTAAACACTGCTGTAGTGCAATTGGGTGTGACTATTTTCGTCAGATCCATGAACAGTGTTTGTGGCAAGTTTGGTGTGAATTGGAGCAACGGTGCCCCCAGGCGGGGCCCCTGAGTGCCGTCCGACCACCGTTGGCGTTGGTTGACCCTCTACGAAACTTTAATATAGGATACAATTTACAATTTTGGCATTTAGCAGGTAATCACATACATGCCATTAGGAAAAAGAATGGTGTTGTATATGAGTTGTAGTGCTGTTGCTGACTTGTGGTGGCCCCCCAAACATTATGTCAACGAACATAATAAGTAAAGTTGCAACATATGTCTACAACATTGCAACATTCTCTGTTTATCTAGGACGTCTCTGAAGTATAACTGAAAGTTAGTTTCAGTTTGTTGAAACTCCATCTTTAGCAATATTACTTTGGGAGGTTTCCAATCTCAAATAAGAAATTTGACTGGTTGAAGCAAAATAGGCTACTAGTCGATCACAGCACAACCAATTCAGGATATGGGATTAATGCTTAATTGATATGCCCCGCCGGGTACGACGGTGTCGTGCGTGCGAGTCGGCGTGACGAAAATGTCGAGAAACGGTCCTAGAGCTACAAGCTTACAGCACGTTGCGGAAGTGTCGCACTGTGAGCTTGTAGATCAGCGAATCGGGGCTTTCGCAGTCTCGTGGGCTAATGTACGCACTGTGCTCTGACGCAAAGCAGCGTTGCCAGGTTTTGTGAGAGATGGGCCTATGAAAACAAGCCCAAAAGAAGCAACTTAGGACACATGAGCACTTTAAACTTAAACCTAATACTGTATACATCGGCTATTTGAAAATAGTCGATCTACAAGCTCGTAGATCTGCTATTTTCTTTAAATAAAATGCTGAATATTAGGAAGATGTTTGAAACATAAACATTCTAACAACACAAATCTGGTTCCCAGAAAACCACTGGTTTAAATAATAATTAGAAAATGTAAGCAACTACACTTTAGAAACAAGCCCCAAAAACCGCAACCTGCAACTGCAATTACCAATATTTATAAGCAACTTCACATAAAAAACAAGCCCAAAGTCGCTTATAATAAGCGGACATGGCAACACTGACGCAAAGGTCTGACAGCAAACATGAGGCCGCGAGGTACAGTGCGCATGCGCGTGTGTGTCGAGAAGAGGCAGCAGCACAGCAGCTACAAGGAAAAAGTGGTAACGAGACAAAGGACTTACCAAAGCAACCCCGTCTAAAAAGAGCATCGACTGGGTCGTTTTAAAGAGGATTACGGACATTCGGAAGCTGTACATTAGACAGAAAGTGGCAGGTAAATGGAGAGATTAGTCTGAATTGTAATGTGAAACGGTTTGTGTGCATTCATTGCCAGACGACTGTCACGTAGTGCAGCCTTCAGGAGAAGGATTGTGCAAGCCCGAGTAATCTTGATGATCGTCAATTTAACTTCGGCCCTACACAGGTACACCCCCAGACTTGTACTTAATGTCATGAACCAGTGGATTGTACTCGTAGTATAGTCTGAGATTGTATATTTTGTACGTTTCACGGTTGTTTTTTCAGCTACTAAAGCAGACACCTTCCTCTGTCCAATCGGTGGGCTGCTTGAAATGTTTACCTTTTTCACGTTAGTGATGATTGCTGACCAGCGTTAAACGAGAACAGCGTGTAAAACCATACGATTACGATATCTTATCACACTTTCACGAAGCAGATATTGACAACAAGAAAAACATTCTCTAAAGTGTATTTTTATCTGTCTCTTACGTTCTCTCTCTCTCAGCTGTTTTCAGGCACCAAATCCCCAGCTGGATCTATAACACTTTTTGCTAGCAATGGAAAGAACTGCAAACCTGTAAGCCAGCTACTTTGATGGAAAGAGTCATCATCATCATCCACACACACAATGGAGGAAGTGGAAAACACTGAGCAACAAGACTGTCTCCTCTAGTCTTTGACATTGTAGGTGATGCAACTTCTGGCATTACTTAAGCAGCTGTCTTTTAATTGATTACGCACATCTGGAGTATCTAATGTTTGCACTTGCTGCTAACTGTGCGGGCAATCCCTTCACACTGTTGATGCACACGTGAATGCCAGTCCATCGTCCCTTTTATTCCTACCCCTCGCCCCCTCCCCACACATCCATTCCTGTTTCTGAAAGAGCAGGTCTACTCTGTTCAAACCCAAAAAGGGTCTCTCCCTTAACCTCGTAAGCCTGCCCCCTACCCCCTCCACGCAAGCCCATCCCCTCCTCCGAGCGGCTGAGTGGTTGCCGTGGCGACAATTGCCATGACACCGATGTAGCATCGTATCTGCGAAGGTGGCGGTGGTAGTGGTTGTTGGTGGTAGTGAGTCAGTGAGGAGGAGGAGATGGGAAGCGCTCCCCATTCAGCTGGGGAGTGGAAGGGGAAGGGGCGAGGAGGCCTGCAGGAGCTGGGCTGCATGCCCTGGAAGGTCAGTAAGCAGAAAGGAGGAGGCGAAACGGTCCTTGGAGGGTCGAGAGGAGGTGGGGAGGATAGGAGGTGCAGGGATCTCAGGGAGTCGCAGCAACAGGATCTCTCGTCTTCTTCCTCATCCCTCTCTCCTCCTCCTCACCCCACGACGGTGCCTTCCCAAGAGGCATCTCCAGCTCCTCCGGCCATCTACCACGAGAAGCAGCGCAGGGAGCTGTGTGCCCTGCACGCACTCAATAACGTCTTCCAGGACGGCACAGCCTTCAGCAGGGACACGCTGCAGGACATCTACCAGAGGTGAACAGGGGTGCAGGGATGATGTGTGTGTTTTGTGAGCATGGCTGCCTCACGTTCCCTCATCTCTCTCTCTCTCTCTCACTCTTTCTCTCTCTCCCATTGATTAGTTTCTCATTCACAGTCCCCTATGTCCTTCATTTTTGTCCTCAACTCTCTTTTATTTCACCTTGTTGCCAGACTTTCACCCAGCACTCTGGTGACTCCTCACAAGAAGAGCATGCTGGGTAATGGGAACTATGACGTCAACGTCATCATGGCGGCTCTACAGACACGTGGATTTGAGGCTGTATGGTGGGACAAAAGAAGGTACGCACGACCTGGCATGGCGGGGGTTGACAGCAAACGCATTTTTTCGTCTTACGATTAATTGTGGATTCAAGCATTGTTTTGCTTCATCAGACAGGAAAGAGATGGTCATTGTCTGGAGTTGAACAAATGATATTGGAATCGGAATTGTGTCTGTGTGGTTGAGTCACCACCAGGGTGCTCGCTGATTGGTGTTCCATAAAGTTTTTTTGCCAGACCTGAAAGGTATGGCCTACACGAGGCTTTGTCACCAATTTGTCCATACATGGTATGTCTGGTTGTGGTTAGGTTTCTTATGCATGAATAAATAGGCACAGACTATTCGTGACATCACTATTATGTCACAAGTATAAATACAGTTGGTATATAACGTAAGACACAAAGATTTCAATTAGACCTTCAATGTCAAATATCCTGGTCTTGTTATCCATAAATTAGGGTTCCCCCTATCAGTATATCGAACAAAGTTCGATTAATTTAGCAAACCTTGCCAATGGAGTCCATTAAGAGGAAGAGGAAAAGAGAGATAGAACAGGGTCCGTCCTTGACCGATGTTGATGTTCATTTGGTCTACCTCCCTAACGTCAAGGAAAAGCACATTGATTTCTCTGAGATGAAAGACGACTAAAAGATATATCTTCTACCCTACCTTTAGAATTAGACTTCACACGACTTCACACAACACCGGCTTAGGTCTGGCACAACCAGGTCTCCTGGTCTTGTTCATGTATTAATGTATGCTGTCACTACTCACTAGAAAGGGTAAGGCAATATTAAAAGTATTGCCCGTTTAAGGGACACTGAGAATGTACAATGTTGACTCTGTTAACTGCGAGATTGTCCTTGTTCACTGTTTGTTTCAAAAATAGCTATCTTGACTAAAGAAAAAATGCTTCAGATTGACGTAAAGGTGGTCATAGACCATAGGAGTGTGTCAGGCTGGTGGCTGCCCATGAAATTCTTCATGGGAATTGTAAGGACATAGAGAAAAGCCAAAATAGGGACTTTAGGGAGACAGGGAATGAACTTTAAAATGCAAAAGCCTGGTAAGGATCCATATGTAGAGGTTACATTCCCTGTATGGCTCCTTGGTTAGAGCATGACATTCATACTACTAAGATAAGTGGTTTCATAGCGACTGGTGTCAGCCATGCTAAAAATGCATGCACTTATGGTACTATAAGACACTTAAGATAACGAGGCCACCAAATTGAGTAAGCCTTTGACTGTTTGTATCCAGCCTGGCCTTGTTCACATGAACTGCTCACTGATATAAGTTTAGTTCATCATACTACCCTACTGTGTCTTTATTGATTTGATTGATTAGTTTATTAACGTTTTGTGTAATAAATAGACTATTGACTTAATTAAATAGTCAACTTTATTAAATTAGTCAATGACTTTTAGTGGAAGACAGTCATATCTGTGAGTGATAGTTGAGAGAACAATGAGGCAGGAAGCTGCCTTTCATCAATGCAATCAATGGTATCAGAAGAGACAAATTCCTGCTACTCTGTTAAGAACAAAACGGGTCCAAAGTCTGTGTTATTCTTAATCTCGGTACTTGATACCTTGAGTAGCTGACAATTCAGCCATTGTCATCAACTTGAGTCATCACATTTTTTAGCTTAAATATTGTAAAGTAGTTTCTTGCTAAATATCATCACCATGTACATTATTCAGTATTCATACTTCCTATGAGGGTTAGGGAATCAATGGCCACAAAGGCTGATACATTTTAATTAAAAAGAAAATAATTTATTTTTGATATAATATATCAAAAATAAATTAAAAAAATATACATATTATGTATATTTTAACTGTAAACTCTCTTAACTGTTGTGGCTTTGTCTATATCTGTATCCTCTCCTCTTCTCCAGGGATGTGTGCTGTATAGAGTTGTCTAATGTGACTGGATTCATTCTCAATGTGCCATCCAACCTGCGCTGGGGGCCCCTCCGACTTCCACTCAAGCGGCAGCACTGGATAGGGGTCAGAGAGGTGGGAGGGGTCTACTACAACCTGGACTCTAAGCTGCGTAACCCACACCCCATCGGCAACCCAGAGGAGCTCAGGTAAAAATGGGTGTGTGATTGTGCATGTGTGTGCATGCTCATGTCTTGTGTTCTTGTGTCATTTGCCTGTGTGTGTGTGTGTGGTGTGTGTTTCACCTATGTGGTCCTATTACAACTATGAGGCTGAGATTACTATTACAGAATAAACCTTGTTTAGCCATAGCACCATTGATAGATGCACTGCACACCGTGAGCATGTGCTACAGTTTTATAGCATTCAGCAGGCCAGTGAGTTTTGCTTAAAGGACAACTTCACCCATTTTCAACCTATCTTCAAATAAGTGGTCCTCATTAATGCTCATTATATTATAGGAAAAAAAAAGATCTACCTGATCTGTGTCTCAGAGGAGGGTTGTGGACAGTTCAGAAACCCATCTACCAGTGATATCATCGATGGGGAAACCATGCTAATAAAACGTCAGGCTTTCTATTCCTGGAAAGTTAGCATGCTATAATGGAAGACATTGTTCTCACGTAAAAATAAATCTAAATCAAACATTTGAAATATTGTTTAAAAAAACAAAACCTGACTACCGATGATGCCATTGGTAGGAAGGTTTCAGTCCACAGCCCTCCTCTCAGACACAGACCAAGTAGAAAAAAATTGTACCATTTTATTATGAGTTTTAGTGAGGACCAATCATATGAACATAGGTTGAAAATGGGTGACGTCGTCCTTTTAAGCTCTGTTAAAACCAATGACTTGTACCTTATTCATCCCTCACTTTCTGACCCCTATCTGCATCGAACACCTGTCTATTACATGGCCTTCCACGGCTCACGATCAAACATCACTACAGAATATCTCACCGCGTTTTGTCAGCATGTTGGCCAATCCTTTCTTATCGTCCACTCTTTATGACATCACAGGAAGTTCCTGCGTCACCAGCTGAGAGGGAAGAACTGTGAGCTGCTACTGGTCGTCTCTGAGGAAGTGGAGGCGCACCAGACGTGGAGGTCTGACGGCTAGTTGGAGAGCGAAGCGACCAATCACGTTTCCATTCAGTACTCGGGTCGAGGCGAAGCGGTGTGGGCGACAACAACAACAGAAACACGGAATAACAGGAAGAGGAAATAGAACAGTTGTGCACAGCCAATCACGCGGAAGCAACTGTGGGCCAATCGACGCTGGCCAGACGTTCTTTTTCCTCCCCTCCTTCTTTTCTTTTGGTTTTGTTTACACGGCCATCGCTGGGACTCTGTTATCAGATGAGAGCCGAGGTGATGCAGGAAGCAAACACACCTACAGGGAGAACGAAAAGAATCACAATGTACAACACCAGTCAGATTTATGGAAAAACTTGTTATTTCACTATCTTGTATTCTTATGTGTTTTTATATATATATTGACAATTTTTCACGTGTTACTTTTGATTTTATGTTTGTTTTTTTATTTTTAGTTTCTTTTTTTTTCTTTTTTACATTTGATAGTTTTTGGTTTTCCAAATTTCCAAAGTGATGGAAGTTCAGGCTGTAAAATGACGAGTTTCTTCTGCCTGTCTCCTCCAGCGGTCTTACATGTTGGACGTCTGCCATGTTCACTGATGTGTCTAAACGTCTGTCCTTCACCAAATGTGTCCTTCCTTGCTTCACTGTGACTGTACCACCCCACCCATCCCACCCACCCTCTTTTGATATCTCACCTCACAATCTGTGATTATCACATTGCCAACTTTGTATATCTCACACCCTGAAATAGCTGTCAATGGACAAGAACACATACACACATCGAGTCTGTTAAGTGGGACACAAAGTGTTTTGTACAGCAACAAAGCAATGCAATACCCAGGCCAAGCACACCTCCCAGTGGATGTTTGACTGTACTTCATGCTGTAATATTGGTCTATAGAAACACCCTTCCAGCAAAGGCTGATTTATGCTTTGGTTACAAAGTGTTGAGCAACATGTCACCGAAGCATACATCAGGCTGAACAACAGCCCTCTGTAGCAAAGGATCTCTACCGATATAACTAAATTCTCACCTTCTAGACCGAGACCTCTGTTGTGAAACCTGCCAAACACAGTGGGGTTTTGTTTTGAGGTTGTTTTCAAGGAGGGTATTTCTGCTTTATATGACAGTAAAATAGAGAATGAGTTAGGAGAATGGGGGTTTGTGGTGACATGGGTCTTGGCCAGGTTTGAAACCAAGTCTTGTATTGTGTTAGTCATACTAACTGGTTGAGCCACCAGCGTGCCCCCTGAGGAAGTTGTCTTTGCACGTTTTTCAGTTACAGTTTAATTCTGGGTATGTTTTGTCCCATTGGTGATGCTTTGAAATGGAGTTGTAAGTTTGAGCAAGAGCATGGTACACGGGGACAGAAGAACTGGACAGTGTGTGTCTAGATGAGCAAGCCATGAAATGAAACACAAAAAGTGTCTTTTGCTGATAAAGAAAAGGAAAGTTAAAGTTGTCATGTGAGCTGGTGAGAAGCACATTCCCAGACAGACGTGTCATCATTGAGTAATGTGAAAATGAGCATTATAAGAGAGATTTGTGTGGCTGTATATGTGTGCTGTTAAGAAAAAACTTTTATTATATGGGTTATGAAGGGTTTTGTATATTCCAAAATGTGATATATCCGTTGGATATTTCTTTCTGCAACCTAAAATTTCATGATGCTACATTTCAGTACTCTGATAATTTATTACAATTTTCTAAGCAAATGTCATTAGATGATGAATACCGTTTAATATCATGACATGTTTTTTGATGCCAACATTTATTTTAAAGAGTTTTTCACATGGCGGATATCTAATTTTGAAAGGAAAACTCTTCTTATCATTTCATTGTTTTTTTTTTTGACAACTATATTGGCCTTAAATTGTTTACATATAGAATAACACAATATTGCTCTTTTAAGTAAAGAAGGGGCTGTGTCATTTTTGTTGGTTGCTCAGTCTAAAAACCTTTAAACTCATTGTTCAAGTGACCCTACATCAAAGTATTTGTGATTCACCTGATTTGATTGTCAATGATGGGCAAAGGTAGGTCCTACTGCAGGCTGAGCAGACCACTAACCTCATTGACCAAATGTGTTCTATAATTCTTTCAGCATTATTGTTTTGTTTTTTTTCATTTGTTTTCTGCCATGACAATCCCAAACATTCATCTCTTCCCAATCAAAAGAGTCCCGGTTATATGTCCTGTACTGTACATGTACTGTATTTTCTCTTGACCCCCCCTCCCCCTATTTTCACAGAAATAAAAAATGCTTATAATGGCACTTTATGTATACTCCTGTGTGTGAGATGTTGTATTTATTATGAGAAAAGTGAAATGATAGTTGGGTTTATCTGATGAACATGTCATGTAATCTGACGAACCGAAATGTAACCTTGCTCTTTTGGAAGCGTGTGTGTGTGTGTGTGTGTGTGGGGGGGGGGGGGGGGGGGGGTAACAAAATAACAACTCTGATGGTGCAGTCATCTACACAGTGCGTGCGCGGACCCAAGACTTCCATCTGCGTTGCATTGGCATAATGGGGTGGTGGGGGAGCGCGCTTTCAGACACAAGAGCGCGTCTGGTGGCCACGGGGCCGCGCCAATCGTTGTGCACTGCAGATGTGTCGCAGATTCTGTAAAGTCACTGGGACGTGCGGAAAAATATCCAGTAGAGGGAAGTAGAACGGACTCAACTGTCACGAGAGAAGCAGGCAGCTGTAGTGAGGGGATTGCAGGGAGGACAGGAACATATCTAGGCCAAAAACGCAATCATTATAACAGTTGGGTTATACTTTGTGGTGGAGAAGACGCTGCTTAGCCACCATTTCTCACGCAGATCTTGTCGTGCAGAGAGAGATGGAGCTGTCCGCGATCGGTGAACAAGTGTTCGCTGTGGAATCAATCACCAAGAAAAGATTGAGAAAGGTAATGGTTGTGGGTGTACCGTGTAAGTACGATGACGGGATGGGTTTTATACTATAACTCATATATATGGGTTTACTATAACCCATAACCGTTATGTGCTAGCATAAATGACCAAAAAACAAACAGGTTATGGCAAACTGTGCTGTTTTAGTGTATTACTATAACGGTTATCTATTTGTTGCGAATCATTGTAAAGGGGGCGGGGGGGCGGGTCAGTGATGAGGTGTGGGAGTGTGTGTTGCCATCGCATTACAGCATTGCATGTCAGCAGCGTTGCCATATCGGCTTATTATAAGCTACTTTGGTCTTCTTTTTCTGTCAAGTAGATTATAAAATATTGGTAGTTGCGGGTTGCGTTTTTTTGGGGCTTGTTTCTTAAGTGTAGTTGCTTATTTGGGCTTGCTTCACAAATGTTTTTATTATTTTAACCAGTGGTTCTCAAATATTTTCATGTCATGGACCCCCAAATTAATATGTAAGCTATTTGTCCATTGTCCCCCTAACCCCCATCTGAAAATGTTTTGTGCCAGGGAGCCCCGTACCAGATTTGTATTGTTAGAATGTTTTATTTTATTTTAATCCAAATATTATACCATTTATTTAAAGATATTTAGAAAAAATAGCCGCGTTGTGAGCTTGTAGATCGGCTATTTTCAATAGATAGGCCTGCCTACAGGTTAAAGTAAAGGTACATAGGTTAAAGTGCTCATAATGGCCTAGTGCTTCTTCTGGACTTTGGACTCTCGCAAAATCTGGCAACACTGACAGCATTGCATGTCACTCAGGTGTCGGGAAAGATAGCACCGAGGATAGGACGACGTTATTAACTGAGATTAGTCTTAGTGTAGGATAGCCGGAAGTGTTTGTTAAATAAGCTAGCCTATGTGTATTTAAGTTGTAATGTTAAAAGAAATCTGCCTTGCCCTTTATTTGGTAGATTCTGGTGTGTTGGATAAGAGCGCATGATGCCATTTTTCAAAATGCCTTCATGTTTTTGACGCAATCAAATAAGCAAAAATAGTAGTGCAACATTGGACCAGCCAGGACTGACATAACATTACATAGGTTAAATTATAGGCTACTGTTTTGTTTGTTATGCTAAGCTAAAGGAAGGAGAGGGCTTTCTCTCGCTCTTCACTCGGTCCAGCGAAAAGTCGGGGGAAATAGTGACGCCATTAAATTGATTATAAAAAATATATATATTTAAATTATTATTATGATTTTTATTGACAAAATGTCAACATTACAATTACAAATAACAGGACAAAATGCAGTTACAATACTGGAATTGACCCCCTTATTACTTCAGTCCAACAGAGCTTGATTAACTATCACATCTGGGAAGTGGGATGATGATGATGCCGTTAGTGCACTCACACTGGGTATGGATGACGCATACAGTTTATATGATCTGTTCATTTTAGATAGCGAGCATAGCAACATATCCTACACAAACTCGCACCATAGTCTCAACTCAAAATCACTTCAGTAGGTTGGCCACACCACTGTTTCCCAAACAGTGGGTCAGGAGTAGACCTACTACCCCATCTTATTCAGCTATTTGCACAGTACAAATGTATTAAGAATATGTCATTTAGATTTTCACAGTGTACATTATGGTAGCACAAAGACAGACAGACAGACAGACAGACAGACAGACAGACAGACAGACAGACAGACATGACATTAACAACCGTGAGCTACATTATTCAAACACAGCACGTGAGATACAGTAGGCTCTAAGCTATACTTCAAACAAACACACACACGCACACACATCTTCATTGTAAGATTAACTCACCATGCTGCGCCAAGGTTCAAAGAGTTTAATGCACGGCACTTCCAAAGTTTGTACAATGTTTAAGTCACAGGAGCTGGTTTTCATATCGTAAATATGAACGTTGGCCCAAATCTTGCGTTTAATCCACATGGTTCTTGTTTATTTGTGTTGCGGTCACAGACCATTATAGCAGTCATACTGGTTAACAGAAACAAACTTACCGTAAAAGCGGAGGATTTCAAAATAAGAGCCGTTGTAAAGATTAGTCGACAGTAGTTTTATTTTTTTTGTCTACTTACAGGAAGTAGAAGTGACACATCAGTACCAGCGACGGTATGCAAGAGGCTTGCATCTGTTCTGCCGCGCAACATTAAAACTAAAGCAACATATGTTTCTAAATAGATATAATTCACACAGCAGGGCCCGAATGTATACATTTTTATAAATAATAATAAGAAGAAGAATATATATAATATTATAATAAAATAATATACATTTACATTTTTTTTACAATAATATATATATTTTTTAAATACATAATTCACACAGGGCCCCTGCAGGCTGCAGGCCGTGGAACACAAGTTCCACTAAGTTCCGCAGTTAATGCGGCCCTGGTCAGGACCCATGTTTGGGTCGCGACCCAGTTTTTATGGGTCACGAGTAAATATCTCCTTTTTTAATTTCCTTCATTTAAAAAAATATATGATTTCAAAAGATTTTAAAAAAGTTTAAACACAAGAAATCACAACTTTTCATCAAAAAATCTAATAATTGCCTACAACTCAAAACAAAGCCAATATCAATGAGTAGGCTACAACAACAGGTATACTAATACTCTGACTACAATAACTCTGACAGAATAGAAAACATAATCCAATGTCTTTATTTTGTATTGTGTAGAAGGGCACATGGACATGACATTTGGGTGGTCCTGTATCATAATATGATCCAGGACCACCTGTATCATATATTATATGTAGGCCTAGCTACCCTACTTCTCTAACGTCACCTTATTTTCAACAGGGACATGTGGAGTATCTGCTAAAATGGCAAGGATGGCCGCCAAAGTATGTATACAGTAAATTCCTATGTATACACGTAATGTAGAAATATACAGAGTCACAAACGGGAGATGGAAAGATTGATGGATGGATAGATGGATGAATACAGAAACAGATTGATTGATTGATAATTAATGCATTATCAAACTAATGAAGAGGTGCTTCATTAGTTGTGCTGTACAATCTTTACATTTACCTCACAGGTATAGCACATGGGAACCAGAGGAACACATACTAGACCAACGCTTGGTCCAAACCTATGAAGACAAGTAAGACCCAAACTGACTTACAATATACAACCACACACACAGTACAATCATCAGCATTACTTTGACTCAGGGGGTATAATCACAGGGTAGGTGAGACAAGACAGACAACAGCTACAAGGACAACGGAAACACTAGGGATTTTACTTAAAAATAACACAGCAGTATATTAAAACCGGAGCACACCACAGGAAACAATAACATGTCGCTACAAAATAAAACACGGAGACAGACCCTGACACATGTAGCTAAAGGTCCATTTTTACACTATTTTTTTTACTGTGAGGTGGTTTATTGAAAACCCTGAATTGTTGTGAACTGAAGGGAAGAGAATGTAATGTAATTAAACTGAATCAAATTAAATTCAATGGAATGGAATGTTGTAAACTGAAATTGAATGGAATTTGATCAGTCTTGTTGACTTTGTAGAGAGGTGAGAGACAGAGCTGTGGGACACAGGAGGAGAGGAATCAAGCCCAAAAGGCTCTTTCTGCAGGTAACATTATGTTCAGCGTAATTTTATTGTGCATGGTGTTGTGTGTGTTGGAACAGTTATGACAATCATTACTATATGGGAGAGGGACAGCCTCTACAGTAAGTAGATGTGGCCCCACTAGACCACTTTGGTCTGGTTGGGTGTAAGGAACAGTACAGTCAAGGGGGCTTTTAGACTCTAGTCTTCTAGTGTCACTTTCCACTTCCAGAACTCTCATCCTCTTTTCTTTATTTAGAACACCATCTATACCATGGACCTCCGGAGTGCCCACAAGTCCTCAGAGACTCCCCCGCGTCGCTTGCGTCTCTCCTTAACTCGCTCATTGGGCCCCAGGGTTGAGGACCCACCGTACGGGGCCTGCCGACGCAGGAGAGCACGGTTTTCGGTTCTCATCTCGAATCCTCCCAGTCCCACAGGAAAGGACTGGGAGGACCATGAAGAAGAGGGAGTGGGGTCGGATGACAGGGAAAATGAAGAGGAGATGATGGAGGAGGTGGTGGCAGTGGTGAAGGAGAAAGTGGAGACAGTGACAGAGAGGAAAGGAGGTGCTCTGAGTGGTAAGTGTGTCAGTCGGTCAACCATCGGAGTACAAATCACTGAGGTGACCCAGTTTAGTATGGGGATATGATCATGACCGTCATGAGGCTTCAGATACCAGCTGATACATTGATGTGTGACTGTGGATGAGTTCAGGAGGTCTGCATAATAAAGCAAAAACAAAGTGGACATGTATTGTTAATATTAAGTGTTGAGTTAGCGTGTTGTTTAGTAAGTAGGTGGTGAATAAACAAAGATAATAAAAACAAAATAAATATAGTTTTAATATATTAATGAAACAAAACAAAATAAATGTTTATTCATGTACTGGGATGTTAGTGCCCAGAATATGTGTTGCTTGAGCCACCTGCATTCAAGTCCAATTCCCGTTCTTGTCTCTCATGTCTCTCCTCACTCTGCCCATGGTTTCCTGTCTCTCTGCTTTATCCCATCTAATAAATAATATTTTTTTCAATAAATAAATAATGTGCCCAATGAAGCGAAGTGCTCAAAAGGATCCCTGGCTAATAAGCCAAATATGCCTTAATACATTATAATTGCCCTCTATAACTAAAATTAAAAATAAAAAAACACCTTAAATATTGTATTTATTTTATAAATAGTTCATCTTTTACTCAAGGGGGACAACGCAGTCGCAAGTTGATGATGTCATTTGTCCATGTGTGTCCATCCCTAAGGACTGGTTATCCACTGTTAACTTGCGACGGACATAGCCCTGCTTGAGTAAAATAACTATTTATAAAATAAATATAATATTTAAGGTGTCTTCAAATTTTAGTTATAGAGGGCAATTATAATGTATTAAGGCATATTTGGCTTATTAGCCAGGGATCCTTTTAAGATCACTGCTGTTGTGTTGATAGATATGAACTTGTAGTTAACTTAACCTAGCCTATGAATTATTGTGTCAGCCTATAATCAATCACACTAAAGCTCTGCAAAGTAGCTTAGCATATTGGTATGTTTGATGCAATATAGGCAGAGACAATCAATGTGTATGAATATAGCCTACGTCACACTGTGGCAATTATAGCATAGTTTGGCATAGCATCAGCCACAAAAACATGTAAGACAAAATGCTGTTAGATTACCAGCTGTCTTTACAGAATGTGAATGTGTCACTTAATAAAAAATAAAAAAAGTGAACTCAATAGTGTGCATAGTTGAACAGCACTTTAACAGCGTTCAAGTTTGTTTTGGCGTTTCCAGCCCCCTCTGGTGGACAGATTCACAGACAGAGTGACAGACATCATCATCATCATCATACTTCTTCGTCTTCTTCAAAACATTTACCTGTTTACTGTCTCACCGACTCAGCATTGCTACTCACTGTATTAGGAAAAACTAAGCCCTACAAAGTGGAGAAGACAGCCTGCTCACCCATTCAGAACAAGTGGTCATTTCAAACTGAAATGACACATCCTACCTAACGATGATTCTGAATTAGATTTACTCTACTCCCTAATGTACACCCACCTCCCCAGTAGCACTTAGAGGTCTATGCGTGCTGCTGCCAAATGCATCTTATCCGTCTCTGTCAGTTTCTAACATCTATCAGGGCAGAGATAAGCTATCCAGGTCATTCCCAGAGAGGTTAACTCAATAACAGCAAACACATGATGGCCTTTGATGCAATCACTTTCTGACTGCGCTGGTGCACTACCAACCCCTCTCTCTCTCTCTGTCTGTCACTGCCCCCCATGACCCTCTGTCTGCCCTGTCTATTCAGGACTCACTGTTCAGCTGTCACTTGTACCCTCTCTCTGTTTGTCCTTACCTGCCGATCTCTCTCCCTCTGTCTCAATCCCCTTGTCTCTCTCCTGATCTTTCTCCTTTTTTCACTTTAATGCTCTCATTTTCCTCTCATGGACCACAAGGTCATGGGTTTCGTTTGCCTTTGGACCACAAGGTCATGGGTTTCGTTCCTGGGCACCGGCAACTCAAGTGTATGAGTAGCACGGCTTGGGTGCGGCAAGTCGTGTGGTAAGTGGGAGCTGATGGTAGGTGTGGCGCTCCACCTCAGCGATCCATCTCCCAGGAGTCTAGCACATTGTAACGGGGATAGAGTCCCGCGTTCTCGGCTGATACTGACAATAAGCCCCTCCGACCTACTTATTTTGACAGGTAAACACAGCTGAAGGTGATGTTATGTATAGATGTGTTACATTTAGGTGTTTCTGTGTACCAGCATAAAGTTGAGCGCTCAGAAGCTGGTACACTAACACCTAAATGAAACACGCTCACAGTGAGTGAATGTTATTACTTTCAGCTGGGTTTACCCATCACAATGTCTACTGTAAAACAGTTCTATTGATGTGTTTGTTGGCTGCTTTAGATGGTCCCGTCTTTCTCTTTCTCTCTTTGGCTTCCACCCGCCACCACACTCATTCTGCCCCCTCTTGTCCTCCAGGAGTGCAAAAGAAGAGGACCGTGGAGGAGGAGTGGAGCTCCGCCATCGGCCAGAGGGTCATTGAGGTGGAGGACACGTTGGTCGCCGCAGTGGAGACAGAATCAAACGTGTGGGGCCCGGCGAGTGGTCCTGGGCCTCCTCCTGGCGAGGTGACCGTGACCGACGTCACCCTCAACTCACTCACGGTGACGTTCCGCGAGGCGCTGGCGTCCAGGGGCTTCTTCAGACTCAGAGAGTGGGCCCTGGAGGTGTGAGAGGAGGCAGCTCAATGTGCTGATGTGACGCCTCTCCTCCTTCATCGTTTTAGGTGTGACATCTGTGTGACACATAAATAAGTGGGGGTCGGGTGTGATGAGGGGGTAGTGTGTGTGAGGCATTGGCAAGAAAGCAAAGAGTTTGCCATTGTGGTAGCCTGAGACATGAGGATGGAGGAGGTGAGCTAATTCGTAGGAAGGAGCGCGGGTGGGGGGGGGGCAAGAAGCGAAGAGCACAAATGTGCTCATTTTGAGGAAGCTGGTTTTAATTAACCCCTTTCACCACTGGAGGCCTGAGTCATAGGGTATAGGACTTGTGGGCCACCCTTTGACACTTTCTTTTGCACTCTTTCAAGCCTCATCCATAACTTTCATCCTCCCTTCTTCCACACAGTTTTTTACCCATTGAGCAACTGGACTGAAGTGTATTGTCCATACTCAATAGACTTAACAGTGACTCACAGTGAGGCAGCCGTAGCTGTCAGTCCCCATAGTAACCCACGGTCGGACCCATAACCTATACATACTAGTCCGTTATTACGTAACTGTACAGTACCGTACAACATGGCTTAGTAGACTTGTTTGTGGGTTTCAAAACCCTCTGAACAAAGACTCAATTCTGTCTGCATGTTGTTTCCCCTCTAATACAACTGTATCAACGTTATCAATATAAGCAGTCTTCTGCGTTCCATATGCCCTATTATTAGGCCTAGCCCTGCAACATGAAACAGTATGTCTGACCATATTGAGCTAGGACCAAACTGGCAGAACCCGTAGCAAAAAACAACAGCAACAGTTAGCTAAACCAGCTCAGACTTTGAGAACGGATTGTACTGAATTGCACTACGTTTGCATTTGCATCATTAACTTGATGTGTCATGTGACTCATGTCTGTGGAATCCGTCTCTCTGTGTCTCATTGGTCAGAGATGGAAGTTTGTTCCACTCTGGGGTTGATGGATCAGTGTCTTGTGAGCCGTGTGTGTGTGTGTGTGTGTGTGTGTGTGTGTGTGTGTGTGTGTGTGTGTGTGTGTGTGTGTGTGTGTGTGTGTGCGTGCGTGCGTGCGTGCGTGCGTGCGTGCGTGCGTGCGTGCGTGCGTGCGTGCGTGCGTGCGTGCGTGCGTGCGTGAGAGAGAGAGAGAGAGAGAGAGACTGAAGCTGCAGGGAAAGGAAGTGCCTGACGTTGCATTTCTTGTTTCGGGAGCTTTTCAAGGCCATTACTCCCCTCCCTGACTCTGTCTCTCTCTTTTTCTCCTTTTTCTCACTCCCACACAGACAAATAGGCTACAACACTGACTGTCCCAGCCTGGTTAATTATTGTATTACTAAATGCACGGTTCTGGTCTGTTGTTATTCATTCTTGAAAGAGACACTTTAAGAGGGGGGTGGGGGGTGGGAAACAGGAGGGAGATGTACATGTATTTTTAGTCCTTATTTTTCTATTTTGACTTGAATGTAAACTATTTATTCTTTATTAAAGGAAAGACTTGTGTATCTGTCATGCAGACGACTGAATTTTCTTTTTACATGGTATAGCTGACGCTATAGCTAACCAGCAACAATGACAAAACAATCACCTAGAATTTGGTCATGCCTAATGTGGATGCTTGTGTGCTGCCTGTAGCCACCGCAGGCGCTGAGCATTTTGCACTTTATGAGGGAGTGAAACAGCATATTATCTGCTCACTATCAGTGTATAGAATATTTCTTGTGATACTGAAATGAATATTGCTCACATTGAGCAATATGACCAAGTGTTCAAATGACTCTCCTTACAACCATCATTGTTGCCTGGCAATCCAGTCCATTCCACTCCAATCCTCCTACAAGCTTACTGACAATAAAAAACATTTTCTTTCAAACTTCTTTAAAACTCTGCAGTCACAAGACAGACAGAATAGTTCATTACATGTTTTCATTGTGAGGGTTACAAATAAGAGAGCACAGAGCAGAAAGGGGATTCATTGTGCCTTACTCAATGACATTTTCACATTGAACCATGGCTGTCAGTGTAAGCATCAAAAGTGCTCAGGTGTTGCCCAAATACCTTGTTTAGATATTCTGTTACACATAAAGCAGTCAAATGCTGTTTGTACAGTTATCAGATTTAAGTGGCAAAATTGTGATGCGACACATGTATATATTTTTTCAATGGTACAAACATACTTTATTGTACAATTAATTTATTGGCAAAAAAAATCAGACCACCAAAATAACTTAAAAAAAAGAAAACTAATGAAAATGGAGCAACAGTTATTTCATTTTTGCTTCCTTTTAGCAAGCACCAAAATTGTTAACAAGAGAAAGAGAGAAAGAGTGGTCAAAGATTCCATTTGAATACTAAACAAATATTTAAATAGTCTTATTTCCAGTCTCTTGTAGAGGCGAAACAATAAAAAAAGAAAAGATTTGTTCAGTTGCCATCAGTTTTTGTACATTGATTCAGTATGTGTACATCTATATTCATTGTACATTAGACATTTCTTCAAAAAAGAGAAAAACAAAGAGAAAAATAAATGGCATGATATACTCCACAGCCCCCAACCCTCCCCACAGGCAAACTGAATGACTGTCTGCAGTGTCTTTTTGCATCACTAGTACATCTTCAATACAAAATGGAAAAACAAAAATGAATGTCGTATCTAATATTCCTGTAGGCTTCAAGTTTTATTTCCAAAAAAATAAAATAAAATAATATATCTATATATAAAAGACAAAGAGTTTATTCCTTGTTCTTTATAAAATAAGTCTCAAGATATATTGCCACCTGGTTCCGTTTCACCCAAACCCTTCCCCAAAACCCCAAAACCCCGAACTTTTGAGAAAAATAGTGAGCCTTGCGTGTGAAAATTGTGTCTTCAATCCTCTTGGTAAAAAGCTAAACGACCAGATTGTTTTTTTTTTCTTTTCACAAGATTCTTTTGCACCCCCAGCACTTGCACACACACACAGTTTTGTGCATGTGTCTCATGTCTTATAAGTGCCGGGAGTTCAGTTCACATAGGTCTTTAAGTGTGTGTGTGTTGTGTGAGATCTTGTTACAATAACAACCCCCGACCAAGAAAAGTTTCTCAAAAATACACATAAAAGGCGCATTGGTGCTCATGACCTACTACACCATATACTGTACCTTGACAAAAAGAAAACATTTCAATACTGTACAATAGCTGGGGTGTAGGCTCTCTTACTATAGATACAGGGACAGCCAATCAAATGGGAGGAGAAAAACAAGCATGGAAAAAAAAGATAACTTTTCTCCGCTTATAAGGTCTCAAAGTATGTACATCTTATATATATATTTATTTATTTATATATATATTTATTTTTTATATTTTCATTTTTATTACAAAAAGAAAAACAGTATTTAATTCCACCATTTTCTTTACTTTGTACAGTAATAATAGTATTAAATTAAACATTATGGTTCAGAGGCTGACGGTTGGTAGAAGAAAATGGGAGAGGGGACACTACTAAATAAAACCGAAAGAGAAATTAAAAAAAAAGGCCCGCCGCCTGGCAACCCCTCCCCGCCCCTCCATGTCCCCTCAGCAAAAATGATTAACTTTATTTATGTCCTTTTCATCTATTGCTTCCACAGTTCATTATAAAGAGGCATGGTTATACAGAAACCTTTTTGAAAACAAAGAGGTGTGGAGCAAGTCTGCCAGTCAGCCTGACACCATTCATCGATCGTTGCGTCACAGAGGCTCAGACCTAACAGGGATAAAGAGGGAGTGCATATTCATGGGGAGAAAACCAGAGGGTGGGCAGAGGAAGGAGGATAAGTGGACCGCGTTTAGCCCTACCCTCTCCCCAACAATACTGTTTTAAGTTTCCCTCTCATGACAAAAATAGATGCTGTGGATGTGAATTGGTTAAGCGGTCTGCTTTGGTGCACGCAAACCGGGCAAAGTACAAATAATACACCCCAACGCAAAACAAGCGGCTTTAACGGAAGATATGTTTGATATTTGTTTTTGTTTAGATCCAAAGGGAACGGAAGAGAAAAACAACAAATAACCCATAATGATCATAAAGGATAATAGAAATTAAAAATACACTTCTCTGCAAAATCGATACAATCATGACTGGGCATGTGAAGACGGGGGGGGAGGGGGAATCCCCCAACAAAACAAAACAACGTAAACAATAATAAAAAAGGTACATCGTATTAACTCACTTTAATTTTTCTGCCACATTTAAAATCTTAAAAATATTCATAAAAAAGGCAAAGTTCTCAGTCCCCAAAAATATCACACGTGTGTCATAGAGCAAGGAAGAAACACCTTCAACCTGAAAACACCCGCCCACCCCCCCAAACTCCTCCACCATTTTGTACACAATTGGCAAAAAATATATAGATATATATATATATTAACAGCAATAACTTACCATTGTTTTAATTTATTCATTTATTGACTTCTAAGATTTAAATGTTGCATCTCCCATAGGAAGGAAGTTTTACACAGTTCTTTTCATTTGTACATCAGAAAAATATTTAAATTAAAAAATAAAAACTTCTAAAAAACAAAACAAAACAAAGCTAGTTGCTGCCCCTATCTCCCCTCCACCTCCTCTCATTTCACGTACAGTTTAACATCATTGTGAGTCAGAGCATTGAGACAGAGAGAGAGAGAAAGACATAGTAAGAAGTTTGGGCTACATAAGGTCTAAACTATTATGGTTAATGTTCGATCCCATATCCGGGTTGTTGTTGTTGCCGTTATTCCCACCCAACATGTCTGTCTGGCCCGCCTGGCCACCGTGCATCCCCGACATACCACTAAGCTGGGACATGATAGAGTTCTGGTCCGATGTGCCATACTGACCGGGGTCCACCCCAGCAGAGTTGCCCTGCGGCTGCTGTTGTGATAAATGTTGCTGCTGTGGGCCTTGTGGGGCCTGGGGTGGAGCCATACCGGCGTGATGCTGGCCCAAGTGGCCTGGATGGGGCGAGCCCGTTTGGGTCTGTGGGGAGATGCGATGGGGGGAGGGCTGGGGTTGGGACGAGGGCTGCATGCGAGGGGACGGGCTGGAGTGGGGTGGCTGGGACTGGGGCCTGGGCGATGGCTGCGGGGATCTGACCTGGTTGCTCAGTGACCCTGCGGGGCCATGTCCCCCTTGTCCTCCTTGGAGATGCGGGTGAGGGGACATCTGTGGTTGCTGTGGGCTCATGGGGCTGCTGTGATGGGCTGGAGAACCCCCTCCTAGATGTTGCTGCTGGAGCAGCCTCTGTTGCATGGCCTGGTGATAGGTCTGTTGTTGCGTTGGCCCGCCACCACCTGCACCACCTCCTCCGACCCCACCTTGCTGGACCTGGCCCTGCCCTGGCACTCCTTGTCCAGGCTGCAGTGGGCCACCAGGTCCACCTGGTCCTCCAGCCCCACCTCCAGGCCCTCCATCCTGCCCAGGAAGCCCAGCCATTGAATTCTGTTGCTGTTGTTGTTGTTGTTGTTGCTGTTGTTGTTGTTGCTGTTGTTGCTGCTGTTGCTGTTGTTGCTGTTGTTGTTGCTGCATTTGCATCTGATGCTGTATCCTTTGCTGGAGGGCTGCATGCACCTGTTGCTGCATAGTGCCCGGGTAGCCTTGCTGCTGGCCTGCCTGCCCTGGCCCACCTTGGGGCCCTCCTGGCTGCTGCTGGGGACCGCCTACACCCACACCTCCACCACCAGGCTGGGGCTGAGATGATGGGGGCATACCTGGTTGCCCCTGCCCACCCTGCATGAAGCCTTGCTGAGCTTGCTGCTGCTGGAGCCCCTGTGACGGCTGGAACTGCCCGTGGTTGCCTATCTGTTGTTGTTGTTGCTGCTGCTGCTGTTGCTGTTGTTGTTGTTGCTGCTGCTGCTGTTGCTGTTGCTGTTGTTGTTGTTGTTGTTGTTGTAGATGTCTTCTCATAAACAGCTCTCTTAACTGTGGATTCATACTGACCATGTTTCCTTGTTGTCCTGGCTGCATGGCTCCCTGTTGTTGTTGTTGCTGCTGCTGCTGTTGCTGCTGCTGCTGCTGCTGCTGCTGCTGCTGCTGCTGCTGCTGTAAAAGAGCCATCTGCTGTTGCTGCTGTAAATTGCCATGGAACATTGGCCGCTGTTGTTGTTGTTGTTGCTGCTGCTGCTGCTGCTGCTGTTGCTGCTGCTGCTGTTGTTGTTGTAACTGCTGAAGCTGAGCCATCGTAGGCATGTTTCCTCCACCTGCCCCTCCTTGGGCCATGTTCATCCCTGGTTGTCCACTTTGATTAACCTGCTGCTGACCATCCATGTTGGCCAGCTGGTTAGGTCCAGGCCCTCCAACCCCACCCGGACCAGGCATTCCACCCACCGTGGCTCCCTGGAACCGGACACCTCCGGGCTGTCCTTGTGGAGGTCCCCCCGGTCCTCCAGGACCACCTCCCTGAGCCCCCTGGTACCTTGCTGCTCTCTGCTTAATGAAAGTAGCCATGAGGAGGGGGTTTGAACGAAGGATGTTAAGCACCTGCTGCTGCTGGAGGGGAGAGCTTGGGGAGCGCAGGGTTCGCAGGAGATCTTGTAGCGCCGCTTGGGGGAGGTTTCCTGACCCGGCTGCTCCTGCCATCGCAGCAGCTGCTCCTGCAACCCCTCCTGGGCCTCCCATCAGCTGCACAAGATTGCGGTTGCCTGCTTGTGGGTTCTGTTGTTGGGACAACTGCTGCTGTTGTTGTTGCTGAGCGACTGCTTGCTGCTGCTGCGGGGTCATATGGGTCATCATTGGTCTCTGTTGTGGGTTCATACCAGGCCCGCCAGGACCCCACTGCTGGTTTGGGGGCTGGAGCTGCCCACCGGCTCCCTGCTGGACCTGCTGGAGCTGTTGCTGGACTTGAGGTGGTAGTTGAGACTGAGGACCACCTTGCTGCATCCCTGCCAGCATTCCCTGTTGCTGATCTAACATAGTCCTGCCTCCTCCCTGCGCCTGGGGTGGCATGCCCTGGCCTCCAACCATTCCTGTCCCAGGGTGGGGCATGCCCATCTGGGCCTGGGGGTTCTGGTGGTGAGGGTGAGAGGGCATCATGCCCCCTGACCCCTGCCGCTGGAGGATTTGGGCTTGGGCCTGAGCCTGGGCCATCTGCCTCTGGGTCTCTGCCAGGCGCTGGATCTTTAGGGCTGTCTCCACTGCGGCCAGAGGGGGACCTTGCTGCTGACCCTGCCCAGGCATGCCCCCCTGTCCTGGGTTGGGTTGTGGCTGCTGCTGGGGCGGAGTGGCCGGCCCCATTCCTGGTTTCCCCATGGACTGGTGCAACTGGGAGGCTCCTGGAGGTCTGGGGGTATAGGGAGGCAAACTGCCAGGATGCTGCTGTTGCTGGAGCTGCTGGACATTTGGAGAATGCTGTTGTTGTTGCTGGAGCTGGGGCACCATCTGCTGCTGCGGAGAGGTCATCATGCCCCCTCCGCCTCCCGCTCCTCCACCCATCTGCTGAAATTGATGATGGAGATGATGCTGAGGAGGCATGCTGCCTCCTTGCTGCTGGAGCTGCTGTTGTCCTGGCGTACCCATCCCTCCCATCCCGCCCATCCCAACTCCCTGTGGTTGGGGCAGGGCAGGCATACTCCCCTGGGTGGGGGTCTGAGGGGTGGGAGGCTGCGTCCCAACCGACGTGGGCGTACTGGGACCAGTGGCTCCATTGTTGCTGCCTCCTGGGGATGGTAGCCCTCCGTTGCCTCCTGGAGTCCCTCCAGGAGGGGGCGGCTGGCCGACTCTCTGCATGCTGGCCATCCTCCTCCGTAACATTTGCGCCTGCTGGAGGCGATGCTGCAGCTGCTGCTGGCGTAGCTTGTGCTTGATGTTCAGGCAGAACGGGACAGGACACTTGTTCTCCTGACAGTGCTTGGCATGGTAACAGCACAGAGCAATGAGCTGCTTGCAGATGGGGCAGCCGCCGTTGGTTTTCCGTTTGCAGCCTTTGGTGTGCTGGACCACGCGTTTCATCTTCTGGCAGGATGGCAAGGAGCAGTTGGCGTTGCGGCACTGGCAGGCGTGCACCAGCGACTGGATGCAGCGCTGGATGCTGAGGCGGCGAGAGTCGCCGGGACTCTGGGTGGCAGTGGCTGCCTGGTTGCCACTCTCGTCGTCTAAACCAAGGCCCAACTTCTCCATCTTGTGCTCGTGGCCCTTAGTGTTGTAGCAGGTAATACACAGGTCATAGTCCTGAGTAACAGTGGGAGAGAGCGAGAGAGAGAAAACAAAGGGGAAGTTAGCAGAGCAAGGGCTTTCATTCCCTGTGTATATCAAAGGGTGGAACATCAGCATCACAGCAACACCTCCCCAACATTAGAAGAACCACTTCCTCTGCATTCAACAGGTGTGGAAACACACAGACACTCCCTACACCTGGCCCCGTTGTGTAAACTGCAGTTTAATTATCACACGTTTCTACACAAGACAAACTTGTGCATGAATTCTTTTGTGCTCACCTCACAGACGGTGCAGTGGAAGCGGGTCTCCACATGGTGCTTGCACTCATTGCAGGTGTAGACGAAGCGGTCCTGGCTCTGGTTGTGCAGCTCCACCAGCATACACATGGAGCTCCACATGGACCTCCTCAGGGAGCTGAACTCCAGGTGCTTGTCCCGGGCCAGTGTCAGGAAGGCGTCTCGCCCGTCCATCAGGTCACAGGCCATTAGGCCGTCAGGGTCCGTGATGGGGGGCAGGGCGTTGGCCATGGGGGCCGCGATCAGACGGATCACAAAGAACACCTGTGGAACGACGCAGAGGAGAAAGGCAAGGGGCAGAGGACAGATTAAGTAAAGTCAGGTACTTAAACAGGGTATTCGTTCCCCATTTAGTGGGTAGTACAATGCACTGACACTCGGTTAAGGGTTTGCATCCCACTTGTAAACGCATGCATTCGTAAGGCACTTTGGATAAAAGCCAAATGTTGCTTTTCATTTATTTTTAAATGTACTGAAGAATTTATTATTATTATTTATTATCAAAAAGACCACGCGCTTCAATTTAAACATGAAAAAAATAAAGTCAGTGATGATATTATTGTTTTCTTCTGAGCCCCCCCCACCCCCGCTATTCTCTCCAAATGTAGTTGTTGTGCCGATTGATTCCTCCCCACAGACATTTGTGTGTTATCACTGCTGTAGAGCCTTCGTCCTACTCCTCCCGCCCAACACTATACCCAGGAGTATGTGCAGTGACAAATATCACGCTCCCCGCCTGGCTTCCTTCCCCTGAACACGGGCCAATTGTGTACGTATAGACGCTCGACAAAGCCGGATGCACCACGGTGGATTTGAACCAACAACCTCTGCGGTGGTGGGCAGGCACGGTGGTGCGCCAGTCAGTGACTATAATCAAGTTCATTTGATAGTGTGGGCCCGCTTTCAAGGTGTTGTACAATAGCAATCCAGTCACATTTCAACAGTGTGACCTAGGACCTCCCTGTCAACGTACCTCCTTGTGTTTCTCCATGGTGGCATAGAGTTTCTGGGAGAGGTCATTTGAGACATTGGGCATCCCCGGCTTCTTCTTGTTGGCCCGACTGAGGCTGCTCTTGTTTTTACTCGTCTTCTTGTTGTTCTTCTTCTTTGCATTTTTACTGTCACCTTTCGTGGCCTGCAGAAGGAAGGAGGAAGTACAAAAACTTACAGTACTTCCAAATTTCACAGATAATAATTTCCTGTGAGTGAAATGAGATATGAGCTGTTCAATTAACTCAGGCAATTATTTACTCTGATCTTATGTCCAATTTGTAAACTTTGTATAAAATCTCAGCAATCACTTATTGGTTGGTAATTTGTTCTACAAACTGCTATAAAATACATCATTTATATTCTTAAAGTGCACTACATGGAGTTCCGTCTGGCCTTACATCAATACTCTCATTTGAAGTGCTGTTCTCCTCTCTCTTCCTCTCCTCCTCCTCCTGCTCCAACTCCTTGATGCTCTCCTCCAACACGTTGGGCCAGAAGTCTCCTTCGAAGTACGGCAGTTCCTTGGCACTTGTTAGGCGGTCCTCCGTGGCCTGCTTGAAGATATCCTGATGAAGAGAATGGGAGATGACTTCAGATGGTCATATAATAATTTTTCTGTACACTCGTCCATTATACTTTTTATTATATCGTTGTTGTCGGGTGGAAACCTTGTATGTCCAACCTTTTTTATAATTATTTTTTAAATTATTTGAAATAGTGAAAATAACCGATCTATGAGTGCTTGTAGATCTGATATTTTCACTACTTTTGTGTGACACTTGTATGATTAAGTAGGGCATTCATTTACAGAAAAACTTTGAAATATATGGTTTGCAAGGTTTCTGCACGACAGTAACAATATATAATTGATATACTTTGGGGCAGTTTGTGCTTTATTTAGACAAGACCATACCCGTCGGGGGATATAAACACCCAAAGTGCGCCATGGTCCACTTGTTTCACGAATGGTCTGCTTGTTTCACGGATGTGGCAACACCGGCGCTCACACACATTATTTGGCAATCCGGGAGCCAGCAAACACAAAAGCGCTAATAAACAGCTGACATTTGGGGAAAGCGAAAAACAGGCTTCGGTGTTCCGTGCACATGGTAATGGTCAATGGCTGTGTGCAAATGCAGATCAATTGCTCCAGCCACTGAGGAGAACCAGGCAGAAGAGATTTTGGGGACGCGCTCACTCCCAGAGCTTTGTAGAATTATAGGAGGATGATAGTGGAGAGACAGGAAAATTAGTACAGGTCCCCTACCAGAATCAAACCTTGGACATTGCATCTACCATCATGCCCCATGTTACATTTTAATCCCCATATTGTTTTACTTCTCCCCTCCAAGCAGGCCCAACATTGCCTTCAAGCTTCTGTACCTTGTAGTCGTGTACTATCCTCTCTGCCACAGCCTTGTCCAGCATCTTCTTGTACCACTCCTGCAGTCGTTTGGGCTTGGGGATTTTCTGGTCCATAGGGTGACAGTGAAAGATGTAGTCATCCCCCTCACTGGGAGGACAGGCCCAGATGTGACCCGTCGTGTAGCTGCGGGAGAAAAAAAAACACAATTAATAGAGGCAAACTTGTTTGTAGACCAGAAAAAACAACCTATGAACCATTCTACCACATAAACATTTATAGTCACTCCCAGGTCTAAAGTAGTCCCTGGTTAGAGAATTCGGCAATATTAGAGGTACAACAGCAAAGAAAAGGTGATAAACACCTCCAATACTCACCCTAACTTCTTGACATACTCCAGGTAACCAATGAGGATCTCATGGTACACTCCTGTCCTCAGACCGCGAGGCTGGAAGAAATGCACACTGTCCAGATAGGAGATGTACACTCGTCTAGGAGATAGACATAGAAAGAAAGAAAAAAGAAAAGTGAGCAAGGGAAATCAAACATTTAATCTTTCAAAATGGAACTGTAAAGGCAATCATTCTGTCTGTACCCATTGGTGACAATGAAGAGGGATGATGTTATTGACAGATGTGACAGAACGCATTATACTGCAATAAGGTCCATGCCTAATTATACATATAGGGTCTGTTTCTGGACCCAAAATGTATCCCTGCTGGCCTAGGATCAAATCTCAACAATGTTTTCCCGTCTGTACCACTGTCTCCCTCTCAGCTTTTACAGATCTTACAATCTCTTTGGTCTCCCATGTCGACAAAATGGAAAACATATGTAGCACATTGAGACTCACCTCTGGTTTGGCGGAGGGCAGTCAGAGCCGTACTCCTGAACATGCATGCCAAAAAAACAGACGTCCGCCCCGTCTATGTCCTCAAACGCAAATAGGGCTTTCGTCCTGTATGGGAAGGATTCACACATCTCGCCACTGTCCACAAACCTGGACACGAGCAAATAAGAGCAGTTAGTTCACTGTGATTCATAATAACAACGAATTATGAAATATCCTTTAACTGGTTACCGGTGTAATTCTAAATAATTTGTTAGTTACAACTCATTTTTTATCACTGTTCAAGATAAAAAAAATCATTCAATTGATTGACAATTTCCAAAATGAAAAACGACACTTTCTATTGATTTAGTAGGTTTGTTTTGTGTACCTGGACTTCATGCCGGGTTTGACCTCCACCACCTTGTCCGAGACGTGCACCACACGAATGGCCACATCCCCCGACTCAGGGTGGTTCTGCCGCCTCAGGAAGTCATTCACCCTTCCCTCCAGGAAGCAGCCCAGCTTTGTCTGTGGCAACCCTGTGTGGTAAAGTCAGGAAGGCAGAGAGGAAGGGACAGAGCGATGCAGGAGCAATGCAGTTAACATGGTGTAATACTAGCAATAAGATCACCATTGTTAACTATTTGTAAATTAAATCATATGGACATGCACAGCAACAGAAGAAACAGTTACTTACTTCTACCCGCATACTTGTTTTCTTTCCTCGTCTTATTAGTTTTCTTTAAGCAGCCGTCACATACAAAACTGCAGGACACACACAGTTATTATTTGATATACTGGATGCATAATTTCACAGTCAGTGGTCAGAGTCCCAGAGAGAAAACCAGTTGACAACCACTCAAAGATATGAATCTCCTAAAGAGCTGATAGGACACATCATAGACAGAGAAACATGCTCCATCCATTTAATGTTGAGCTCACTTACCCCGCAGGCCAGATAGTGTCATGGTGCAACACACAGATCTGGTGCATTCTACGTCCACAGTCCATACATTCCACAAGCCTGAGGAGAACAGAGACAGCATTTAACACACCGATTCATGTCAGATTGAAACACTACAACAATTCAGTAACACAGTGGTGTGCTGTCATTTGCCAAGGAGGGTCAAAGTATACAATACAAAATCGTGTAGTACCCAAATGTTGGCATGACATAATACAAGATCTGACAGTATGTAATGTATGAGGACTCACATTTCAGGGTCCAGTGTGTCATTCTTCTTTTTCTCAAACTGGTCTTTGTTTATGGAGCTGAAAAGAAGCATGTTGTAAGATTATAAGAATACATTAAAAAACATTAAAATAATATATTATGATAAACGCATTTTGAGTAGTAAAGTTGTATATACAGAGCATTTCAAATGTTGACAATGGGGCACTATGGGATAATTGCTGTATTTCAGTCCAAAGTTCCAAATATGAATTTAAGCAAAAGGTGTAGTTTTCCTCTGATCTAAAATGTGGAGTGTGTCATAGAAGAGCTATTACCAGTTTATATACCCATAAAGAACCATAAACCTCACGTGACCACAAGGTGGGGGAATTCTACTCTGTTTCAGGGACCCTTTACAGGCAGCAATATTTTTTTTCCTGGGATGGCAGGGGAAGACTTGAGCTCTGACGCCCGTGATACGCTGAGACAGGGAGCGCTAGTTTTGGTTAACGATATAACCTATTCATCCACCATGGCTTGCCTACTTGGACGGCACACCCAATGCGTGAGGCCTTGAGGCACACCGGGCACTCGCTTGCCTAGCAGCTTGCTCAGGCGTGCCTGAAGGCCTCACCGTTGGCATGCCTGCCTTACCAAAACTAGCACTCCTCTTCCCCTGCCATCCTAGGAAAAAGAAATAGGCAAGACACTTTCAAATGACTTTACAGTTGCATACAGGAAAAAACTTAAGCAATGATGAGTTAAAGAGATAAACGGAGGTTTCTCACATTAGAAGCATGATGCAGTGAGAGTATATCATTTATTTTAATATTCCCTCTGTCATTGCATGTTGACTACATCACCTATACACTTGCCTAGAATTTTCTGTTACAAATTTGACTTCTGTATGAATAAACAAAACCATGTGTGCGCTGAGGAAGCTGCGGAATAGTTCAATCAGAATTAATAATCAAATGTGTACTCAAGCTCCAGTATATTTCCTTGCGGTTTCTATTACTTTTCATCATCCTCTTTTAACCGAGAAGCACCCCAACAGGTGATGTGTGTATTCATGTATGGATGTGCTTTTTATATTAATACTAGTGGAGCTGTGGCACAGTGTGAACTCCGGGTGAGGCTGGCCGGGGGAGAAGAGCTGTGCGCATGGGGCAGCAGTCAAGACGGTGTCCGTCTCTGGTGGTTCTGAAGCAGACTACAATGGCAGTGTCTCTGTAAACAATCTATCTGTTGGGTGGAAACCTTGTATATCCAAAACGGTTCCTTTTTTATCATCATTTTAAAAACATTTTAAAATAGTGAAAATAGCTGATCTACAAGCTCATGTGTGCTTGTAGATCTGCTATTTTCACTACTTTTGTGTGACACTCCGAATTTACGAAATAACATAAAAAATGTAAACTTTGAGATACAAGGTTTCTGCCCGACAACAGCACTATATTATATCTAACCAGAAATAGCTTCTAATAACATTTTAGATGAGAAATGGGCCATGTATTTTCTCAATATTTATTCAGTGCAACCCATTTTTGCCCATATAGTTGGCAAATATTATGTCATTAAGAATCAATACTTACGCCTGAGGCTGGCTAGGGTCATCACCCAGGGAAACCGTCTCTCCTTGGATCTCGTTGAAACACTTCTCACAGAAGTGGTACCTGAGAGCAATAAGCCCAAATTTTGGTGAACTACACCAGTTTCCGCACAGCACAGCCAATCACAGACAGCGCACGGGGAGGGCAGCCACCGATCAGGACAGGACATGGGCAAGGCAGGACAGGACAAGCGGGGCAGGCAGGAAGTAGGAGCGCAGGACAGCAGGGAGTCGTCATCAAAACAGCCAATCATGAATCAGGATTTAGGGGAGGGGAGGGGGTGCAGGTTTGGAGGTACATGGTTGGTCAGGGTGGAAAGCAAGCGGCGGGCATTGAAATGGGAGGGACAGACCGGGAGGAAAAGACGGGACGGAACATTCAAGACAACACATAGTAGAAAGGCCAAGGCAAAGCACAGATTAGACAATTGGACACAAGGATGGGTACAACAATCACCATCACAACCGACACAGCAGGAGCACAATCAACTGGGGGGAGGGAAGGAGGGAGCAGAGGATATAGGCGTCACAGATAATGGTCAGGTGGTAGTTTGAAACAAATGAAACAAAAATCACAAGACAATTTAAATTTGCACATTTAAGTCCATTTTAAAGTGGGTCCTTCCAACCAGTTCTAGTCAGGTGATCAGATGTGATGTAGGTAGTCAGGTGATCAGACACAGTGTAGGCTGTGTAATCTCTATCAGATTTTAGTTAAGTTCTATTTAAGGCAAATTCTTGTGTGGGTTATGTATGCATGTTTGAGTATGCGTGTGTCAGGAAGTTGCTGGGGTATTCAACAATGAATGTGTAGGTCTTCTGTGTACTGAACTGTATCGGAGCAGTTGTATTGTGTGTTTAAAGCATGTAGGTTTGCATGTGTGTCATATTGTCTTTCCTTCATTTGCCTTTAGAGGTGCTGAATTCAATCTAGAGTGAAAAAGCTACATCATATCAGCATGGATTTTAATACTGAAATCACAGTGCAATCTAACTGAGGCATGCTGTCGCCTGTTACTTATCATCTAATCCGTTTAAGCAACTGATGAGAAATCTGATGGAAAGGACCGACTTTTAAAATGCCAGCGTGTTAGATAGAGCGTGAAGGTATGAAAACAATGGCAAACATAAATTGAAGGGGACCAAGGCATTTGTTCCAAGAGGAAAATGAACCAATCACTCACATAAAACACTTTGAATGGAAATCTTTGCTACTTTTCCTGATTTATAAATAAGCCATCAACTATCAAGTTGTAATAAGGTAAACTTGAGAAGTTATAAGGAATTTATCTGATGCCTGAAAAATATCTGATGCCTGAAAATTGACTGACACTACAAATCGGTATGGGTACATAAGCTATTGATACCCAGTCCCCTGTAGCCGAGTTCCTGTTGTGACCCTCTGGCCTCCATCTGCTCTAGTAGTGACATGACTTTTATAATCTCCACTACCATCTCCACCTCTCTCCATACCTGTTTTGGTAGCTGAAGTAAGCAGCATCTCGGGGTATAGTGCACAGCTGCTTCCCATAGCAGCAAAGTGTCTGGGGCGAAAACTCCAGCTGATGGGGGGGAAGGACAGAAAAAAGAGAGAAGATACAACGGTCATGTTAATACAAACTTCTGATCAGCAAGCTAAACAACAACTTTAATCAGATAATATCAAGGCTCAGTTGTATTTTCATAACATTTGAGTGGGCAAATCAAGATACTATTGTCCACAATTATTATTTAACTTGATCACAGTTGATAGCCCATTTTGTTAAAGATATTGAATAATGAAAATTATATCTTATTGTCAATGTTTGTTGGGATAATTCTATGATCATAAACTAGTCTGTTTAATTATGTAGCTGAATACACTGTTCTAAGAGGTAGGCAACTGCACACTGCAAATGTGACTAAAATAAATTAAAAGTTTAGGGCTTCGGATGATGTACTATTTAAAATTACAAACTATTATTTATATTGAATATATTTAAATTAATCCTATAGTACATTTTGCTCAGTTAATGCACTATAAATCCATCCCTCTAGTGGGATCAAGTTGATCCAGATTAAAGTTGGATTTGATCTGCTTCGGATTCAAAGTGTTGAACTCTTGGGCCCGGTGACCAGAAGAGCAGGCCCTGGAGTCATGGTCATTTCCCATAGTGACTGGAACTACACTGCAAATGTCCATAAACATTCATATTCTGAAGGAATAAAAGTTGGTTTGATGCAGAATAATGCACACTTCAGATGGAAAGAACCTTTGTGTCCACATCTATAGATCTAGACATGTACACTGAGCACTGCACAAGACGCTTCTCACAGAGGAGAATGTCTGCAGCCAGACAATACTGTACCATTCACAACACAAACAAACTGAGCTGTGCTGGCTATGTACAAGAAATGGAAAAGAACAACATGCACATCCACCGTTTTTCTCAAATGAAGTTCTGCAGAGAATCAAACCCAAAAAGTCCAAACTACTTTGTCCCGTTGTCAAAAGTCAACAGGACATTTGTGTGCAAACCCCCCAAAATAGCAGAGTCTACAGAGGAGAAACGTGATACAGCATCGGTATGACCGGGGCCAAATTTAGCCATGGACTCAGCATCAACGCTTCCATATTCAGACTGTATGACGGAGGAGACATGCGTTCATCTGAGACGCGCTCACGCACATTCACAACATGGTCTCACTCTCACAGCATTCCACCTTCTTTCGTTTTTTAAATGACACCATTGAATGGGCAAGTCCACTACCGTTTTTTTTTCCTTGAATGAGACTACTGAGATGGAGACAGCATAAATGATGTATACGCAGAGTGAGACAGACTGCTGAGAGAGACAGCATAGAGGATGCACATGCAGAGTGAGACAGACTGCTGAGAGAGACAGCATAGAGGATGCACATGCAAAGTGAGACAGACTGCTGAGAGAGAGACAGCATAGAGGAGGTACAAACAGAGGTGAAACACTCTTTTGAGCCTAGGCCAGAAGAGTGTTTTTTATATACTAGAGGTTAGTAGCCTGGCCCTCACATCTAGTAGCCTACAATATAGGCTATATGCTATTATTACAATTATAAAATAAAGTCCTTTTCATAACTGTCGCAGTATGGCATTCCAGCTCAAGTGTCCTCCTTCTACTTACGCACACGCACACACACACACACACACACACACACACACACACACACACACACACACACACACACACACACACACACACACACACACACACACACACACACACACACACACGTTCCATTTACAGTCCGCGGCTCGGTGCATATTGTCATTGAAGGCATTGAGCTAGCCTGGCATGGCCAGACTAATATCACTGCGTAGATATTAGTCTGGAATCTCTGTATGGAACGTGCATTTCCAAGGGGTGGATTTTAAAAAAAGCCTCTGGTGATAAACCCGACCCACATTTGCATACTGGGCCCTGACTCACAACTTCGGGAGGGAGTGAAATCCAATCACAACTGAGCGGTGCCAGACCAAATCTGCCGAGGGCATTTTTTTTTTGTGCAATGGCAGACTCATCTGGTTTCCAGGCTAGCATTGAGCAGACGTGCCGTTGTTACGGCGCAATAAGCGAGACACAAACGGCGATTTTTTTATCGATAGATATATACATATTATGATTCATATTTTTCTTAGATTTTTAATTACAAATTGCATTAAGAACATTTGCTGCATTTTTAGGAAGAGCAAACAGATACAACAAGAATGAAAAGGTAACAATAGAATACATTTGAAGGGGAAAAAAGTATTGTATCGTTCAGTTCAGATAAGAGTCAGTTAGTGTATGCCTCCCACTTCAACAGGTAGCTGTCTACGTCTAAGTCTGAAAGAGAGCTTTTCCAGAACCGCTAACTGGCCACGCTGACTAAACCAGACATTCACGGAGGGAGCAGAAGGAGCTCTCCACTCACACATAATGGCCCTCATTTATCAAGGGAGCGTAGATCAGAGACCAGGAATCATCTCACGACGGGGCTCACATGTGATTTATCAAGTGGCCGTATCTTATCAATCACAGCATAAGAATGGATGGTGTCGTTGCTGCTGAACCGATTGTCATTTAAATAACGCGCCCTCGTTCAAGAGGCCTCACCCCCGTGTTCGGCCAAGAAAGTATGGGATGCCAATGAAAAAGAGCACAGTCTCCAGTGGAGAGTTACCTCTCCAATCATATCAGTGGCCTCACACACACCGATTTGCATACAGAGCCCAGACCGGGCACAGCACAGACATACACCTGACACAAATAGAATAGAAAATATGACCTCAGTCATAACAGCACAGTCCAATCGAACAAATAAAAAGGAAGGTCAAAAAAATCACTAATGTAGAGATACGGTAATAATTTACACATTTAACTTTGTAACACTTTTAAATCACCAACTGCTAGCCATTATTGACACTTCAAAATATATTTTCCTAAAAAATATATCCTGAAACATTATGTATATCCTGAAACATGCATTAAATAAATACATTTATAGGCACGTATTAAAGGGATTTCCCACAACATGTGCATGACTGTGCCCTCCTCTCCCTGGCACTTCCAGCATTTGGAACAATCTCTTAATTCGGCTTTGTCATTTAGTAATGGTCCAATAAACTCTATTCAGGATTAGGGCTGTGAATCTTATGCGATCTCACGTTTCGATTCCGATACTTGGGGTCACGATTTCGATTCAAAAATCGATGTCTCATTTAAAAATGATTCCCAATCACACACCAGTCATATTGTTGTCATCTGGACTTAAACAACCTAGTGAAGACTCCTTAGCCTAGTTATTTCCAACAGCTCAAACAAAAAATGAATACCAGAGAGAGTCGCTTGTAAACATTATTGGCTTTGATGGTATCTTAGATTAGGTATAGTTCTATTTGATGCAGAGAGAGAGAGACAGGCCCCTACTTGGAAAATAAGATTGAAATGAATAGTAGGCTATAATACTTATTTTGTTTGTCCACACATAGCTATTTGTCTCACATTAAGACGGACCACTCGTTGTGTCTGTGCGTCTTGTGTGATTGGGCTTGGTGAGTGGACGTGCATGTGCGTGCACGCACGGCCGGGTTGGTTTTGATTTAAGGGCTTGCATTAATGCCTTGATAAACTACGTTGCGCGCAGTGTGTCGCTCATCGAAAATAGCCGTTCCACAAGCTTGTGCTCAATTTAGTATAATCAAGCTTTACTGGAGATGCAGCGTACGGCATGGATTTATACACAAGAGGGCAGCAATACATCTACTCTCCTGCAAACGTTCTGTGGTGGAGAAAATGTGTAAATTGCCAAAATTCTATTTTGGATGCAAACGCTAGGGGGTAACTGCCACCCCCTGTGAGGCTAAATGCAGAAGAGTGGTTTTAGAGAAAACCGTCTCATTTCTTTCCCTCTACTTTTCTTCATCCATCCATCCATCCATAATTTTCACCCTCAGTTTCCCCTCTACTCGTTTACTTTCAACCCAACTTTCATTCAGCACAAGTGCCACACCTCTCTCCTTATAATGCCACCCCATTCCCTGCATCCATGCCTCACCTTCCTCCCGCAGCAGTAGCCTAGGCCCTGCATGACAGGGTCGATCTCCTGCTCAAACACCTCGGCCAGCTTGGAGCAGTACTTGTAGACGCGGGACGTCTTGCGGTTGTACAGCCAAGCGTTGTTGAACATCAGCCAGATGTCGTCTACGTACTGCCAGGGCTCCTGGTACTGGCCTGGGACATTAGACATACAAAGTTGCATGTGAATGTCACGATCATACTGATACACAAGTATTTCACAGCTGATAAAACTAAAATCATGCTAAACTTTGTATGAGCAAATAGGTAGTCCTTATCAGGTGTACAGTACTGACCTGTATCCAGCTTTCGTTTAATGGTCGACAGGTCCATGGGAGTCTTCACAATGTCAAAGTAGTCCTGCAGGATCACAACAAAGATGTTTACATTTCCAGTTCATGCGTTATGCTGATGCTGCTATGCAGAACAATTTGCCACCGGTGCAATCTAAGATTAAGCATCAATTCTCAGATAATCACCATTCTAAGCAACCAACAGCATGGAGAGTACTAGGATCAGAGTCATACTGCCAGGACACAATTGCTAGAAAGACCGTCCCAGTTCAACATGTAATGATACAAAGATTCTCCTCCCGTCAGGGAATAAGTGAGCAATAAAGAGGTATAGAAACACAGAGAGAGCAATAGCAGAATGATATATCGATAGATGGATCAATAGACAGATAAATTCCAGACAAATCCTGACACAAATACAACAAACAATAGTAATACATACAGGTATGCAGAGCAACTGTGGGTCTACAGGCATTCTGAAGGGTAAAGACTCTGGGTCCTGTCTGTACAACGACTCCAGGGTGGGCATCAACGCCTGCCGAAGCTCCTCTGGTTTGAAGACTGAGAAGAATGGAGAGAAGAAGAATATACCACACAAACAAAAGTGAATACTTCTGAAAATTGACCAATTAACAGAATCTTAAGGCAGAAGACAAAATAAAAAAATAAAAATAAAAAAAAGACTTACTCTTCCTTTTAACCGGAGCCTGCTGTCCGGCAGCATCTGTCGCTGGCGTCTCCTCTTCCTCCTTCTTCACCTCCTTTTTCACCTCTGGCTTCCTGTCCTCCGTCTTTACGCTTGATGTCATCATTGTCGATGACGAGGTGTCCATAGCATTGCCTTTGCCGCCCTCTCCCGAGCACTCCTCTCTCTTCGGCTCCAACTTTACCGGCTTCTCCTCTGTCTTGAGGTTGAGTTTCCCTCCCCCTCTGCCAGATGCATCGCGCTCATCATCGTCCTCCTCCTCATCCTCGTCCTGCTGCTGCTTGACCTCCGTCTTCGGGTCGAGGTGGGCAGCCGAGGAGGAAGCATCTGACTGGGCGGGCTGGGAGGAGGAGGTGTCCATGCTACCTACGGACGCCGGGGTCAGAGCCTGGCCGTCGCCCGTGAAAGAACCTTTCTGGGAAAGCTGGAGGGAGAGATGGAAGGATGGAAGTACAGGCGGAGAGGGGTGGGTTAGACAGACATGACGGACTGTTCATTTAAGAGTAAATGGACACGTACAGTCTCCAAATTACATCAATACTGAGGTTTTTACAGTGTGGGTACTGACCGGAGTGCGTGGCAGCTGAGCGCTGTGCGGCGTGGAGCTGGAGGTCAATCCAGGGTGAGAGGGAGTGGTGGATCCCGTTGGCATGTGTTGCTGCAGGGACTTGTTGGAGCCCGGCCCCTGACTCATCTGGTTCTGCTGTGGGACAGAGGGAGGTGGAGCCAACTGGGGCGGGTTGGGTGTGTGTGGCTGTGGGGTCTGGGACCCCGCTAGCCTTGGGGGCGTTTGGTGAGGGGTGGGGGTCCGACTGCGGGCAGGAGAGGGCGAGCAGCTGCGCATGGCTGCTAGGTGGGGGATGGAGTTGGGCTGCTGGTTGGCGTTGGGCGGGGTCATGTTGGACGGGGGCCCGCCCATATTGGAGCCGGGACCACCTCCACCACCGACACTCTGGGGACCCATGGGCCCCACTGGGCCGCCGGCTGATCCGGGCTGGGCCAGAGGACTAGCTACTGGCAGAGAGGGAGGAGTGCCCATCTGTGTCTGAAGAAAGGAGCACAGTGAGAGGAAGAAGAGAGGGAGAGGTCGGTGACAGCAGGATTTTTTTATTTGATTTGATAAAAAAAAAAAAAAAAAAAAAACAGAAATTAAAATAATCAGAGGATGACACAATACTGTAAGTCAAACGTGTATTTACATTGTGGTCCTCATAATGAGGAAACTGTCATTCATTCCAAGTTGTCATGCACCACTATATGAGGTTCCACTAAAACAGATAGTGTACTAGGTAGAGAATCTGATATATTATCAACAAATCCCTTTATAATAGGTAAAAGGTACACATTAATATCTTAATCATTTGATATGAATTAATATTTATCTATAAATTATAACTATAAATTAAATATAACAGAGGAACCTGCCACACTCTTAGTTTGCTATAATGGAAAGTGTTTACAGTAGGGTTGGATGATGAGGCTAAAATGACAAATATTTTAACAGATATAGTGAGTTAATATTAATCCTGAATATTGGCCTTAGGAGTTTTATAGATTAAAATCATCTTATCATCCGCAATTAAGTTGACCATTTTCAACTACAGCCGGCACATTATTAGATTAGCCAGCAAGTTACAGCCGATAAGTTGTACAGTCTTAAAGTCCAGACAGAGCAGGCCATTTTACCTGTGGCATCCCTCCCTGCGCTCCATGCTGGGCCATGCTAGGCTGAGCTGTGCCGAGCCCTGGGCCTGACCCAGGGAACTGTCCTTGGGACATGTACTGGTTCTGGAGCTGGTTGACGTTGGGCTGGCCCATCCTGGCTCCCACCATACCCATCTGTAGATGGAACAGACAGTGGTTATTAACCAGACTCCCTCTTTTCCTGCTGTTTCGCCCCCCAGTGAGATAGGTTTTGAGGTTAGGTTTAAGCATAGTTTTTGTGAGGTTAAGGGCTAGGGTTTAGTGGGCGAAACAGCAAAGAAAGAGGGAGTCCCGGTTATTAAAAGTTCTTGTGTCTAAAATCAGTGCAACAATTAGCTTTTGAGATGGTACAAACTACAAAGCAATATGTTAGTGTATGTATGGATGGGTGAGTGCTGACCTGGTTGCCAGCTGCGCCCATAGGAAGAGGAGGTGTAGACCTTTGGCCCATGGGTGACATTCCCATCTGATTGAACTGGTTCATACCTACAGTAACAGAGGAAGAACAATTACATAGGGGATAGTAAAAATAAGACATGGTGTACTAAAGCAGAGACTGAACCACACTGCAAGATGGATTCAAATGCTCAGAGGCACCGCTGGCCTAACGGTTAACACGCATACCACATAGGCACTAATACGCCTGACAGCGAGTCGCAGGTTTAATTCCCGACAATCTTTGCTGCATGTCACTCCCCATCTCTCTCTCTCCCTGTTTCCTGTCTCTCTCTCTCTACTGTGTACTATCACTAAAAGGCATAAAGTTTTTTCCAGATGTTCAGATTCACTTTATGGCCACATTAACCACAGTTGGAGGATATAGTCTCAAACTGCTCAAGAAAAAAAAACTGTAAACTGTGAAAAGAATTACCATTAGTTCTGGCTATTCATCAATTGACTTATAAATATGGTTGGGGCGATCTGATAGCCGAATGTTTAGGGCGCATACCACATGGGCCGGCCGGACCATTTTCTTCATGTCACTCCCTAATTCTCCTTCCACTTTTATAGATAGAGGGGCTCTTGAAATATTGGCTGGGACACTTGTTCAATGTCATTTTGATTACGCCTGCACATCCTGGTACACTAACATCCCAAAGATCCTTAAAAAGAAGCTACAGACCTCGCAAAATAAATAAGTTAGTTTGGTCCTTAAACTCCAAACACACACACACACATATATATATATATATATATAGAGGAAAGGACACATTTTTATACTCTGTAGCAGTTATGAGAATGCCTTACCTACAAGTCTTAAGTTGATTACTTCCATTGTTAACTTCAAGAACTCCATAAAGAGGTGGCTGAATAGCAACTGGACCTAACCGTCAATTAGATGGGTTGTAACAGGTTCCTTTTATGCAGGTTCTTTGCCATTTTACTTTAATTTTATGAATGCATTTATTATGGATTATATTTTTCTGTATGTCTCCGCTACCTCCCCCAAACACCTGGCACTCAGTTTACACACACATTTGCACTCCACCACGATGGAAATAACCTCGGTATATGCACGTTTTTTTAAATAAACTTCAATCAAAATATATGCTTCTTCTTGCAATTATGCAATAATATAGTAATAAGCAAAAAAATAATAATCTTGGAATTGAGATCCGAATGCAAATATAACAAATCAAATTTTGGGGCCAGCCTGAAGGCACAGTGGTGGTAAGAGCTGTGGCCCTGTATCCAAACAGTCACAGAGTCAATCCTCAGAGCATCAAATGAATCTTGTCAAATGGCTACAAGTCAGAGCCAAAACGAGTAAAACGTGACGTAAAATGGATCTCTTACCTGGACCCTGCATCCTGTTGACCATCTGGTTGGGTCCTGGGGGTCTCACCATTGGTGGGTCAGGGAGGGGACCATCTGTAAACAAGTAGACAGGAAGGTTTTACGCCCGTTTGATTTAAAGCAGAGCAGACATCATCTACTCCAACATTAAGTTCAACAGCCACTTCTTTGGGATCTTTAGGGGCCGTATCCACCAAGATGTTTTTTCCTGGCTGAAAACTCCAAGACGCTCGCACAAAAACCCTTCCAAACGCCCGAGTTGAAAATACTTCAGTGCTCAGCAAGCAGATAAAAACGCCACACGTGAACGTGAGAGCGCAAAATAAACACTCAGCGCTTTATCACACTGCTGGTGCTTCCAAAAACCTGGCATTCCCATTGTAAACAATTCAAAACATACGCTCATGTAAAAAAAACATCTTGTTGGACACGTCCCCTCACACAAATGGACATTGGTTTGATTAGACCTCAGGGTTCATACAGGTACTGGATGAACACTATATTAAATATTGACACGCTGCTGGGACAACGTGCAGCATGTCTCACTCACTTGGAGGTAGTCCCGTGGGAGGCTGACCCATCCCGGGAGGCCCCAGCCCCAGGCCCTGCTTTTGTAGCCTGGTCCTTCTTTTCTCCTCCAACTCTTTCTGGATCTTATAGATCTTCTCCGCTAGCAGGTGGTAGTACTCCGCCTAGGCAGGGGGATAAGGGGTAAGATAGGAGAATAGGGCAGGGGAGGAGGGTAAAGACAATTAGAGAGTGATAAGATAATACAGAAGAGGTGGAATACCCTGGGAGGGTGAGTTATCAATTCAACACCTTTACTGAATTAATCATCATCACGTCAAACATTATGGTACTTTTTATTCACAGGGATACCTTGGCCTGTGACACCTCCAAAAGGCCCATTACAACAAATGTCTTATTTATGTCAGATATTATCCATTAGGATAGTTAATAATGTTGCTTACTCTGCTGTTGGCCGACTCGTACATGTCTCCCTCCACCTTCCTGGCATAGGCCACCAAGTTCTCCATCCGTCTGTCTTTAAGTGCGGCAGGATCTGGGGTAGGAAAGATGGCCTGGACACTGTGGGTGAGAAGAGAGAGAGGCCTGGTGTTAGAGGGCAACCAGGTATACCACTGAGGCAATACAGTGATGATTTTTCCAGTGCCTTACAGTTTGTCCACCAGGTGGTTTCTCAGGTCCTGTGTGATGTCTTCATGCCAGCTCTTCCTCATGCCCGGGGCGGAGGGAGGGTTGGCCGTCGGCATTGAACCCACACCATCGTTCATCAGTCTGAAGTGAAAAATAAAACAAAAATAAATACATTCTTTGTAGCGCTAGTATAAGTGTGCACGTGATATTCTCTATCTGACATGTGTGGAGGGGGATGCTGTTGGTGACTACACAGGTATCACAGTGTGTCAAGTTGTGTTTTGTTGTGAGGTGTCCATGCTCTCACCCCTGGCTGTTGACGTTGAGATGCATCATGGTGTCCTGTAGCAGGCTGGCCTGTTGACTCTGAGCAGAGACCCCAACTCCTCCATTCACTCCCATTGGATTAGCACCTGGACACAGAGAGGGGGGTGCAACATTAGGATCATTTGGATTTTAGGCTTTTTAACTGAGTTTTTAAAGGCCATTTAATTTAAAGGCCAAAAAATTATGTTTGTTTTTGTTTATTCAATTTGCCTACTTTCAACAACAGCACGTTTTCATAAAGGATATGAACTTTAAAGTTTCCACATTGTATGATAATCAACTCGATTGCATTTATACCAAAGGAATTGTGCACGATAATCATTCTATAGCAGTGAACCTGAGTTTACAACCACCATTTCTAACGAGATCTTGCTCAATCTGCAACATGTTGTCAGTCTGGCACTGTAGTATTTGCACAGTGGGGACATGTGACATTAAGTACACACCTCTCTCAACATCGAGGGTCACCAATGACACCAAGACTGTAAACTCACCAGAGTGCGTCAGGTCTTCATTCTAGCACTTAGACCTGGAAATCTAGGTCAATGCATTAATCTACCAGGTAGAATATAAAACTAGCAATATTCGGGGTTTTAATGGCCAGAGTTTAGAACCAGTTGACTAGACAGTTTGGTCTGGTAATCTCATGTACCGTTTCAGTTTCACCTGCTGTCACAACCTGTTCATTTGTGTGCATGTCAGAAGGGAACTAGGGTATCATCGATATTTGAAATGACACACACACACCTAGGGCAGCACATGCGTGTTAACTCAGCTGTGTTGAACTCCACATGCACGTCCACACGTATTCCTCCTTAGGACATGAGACAGTATATCCTGGAAGTGTTTTAAATACTTAAGTATCAGCAAAAATTCTGTGTTTTGAAAGTGATGAGGATAACCCTAACCCCAACATCAATATCTTTCAACCCCAAAACGTTTTTTTTTAACAGTCAATTATTGACAGTAAACAAAAATGCATTTTGGGGTTGAAGTATTCCTCTAAGTTTTAATTCATTGGTAAACCAAATTATCAAACCAAATTTCAGCAAATGTCACTCTAGCTCACCCATGGGGTTGAGTGGCCTCATGCCTGGCTGTCCTTGCAGGCCCTGGTTGGGCATGTTGGGCTGGGCAGGCTGTGCCTGGAGTTGGTTACCCTGGTAGGTGAGGCCCAGGGCTGCGTAGGCCCGCTCTATGGAGCTGGGATCAATTTGGCTGGGTGGGTTGAGACTGGGAGCACTCGGTTGGCCGCCCGGGACTGCCCCGCCTAGAGAGCTGCCTAGACCAGCACTTGCACCGCCCAGCAGAGCTGTTAGGAGACAGAGGACAGAAGACAGCAGGTAAGCATTTCCTTTGATGACACGAGATATTAACAACAATACTTTTGCACACCTGAGTTGTTCACAGCTGCGAAGTAGGTAGATAAGCCAATGCAACAAAGCACCAACACACTGTTGCAATTTATACAAATGTAATTCAAGAAAGAAAACCAAACACTGGGGCATCCGGGTGGCGCGGGGGTAAAGTTCTGCTCACAGCCGTGGAGACTGGCCTTTAAATCCTCCATGGTGCTTTCAGCTTGGCCAGGCACACCAACAAACACAATTAGCCATGTTCACAGGTGGGAAGCCAGTTGGGAGGGCGATCTCTGTCGCTGCACTATCGATTGCTACAGGTTGGTTGGATGCCTGTTCAGCAAATAGCAGAACTGGGAAGGATAGCACGCTCCTACTGTAATTATATTCATTTGAATGTAACCAGTGGATTTTCGCTTCTGGTGGCCCTGTCAATTTGCAGTGAAGGAGCACGTACTGGTGAACTTGGCATGCAAATTTGCGCCATCAACCAATAACAATAACTTTATTGCACTTACCTTGGATGGGGAAGGAGCCGTACTATTGGGGAGGAAGCTATTATTTTATCTTTTTTGCACAATTCTGCTCTGGCAGAAACTGTAACATCGTCATAACAATCAGTTATGACTCATGAGGCTGGGATAGATGGCAACTATGTTTTTTCTTAATTTGTGTTTAGTGTCTGTCACAAATGATCTACAATACCTCACACCAGGCGAATTACTTGCTTTTTTGTCAGCAAGCTTCTGGTCCCAGAAGGACACAAATTTATTTCACTTAGATCATTTCTGGTATGACCAGAAGTTATACTTTGTTGCACGGAAACAACTGCCAACAGACCACTGGCCATCGCAAGCGGTCTGTTGACAGCTTGAAAATCAGCGTTGTTATTTTCAGCTTTAGTATAGTATAGCTGTCGTATGGTCAGATACAGACACTCACACTGGGGGTTCCTCTTGTCTCCGGCATTCTTCAGCGGCAGGCAGACAGGACAGTCGTGTCGCGTGCAGTTCTTCCAGTGGGAGATGATCTGCCTGGATGACGCACAGTGAGCGACTGAGGAAACACGAGAGGGAGAGTGGGGGACAAGAAAGAGGGGTACGAGTTGGAAAAGAAGGCAAAGTGATTGAGTTCGAACTTTCAAGATGCTGCAACAAAAAATGGTGCTGCTCGAGATTTAGGCGCTGTGTCTACAGTAGGGCTGCCAACAAATATTCGATAGTTAAACCTACATTCAAATACTGAACTAAAATTAAAGACAAAAATGTTATCTGCCTCGTGAGCTGTCACGAAGCCCTTGGCAGAGAGCCATCTCGCTGCAGACTGCAAGCTACAGTCCAGGTAAAGTGTTTGATAACAATTTAGTTGAGTTGAAATTTCAGTTTCATGTCAAGGAATAGATTGTTCCGTGTTTATCGCAGCACGCTTGGAGCGATGCATGTCCATTCTCTTTATTAAATGAGGCTATAGAATAATAAAAGTATGAATCATTCATTTGATATCGCTCCAAGAGAGCATGTTTCTTAGTACCAACCACAGCGCAGAGAGAGGGGTCTGCGGTACCACATACAATATTTTATACATTTCAAAAAAGTTCAAACCTGTGGTTTCTTTAAAAAGAATATTCAATTTTGACAACCATATTCCACAGAAAGCGTTTTGTGCCTTTCTGCCATGCATTTCTATGGCAAAGACGTGCTAGGCACGGTCCTCTTCCCTGCGCCACGATTTACGCTTTAGTGCTCTCGGCAGATAGCATTTTTTTCCGGAGCGCCATGGTCACTTCAGGTAGAAAATAGTAATGCTTTTGGCCATGAAAAAAAACGTTCGGTGGACACAGCCTGCTAACAGATGTCTTCATCATTGTCTATCGATACGTAGTGGTTAAAATTGTAAGATAGGACTTAGCAAGTGTATGTGAAAGGGGAGAGGTTCTTCTGTTGCTCAAAGACACTGCAGCTGCAATGGTTATCAATACAATAACAATAGCCTTCGCCCAATCCTTGAACTCCCACTTACCTTGACAGGACTTGCCGGCCTGGCAGTGGGTCATGTGGTTGAGGACGTTCTTCATGGTGCGGCAGTGGGGTAGGTTGCACTGGCGCACCTCCCCGTTGGCCTGCTCACGCCGCTGGCACTTGTGGGCGTGGAGCAGGAGCACCAGCTGCTGCTGGATCAGCTTGCGCTTCTCAGGGTCAGCGGTAGGGGGCGCCCCAGCCGCGGCGGCAGCTGCTGCCGCTGCTGCAGACACCTGGCCTCCCGGGCCCACCAGACCGCCCTGGCCGCTGGGGACCATCCCCGGAGCTCCGCCCCCCACGGGTCCAGAAGGACCTCCCACTCCTGGCTGTGGCTGTTGGGAGGCCTGCACCAGTGAGGTGGTAGAGAACATAGAGGAAGAGGTGAGAAGGAAATAATGAGAATTTTGTTTATTACGGTATAATAAAGTTTTTTTTTACAAGCATCACTATGACAGACGAGACCGTACGTACAGACAAAAAAAATGGTCCTACCATGGCAGCCATGCCTTGCATGGGCTGGTTCTTCTTGTCCATGCTGAACTGAGCCAAGCTATTGGCCATAGGCCCCTTGTTCTGGAGCTGAGGGCCCAGCCCTGCTCCCCCGAGACCCTGGTTCCCCTGCCCTCCGTATGGACCTCCGTATTGGGCCCCTGGGGTCCCCATCATACCCATCTGAGAGGAGTGAAGGGAGAGAAGGAGAAAGTGAGCAGGGAGAGGTCGGGAGGATTCAAATAAGCAGTGGGGAGAGATGGAGGAGAGAGAATAAAGGGAAAAGTGGATGCGAAAGGTGCACACACAGGGGGAGGAAAAGATGTAGGCGAGTGGGAAGACAGAAGTTATGTGCAGGGGAGAGCAAGAAAGCAGAGCAGGGAGAAATGGATGAGGAGAGAGGGAAGAGAGTAGGATATACAGGAAAGGTGTGCCGAGATTGAAAACAGGGAGATGGGGTAGAAGTGGAACAAGTGGAGATGGGAGGAGAGGGAGGTAGGGATACACGGAAAAAGATATGAGATGGGGAGGATGAAGGATGAAGGGTGTGAAGGGGCGAATAGGAGCAGGAAGGGATGAAGGATTGAGACAATGATGAGGGAATGGTGAAGAAAGGGGATAGAGATGAGAGGAGGGGAGAGCAAGAGAGTGGAGCACAAAGACAGGAGGGGGACAGAGAAGTGATGGAAGACAAGGAGAGAGAGGTAGTGATGTAAGGTATTTAAGGAGCACAAAACAATGGAATAAAAAAGCAGACAGTAAAAGAACGGTGAACAGTATTCATGTTCACAGAGCCCAAACACACAACCTTTCCCAAGATTTCAACTGCTTCGCTCCCTTTACAATCAAACATTTTGGACTGCTCACCCAACATGCAGCGCATATTCATACTCTAGCATTGCACCTCACTCCAGGATCTCAGAAAACACAGCAGATAAAAAGGAGTATCAGTCTTGCGAAAGGAACATGGAAGCGATGAGAGATGAACGTTCCTTCTCCCAGTGGGGTGCGGGTATGGGGAGAGGACATTAATCGCGTTCCATTTTTCATACCGTTGAGCTGCGTTCCCTTACATCTGAGAGAGCAATTAAATACGTCTACTTTCTGAATAGACATGCTGCTTTCCATTTCTAATCAATTAGGTGGGTTATGGCATTTAGTTCAATTAAGCCATTAACGATGGTTTAAAACATACATAAACCCAATTAAGTTTGTCGTGGCTGCTGGAGACTTAATATTGACATCTCCGGGACTGTGTAACCACTCACTGTGATGCACTTAATTAATTAATGGGGGGTTTCCCCTCGCCCACCAATCTATAGCTGGTAATTTCTGGTTTTCATGTCGTTAACACTGTGTGTGTGGGCCACGTGAAGGGAAAACCTTACCTGCGATATCTGACAGTGTGACACGTGCAGATACGGCCTTTTCTAGTCTACACAATTACTTTTTGCCAACTTGACCAAAATGTGGACAATGAAAACATGCCTAGAAGTCAAATCAAAGATTGTCCCACCTAGTAACAGCACATTATAAATAAGCTATAATCCCTCCCACAACTGACCCAGGTTCAAATCCGACTGGAGGCTCTTTGCTGCATGTCATCTAGATTTCTCAAATTCTGCCCGATCCCGACCCAACGTTTTGGGGCCGGGTCGAAAATGTATGCTAATTGGTCAGGCTGAGCCGAGCCTCGGGTTCCGTAAAAAGAAAAAAAGGGGGGAAACCGATTATCCCCAAAAAGACATTTCAACTGCCGCTAGCGGCCGAACGGTAAGGCAAACGGAAATGGTAGTAGATGTGTTGAATGCAGCTCAAAGTGAACTTTACTCAGGTATCTAGTTTGTCGCCGTCCGACTTTCCTAGCCTGTGTTATAAAAAGAAACTGCCGCAAATGGCCAGAACTCAAACATCGAAATACGGCTAAAGTGTCCGTTTTCAAGATGGTTTGGCCATTATTTCTGGAACGTAAGGTCCAATCTGCTCAGTTCAAAGCTTGTTGGATGCGTGTCGTGACTGAGGAAATTAAGCACATTTCTGTTTTTTCGGGCCTAAAATTATGGTTATTGTTCGGGCCGGGCCCGGCCTTAATTTTCAGGCCCATTGAGAACTCTAATGTCATCCCCATTCTATCTCCCACCTTTCCGGTCTCTCTCTCTCTGTCACTATCAAAAAAAAATAAAAAAAATATAAAAAAATATATACCACCCCCAAATATGCAGCTTAATTTGTGGGCCAGTAATTCTACACAACAACACCAGACTACCTTTATAGGAAGCTATTATGAAAAACCTTTCACTCCCAAGAGAAAGAATTTACGCCTTGTGCCATTTATAAATTACGACACGATGGTGGTGAGGTTTCTTTTTTTTTCCAATTAACTCTTCAGGCCTTAAGTACATGACTTACTACATATGCAAATATGTCATGAACACATCCCCCAATTCCTCCACGAGGACAGAGAATGAAAACTAACACGTTTATTATCCCTTTTATCCTATTCTCCCATCCAATATTCTTCCCTTTCCCTCTCTCCATCCCTCTCTTACTCCCTCCTCAACCTCCTCACTAGTTGTCATCTTTAAATGAATGCTGTGTGATTACAGCTCACATTACAATTATTTAGCTGAATAGACATGCTGCTTTCCATTTCTGTTTCTTCTTGAGGAACAAAAATATTTATTCATGGCAATTTTTGCATCTTATATCAATACGGTCACCATTTCCAAATACAGCAAGCATTTTAAAAGCAACTAAATTGTTTTAACATTTCCAGTCGCTTGTACCTCCCACGTGACCGTATTGACAGGTTTTACAACAGTAATTCACCAGCCTTTGACTTATAGCCTGTAAATATTTACCAGACTATACATTTTCAAAATACTATTCTATTCACTGCCTAGTACCCAAGTAGTACTAAGTGGCTAAAAACTATACACAAATGTGATTATCAGGCTTTAACTGACATAACTCCAATAGGCAGTTAAACAATTTCCACATCATTTTAAAGTCACATCACAGAGTTGAAGGAGCCAGGAGCCTTACCTTGTTCAGTGCTCCAGGTTGCTGACCTCTCATCCCAGCCGGTCCCCCTGATCCTTGCTGCTGCTGTAGGGTCTCAGCCAGCAAGTTACCATTACCCCCCATCCCTTGATTCCCAAAGCCCATCCTGGGGGAGCCATTCATCACCTGGCCCCCCATCATGCCCGGCTGCTGCTGTCCGTTGTTGCCTTTCTGCTGCGTTCCCATCATGCCTCTGTTCATGCCACCGCCCACCATGCCGGCTGCACTGTTCTGTTGCTGCTGCATCATGCTGACCTGCTGCTGGGGAGACATATGCTGCCCCCCCTGGCCCATCACTTGCTGGGGCCCCTGGTTGGGGGATGCCTTCATGTTCCCAAGGTGTTGCGCCATGGAGGTTGGCCCTCCTGGGCTGCCCATGGATACCTGGTGCCCCTGTTGTTGGGTGGAGGTGGGTGGTGCCCCCGAGCGCAAGAGGTCGGAGAGCTGCTTGTGCTTGGCCACCGCATCCGGGCCACCACCTCCTCCACCCGGACCACCTCCTCCAGGACCTGGGCCTAGACCCAGACCCATTCCTCCGCCTCCAGGACCCAGGCTGCCGGGGCCTCCTCCAAGACTGGTGTGCAACTGGTTGAGGTCCCCACCATTGACCAAGCCCAGGTCCGACGAGCTGATGAGCTCATCAGGGAGGTCATGCTCCAGGTCAAACAGTGAACCAAAGTCTGAGAGAGGGGATGCAAGGAGAGCAAGGGGAAAAAAGACAGTCACATGAGAAGCATGAAGAGACACTAAGACAAAAATAAGGAAAACAAAAGTGCATCAAGGTTTGTCAAGGTTGTATGAAGTCCAGATCATTCAGCAGAACTGAATGCTTATTGCTTAATCAACAGTGATGAAAGCCATTTGGGAAGGAGGATGCCTGGGACATTTTCTCAGTGCCTTCAAACAAAATGAAATCCTGACGTGCAGATGGTCTATCCATGCACAAAACTACAGGTGACATCCAGAAATGAACTCACTCAGCCTTACAGTTTGTTGTATAAGTGCCACCCCAGAAACATGTGTCACACAACTAGCCCCATTAGTGGAGACCGGTGAACATGTGACAATGTGATTTAACATGATGGCGAGACAGGTTCATGCACACAAGCTGACGGATGGCCTGATTCACAGTGTTATTGCCACAGTGACAGAGCCAAGCTGGTAGGAAACACACTGGGTGTGCACGACTCCATGCTGTGTGCTGAGCAAAACTCTTGGGCAATCAAGAACGCAAAGAGAGACCAATTCACTATTCCAATGACAAGACAGGCACATGGGAGACCAAATGGCACATTTTTGGAATTCTTCAAATCAAGAATTTAAATGGGTGATTATTTGTCTCACTCTGTCAATGGATACAGTTGTTTGTGTGTGTTTTTTTCTCCCATAAGATTAGGGTATCACATTGGGACACTGTCACTTCAGAGACACACTACGACTGGTTATTAATTAATTGGATAATGCACTGGGTAAATTCAGCATCAATATACTTAAATAAAGGAAATCTGAATCCTCAAAGGCAACCACTATTTACAAACTATTTAGCTAAGGTAAATTAAGATAACATCTCATGTACAATATCACTAACAATGTAATACTTCATGCAACTAACTTTATAAAACAACAACCATGTCAAAACAACTTCTAGCACAAAAACTCAACTTCAATAATATATGATGTTGATATCTTATCCACAAGTGTTTAGGCTTGTAATGTTATCACTGAAAGATGCTTCCATTCAACATGTGAAATGTCTTGACACACATGGCGTGTCAAACTCAATTCAATTTAAATTATTCTCTACAACTAGTTAGATTTTATCAACAGGGAGAGATTATTCTCGCCGTTCTTTTAAGATCCTCAAATACAGTAATGCAAGCTTAACTACCTAGGCGGACAACAGTAAAGGCTTGTGCAATGACAGAATGATGGAACATGTCCACTTGCAAAGATGCTGACCACCTCAGATCATAGCTAGACAAGCTCAACTGCAGCAGTTAATGACCATATGCATAGGTGATGAAATCAAGACAACTATATTAAGTTTTAACAGCAGTCTGTCTAACTAACGTGATATTTCAGTGGTGGTAGTGATAAGACCCACACGACGCTGTCCCTGTTCCCCAGACAGAGTTGTGTCCTCCCTGAGCCCACTACGTTACTCCAACCCTCTGCCACACACCATCCACAGAAAAACTAACAATGGCAATTTGAGCATAACAATCACTCAGACCCATGGGCCTAAATTTAGCTCCCCCACAACGTTAGCACCGTTAGCTACCTCTGCTTACACCAACGTTAGCAGGGAAAAGATCCCATTTGGTTTATGATGAGGCAAAATAATGTGGTTCCGTGTTTGTAGGAAGCATGTCTACACGGCTCCGTGGACAGAAGAGGAGTTGTCGGACATGTCTAGTGTTTTGCTGTGGCGATCATTCAAAACATCGCCGAGGAAAACTTTATTATAAGTTGGCTGGCCGTTTTAGCTCATTAGCAACCTGGCTAAACTAGCCATTAGACATGGATGGGACCATCATTGGAAGCCAACTAGCTATGGCTAGTAGAGCCTCAGATGAAGACACCAAGGATGAGCCGGTGACGTCAAAAACTATCGGAAGTGTGTAGCCTGTAATTTCATGGGTTCCGTTATGGCTTTAACGTACGTCGTCTCACGATCCCTGCATCACTAGACTAAATGACGTATTTTCAAATGAAAAATGTGTTGATCCGTCATTTATGTCAAGCCAGCGGCAGGGTTCAAAGCCGTATTGATACATAGCTGCACGCTGGCGTTGCATGCAGTAAATAGCAGATCTACAAGCTCACAAAGTGTCACGAATGTGACACTAATTTGACGCGTTGTGAACTTGTTGATGTGCTATTTACTGAGCCCAACACTGACATGCAACTATAAATGAGGTTTTACGGTGCAAGGGCCCGGTAGTCCGTCCGAAGCACTTCCGCTAGGATGAAGCCTAGTCGTGACATCACTCACGCATCCTTGATGTTCAATTCTAGAGTAGAGCTAGCTTCAGCTAATGTCTCTACTCCAAGTCCGACACACACAACGCTAACATGCTAACGCTAGCCAGGCTACGACAAAAACACAAGAGGAATCCCACGTTTCCTTCCTCTTTTGAGCGAACACGGGCCGACGAAAACGGCCCAATTCGATCAATAACACCGTAACGAATCATATCCAAAACAAATATTTACCATTTCCATCGCTGGCGGAGGCAGAAAGTGCCGGAGAGGAGAGTTTAGGCCTCTTGGCTGAAGGCGGGCCAGAGTCCAGAACGTTCTCGGCCATATTTTTTTTTCGAAATAAAAATATACAAAGTATCCACAATTCGCGGACGTTTTTCACGTCTCGAGAACCTCGCTCCTTTTCGCGTCCACTATTGCGACTTTTCCCCCTCCTTTTAGGGGGACTAAGAGGGGGAAAGTCCCGTGTACAAATTACTCCTCTTTCCTGTGTGTTCGCCTCTCGATTTCAGTCCTCGGCGTATCAACCCCCCTCCCTCCCTGCTCGGATTTTTTGTTCTTTATAAATTTCTAGCGAGCGGAGGAGGAGGTGGTGGTGAAGGAGGAGGAGGAGGGGGTCGGTGAAAAGTAAAAGAGGGAGACGCACGTAATAGCGGCTTCCCTCTAAAGTTATAATACAGCCTCTTCAAATGTAAATAAACCGCCCCGGCAGCGTCCCTCTCCCATGATTGCATCCGTCATTTCAGCCTCCCGTAGCGGAGTCTGGGTGGAAGATAATGTCGGGCAGAGAAACAGCTTGTTTGGCTGTGAAGTGATGGTGTGGTGGTGGAGGTGGTGCTGCTGCTGGTATAGCGGGTTAACATGAAGGCATGCAATAAATAAATTAGACGCATATCCATATATGCATTGTCGGATAAATATTATGCATATTCATTTCTATATGCATGATAGAATTTAAAAAAAAATTGCGTGTTTATTTATTTTTTATTATTATTTTAAAGCCAAAATCAATTAACCACTTAAACCCCATATGGGTAACTGGAGCCCCTCAGGGCTCAATACTAGTGTATTTTCTGTCTTCCGTTATTGTGGGGAAAGTTTTTGCTGAAAATAGCAGATCGACAAGCTCAGAACATGCATAGCATTGTGAGCTTGTCGATCTGCTATTTTCAGCGAAAGCTTTCCCGATGCTGGGGTTTTTTAAGTGGTTAAGAACAGAAAACTATTCTGTATTGGCAGTGAGAGCTTTGGGAGGCTAAAGTTCTCTTAAAAAAGAAAGAAAGAAAGAAATTGTTCTAATACTCTAAATGTAAAGAACTCTGAAGTATAAAAGGAACTAATGAAGCATTTACAACATGAAACATGTTTCAGATAGTTGATCGGATATAATAAAGAAAGGAAAAGAAAACGTTAACTGAGTGTGTGTGGGTAAGGGTAACTGCGGGTAAAATTAAGTATTAGACTTATTTCTTTAATAAGGTGTTATGTAAACTGCTGCCAAACCCATACTGTCTGAGTTTTTGTGTAATAAAGCAAACACGTGGGTTCAGGGGCATTTCTAATATACTGTACATGTTGCATACATTGTCATTCATTGTTATTCTGTATCTGTTGTAATTATACATCTTTTCTTCTTCTTTCAGCTAGTCTCACAGCGGATCACCTGTTTCCATCTGCTTCTGTTTTCTGCATCTTCCTCAGTCACTCCAGCCACCTGCATGACCTCTCTCACCGCTTCCATACAACTCCTCTTTGGCCTTCCTCTTCTCTTGCCTGGCAGCTCCATCTTCAGCATCCTTCTCCCAATGTACCCCTCATCCCTCCTCTGCACCAAATGTCCAAACCATTCTCAACCTCGCATCTCTTGACTTGTTTTATCCCCAAACCTTAATCTATCCTGGGCTGATTCTCAGTCTAATGTATCGTAATTACATAAAGTAAGATTATAAACTAAACAGTTTCCCCATGTAGTAGAGAGATCTGTGTGAGCACAACACCTGACATCATGGCAGATTCCTCGACTGCATAGAGGCCAGGATTAAATCAGGTTAGTTCAACATAGATAGATACAGGCAAGGTTTGTTAAAAACACATCACAATAAGAGGGGGGGGGAGGGGGGGGGGGCACAGGTTAAAACTGACAGAAGATATATTAAGAATAAGCATAAAAAAGCATTTAAAAGGTGTCACTGGGAATAAAAATCATCCTTTGTTCCGCTGTAGCATAAGGAGATCCTCCCTAGTGCACACCTTTCTCATAGCTTCAAAACGCCACGAATGCAATACGCATACAACAAGGTTTTGCTTGTACAGAGCAACAGGGATTGCAGCCGCTCGGTACAGCGCAGCGACTCTCTGAGTAAGAACATGTCACCTCCCTGACCAAGAAACCAAGACCCATCTCCCCCAATTGCTCAGTTTGGCCAGGTGACCAGCTCTAGGAAGAGTCCTGGTGGTTCCAAACTTCTTGCATTTATGAATGATGGAGAGACCACTGTGTTTGTTGGGACCTTCAATGCTGCGGAAAGTTTTTTGGTAACCATCCCCAGATCTGTGCCTCGATACAATCCTGTCTCAGAGGTCCACAGACAATTCCTTTGACTTCATGGCTTGGTTTGTGCTCCGACATGCACTGTTAGTTAACTGTGGGACCTGATAGAGACATGTGTGTGCCTTTCTAAATTATGTCAAATCAAATTAATTTACCATAGGCAGACTCCAATCAAGTTATAGAAACATCTCAAGGATGATCAGTGGAAACAGGATGCACCTCAGCTAAACTTTGAGTGTCATAGCAAAGGATGTGAATACTTATGCACATGTGATTTTGTCTTTTAAATGTTTTTTTATACATTTGCAAAAATATTTTTTATTTTGTCATTATGGGGTATAGTGTGGAGAATGTTGAGTAAAAAAATGTGGAAAAAGTGAAGGGGGTGAATACTTTCGCAAGGCACTGTATAGCCATATTTATATTGCACAAGTTCTTTATCTTCATTTAGACTCTAAATGAAGCTACATTTTAGAGCGCATGGGTATTCAACACGGGGTCCGCGAACCCAAGGGGGTCCTCAGAGTCATCCAAGTTATTGTTTGATAGTAACGTTTATTTTATTTTTCAAATATTTAAATATGTCGGAAAATATCCAACAATGTTTTTAATAAGATGCAGGGATGCTGAGAGGGATGGTATAGAAGGAGCACTTGTAACCCTGTAAATTAGTATTATTATCTCCAAGGCCACCTCTGTACTTTTGGTCATCTTTCTACCATCTTTACTCTCTAAATTGCCTTTGATGGCTTTGACTTTTCAAAGCAATCAGGAAAAATCTCTATCAAAACACCCCTATATAAAGTACTTTTGTCTCCTTTCTTCCTCATCTTTGCTCTTTCTAAATTGCCCATGATGACTTTGAACTTTTCATTGGTAGAGACCAGCAGTGCACTCACCCACCGACCAAACCTGCCAGCGCTAGATACTGTTATTTTTTTATTTTTTTGGGGAGGTTGCCTACCACCTATGCCTAGAATCACCCCTGCACATCCCTTCTCTAAAACTGTACAGAGCTGGCTGCAAATTTCAGTAAACGTGCCATGGGTCACAACATTCACATATCTGGCAGAAATCATTTCTGAGATCAACAAACTTGACAATCCATGCAAGACCACAATACTTATACCATGATAGAATAGGAGGCTTTCAATTTTTTTGTTGGTTAATATGCAAAACAATTTTACAAAATATTATGTAGTAGGGGGTCCCTGCTTTGTCTATGTATCACCTAGGGGTCCTCCTTGGTCTAAAAATCACACCCTGTGTGAAGGAAGCGGTGCCTTTGGGGCGGGGCTTAACTCATTTCAGTTCGTCCCTATTGGTGGTCTGAGTCCACTTACCACATTTGTACTTGGTAGCATGCTGCAAACTGGAGTGATGGCTGTGTACAGCCCAGCCAATGGGCAGACAGAGGGGGCGGGGCTTAAGTAATTACAGTTCGTCCCTATTGCTGGTTTTAGTCCATGTACAAAATTTGTACTCCGTAGCATGCTGCGAACTTGAGTTATGGCAGTTTGAAGGCCAGCCAATGGGAAGACAGAGGGGGCGGGGCTTCAGCAATTCATGCTGGTCCCTATTGGTGGTCTAAGTCCACATACCAAATGTGGACTTGGTGGCATGCTGCAAACTGGAGTTATAGCTGTTTAAAATCCCGTGCTCATACGGGCGCTGGGGGTCCCTGGACCCCTCTTTGATAACTTCATCAATTCATGCTCGTGCCTATTGGTGGTCTAAGTCCACATACCAAATGTGGACTTGGTGGCATGCTGCAAACTGGAGTTATAGCTGTTTAAAATCCCGTGCTCATCCCGTGCTCATACGGGCGCTGGGGGTCCCTGGACCCCTCTCTGATAACTTCAGCAATGCATGCTCGTCCCTATTGGTGGTCTAAGTCCACATACTAAATGTGGACTTGGTGGCATGCTGCAAACTGGAGTTATAGCTGTTTAAAATCCTGTGCTCATCCCGTGCTCATACGGGCGCTGGGGGTCCCTGGACCCCTCTTTGATAACTTCATCAATTCATGCTCGTGCCTATTGGTGGTCTAAGTCCACATACCAAATGTGGACTTGGTGGCATGTTGCAAACTGAAGTTATAGCTGTTTAAAATCCCGTGCTCATCCCGTGCTCATACGGGCGGACGGACATAACATACGCTGGGGGTCCCTGGACCCCTCTTTGATAACCAGTGGCACGTGTGGGCAATGAGAGGAGAGATGGCATAGGCAGTCTCCACGTCCGTGTGTGTGTGTGTGTGTGCGTGTGTTTGTATGTGTTTCTTCTTTGCCGTGCTCATCCCGGGCTCATACGGACGACGGACGGACGGACGGACGGACGGACATATACGGACAAAGTCAAGTGTAGAGCGGTTGGCACCGCTAAAAACATTGAAGACACCTGATTTAAAGGGTTATGTGATTAAGAGGGTAGCAACTTGACCTGGAATTAGATAGGCTAAAGCCTAATTATCTCCACCAGGCTTGAAGGCAAGGTGGAGATTATGTTTTAGCCCCTGTGTGACTGTCTATCTGTCGGTAATTTCACAAACCAAAGGACCGATCAGTGCCAAATTTCTAGTGCACACTGCCAGTATCCAAAGAAGAGCATTTAGTTTTTCATGTGTTGTGTATATTTTTTATGTATTTTAACTTACACTTTATAATGGAAGTTAAAGGTAGGGTAAGTGATTTACTTTGGTTAAAATAAGTGTTAAATAGCTCTAAATTCTGATAGTACTCATTGCTCATTGTTTGTTCAGTAAAAGGAGTCTCCCATGTCTCTCCAGCTCTTTATTAAACAGAAAATGCATTTTCAGTGCTCTCTCCTGATTGGCTTAAAATCACCTACCTGAAAATGTACTGTATTCTGTTTACTAAAGAGCTGGAGAGACCCCTGTGACCGAACAAACGCTCTGTAGCAATGATTACTATCAGAATATGGTACTTAAAGGTAGGGTAAGTGATCTTCTTTGGTTAAAATAAGTGTTAAATAGCTCAATATTCTGATAGTACTCACTGCTATAGAGTGTTTGTTCAGTAAAAGGAGTTGCCTTGTCTCCAGCTCTTTATAAAACAGAAAATGCATTTTCGTTTCAGTTTCAGTTTAATTTCCAATTTTATCCAATCAGGATAGAGAACTCAATCAGGATATAGATTAAACAAGTGAAATTGGAAGTGATGACACTAAGAAATGAGCAGCCAAAATTGGAACTGGAAAACTATAAAAATGAAGCTTAAAAATTGGTACTTTCTCCTGATTGGCTGAGAGTTTGACACCTACCGTAAAATGTCTTTTCTGTTTATTAAAGAGCTGGAGATACGGGTAGAACCCTGTTGACTGAACAAACACTCTATAGCAATGATTACTATCAGAATATAGTGCTTTAACCTTTTAACAAAATACTTTTTGTTTTAACCAAAAAATATCACTTACCCTACCTTTAAACCTTTTCAACAACAAAAAAATCACACCCAGTGTGAAGTGGGTGGTGTGTGGTCATCACAACATGACTCACTTTAAAAAAAAGGATAAATGACTTTTTTTAAAGTCCATACTGCTATTCATAGGGCTGCACATGTGTCATGTGTTTCGCTAGCCAATCACAGTCCTGAATTTGCAAAGTCAGCCAATCACATTACAGTTAGTGGTGATGACACTTGCTGTAATGTGATTGGCTGATATGAAAAAAAGTATCGATTTGCATTAACAATGGAAGGGTTAGGGGGTACACACATTTTTTGGTCGGTGTCCAAAACTCACTTATAGGGGGCGGCTACACCGCCCCAAAAAAAGAAATACCAAAGAATATCACTTACCCTACCTTTAAGGACAGACAGAGGCTGAAACCTTACTCAAATGTGGCTTCATACGTCATAGATATGTCATAGATGACTGACATCATATACTGGCTATGGAATCGGCTTCATACGTCATAGATATGTCATAGATGACTGACGTCGTGTACTGGCTATGGAATCGTACATAAGAAGTTCGGGCCGGACACTTTTGTGCCACCACCGATGTGACTGATATGCCTATATATGGAGATCGGTGTGTCTGTCAGTCCTTGTCCCTTTTATGGCCATAATATACTGTATGGAGATATCTGTATTTGTCAGTCCTTGTCCCTTTTATTCCCGTATATGGAGATTCCTGATGTCATCAGTATATGCCCAATTGCCCATATATGGGCATGCTGATATAACTACTTTTCATAGGGGTGGGCAATATGGCAATATTTTTTGTAGGCAAAATCATGATCCACGATCGTATCACAATTAATTTTTCATGTTGTTTTTTAGCATTATTATTATTATACTATGATTATTAACAAAATATATGATGATGCATTATATGTACAGTATATGATTATTAATATTATTATTATTATTATAAGATGAGAGAGAGAGAGAGAGAGAGAGAGAGAGAGAGAGAGAGAGAGAGAGAGAGAGAAATTAAATAAATACACAAAGTTGTCTAACCACAAATCAAGAACAATGCACATGGGCATTTGCAGATGAAGCATCAGAAACAACAGCTGTCCATTGTAACGTCAGGTCACTAGTGTGCAGGTTAAGAAACAAGCCCAACTAGAAAAAGTGCTCCTCAGAGCACAGGTCTCCACCAGTTCAGGTAGGTTATTGTGGCCTACTGGTGGTGTGGTGATATAATAGGCTAATGTGAGAGGTGCCATTTCTTCTTAGGCTTTTCATGGTAATCGGACACTCGATTCATGATTTGAGGCATTTTGTTCCAAAAAATTGCTTTGCTAAATTAGACCTGCTGGTGGCGCTATAACAGCCCAATGTGAAAAGGGTGGCATTTCTTCATCGGCCTAGTGGGAATGTGCATGCACAATTTTACGGAAATCGCACACTGTGTTCATGATCTAAGGCATTTTCTTCAAAACAAACCTATCCTGCAAACTTTGGAACCAATGTTAGCCAATTAGGATGGAAAATGAAATATCGGACACATCCGTCTTCATCACATGACTAGAGATACTGTGTACCAATTTGTGTGATATTTTGACAGAATCTGTAGGAGTAATATAAAAAATGTGTTTTGCAAAAATTGGCGCTATAACAGGCCAATCTGAAAAATTTTGGCATTGGCATCAAGGGAGTGTGTGTGCAAAGTTTCGCAGCGACCAGGCCAACAGTGCCAGAGATTAGCTGTTCATGACACACGGACACACAGACACACAGACACACAGACGGACGGACGGACAGGGTGCAAAACGTAGTCTCGGCCATGCCTTTCGGCCCAAAAAAACACAACCCGCAACTACCAATATTTACAAGCGACCTTAAAGAAAAACTAGCCCAAAGTCGTTTATAATAAGCGGACATGGCAACACGGACTCGGACGCGGAGTTTTTCAGAACAGTCTACAGCCACTGCCAGCGATGTTTCGTTTTTCCTTACCTTTCAAGTAGTCGCAGAATATTTATCTCTAGTACGATCGATCCCCTGAGCCTTGCTAAACACGGAGGTTTTCTCTGTGCTTCCGAGTGCTGTGTTGTGTGCCTGTGTTTTTGTGATCACGTGATCTCCTGCTTCACTGTGTGAACAGAGCCAAATGACTCTGTGTGTGACTGAGGGTTAAAGGGTGACTCATATGTTAGCGAAGAGCGCCATCTACCGTATAACACGTCATTGGCAGTGAATGAGTTAAGAAACACGGTAGACCGTTACACACAGAGAGATTTGTGTAATTTATGACTTCAAATTCAAATTTAAATGTTGTAATGAAAGTCAAAGTTGGTCCAAATATGGAGTCATACACCATAGATACATCATAAGTGACTGATGTCACAGACTGGCTACATGAAGTTCAAGATCCTGTGTTTTCGTTTGGAATGGAGTATTACATGTCAGTAACAATGGCTGCGCAAATCGGCGTTGTTAGGCATCCATGTATGTTAATGTTTTGTGTTATGTGTGATGTCAGACCAGAGCTCTGGTCGGCCTAGGGTAGCTTTGGTCAGGCTATATAAGGCGATGCAAACATTTAGTCTGAGACACTGCCAGAAGGGGGACACAAAGAGAAGAAAGAGACCCAGGGAGAGAGACACAGAAGATTGACAAGAGAGAGGGAGATGTTGTCCTGGACATTGCATCTGAACAGACGTCTAAATAGACCCGGTCATGCTGCTGTAGCAGTGGGGGATAAGGTGTACTCCTTTGGAGGGGACTATTTCAGAGATGACTACAACATGGGTCAGATTGAGGTGCTCGTCTTCAACACAGTAGCTTTGTGCTGGATGAAGTTGCCCCCAGTGACAGCTGGAAGAAGAAAACATACCCTCCTTGAAGTTCCCTCAATGCGTTGGAGCCACACAGCTGTGCTTATAGACGATATTATCTATATCTGGGGAGGGGTTACTAAGAAACAGGAGTACTGCAATGTGCTTTATGCATTTAATGTCAATACCCACAGATGGTTCAAGCCCAATGTTTCTGGCACTGTTCCAGAGACAAGGGTCGACCACTCAGCCTGTGTCTTGGGGAATGTCATGTTTATCTTTGGAGGCTTTAACAAGCGGTCTGGACGCACTAGTGATATCCACAAGTTGGACATCACCACAATGGTCTGGTCTTTAATTAACACCGGAGGTACTTCGGTACCTGTTTCAGCAAGCCACTCTGCCACCATCATCGGGACGAAGATGTTTGTATTTGGGGGCCGACGGTATAAAGACCACTACAACAAAATCAGAGTGTTTGACACAGAGACCAGCCTCTGGCTGAGAACGCCTTCTGCACAGCTTCTTACAGAAGGACGTGAGGATCATTCAGCCTTTGCCTACAGTGGAGATCATTCAGCCTTTGCCTACAATGGAGAGCTGTACATATTTGGTGGCTGCAACGTTCATCCGGATCAGACCTTCAATGTTCTGTGGAAATTCAATCCAGAGCTCTTCGACTGGAAGAAGGTTGAGCCCAAGGGGAAAGGCCCATGTAGGAAGTCTGGGATGTGCTGTAGCATTGTGGGAGATCGCATCATCCTCTTTGGAGGATACACACCCCATGACATTTACATCTTAGACTTAAACCCTACTCTGAAGTCGTTATGCAAACTAGCAGTTATTAAGTATGGTCTGGAACAGTCAGTACACCGACACATCAGATGGGAACTGGCAGCCATGACTACCAACAGGAGCAGCAGAAAAAGAAAGAACATGAGTGTGCTTGTTGCCAGCGAGCCCACTAGAAATTCAACAGCAAGCCCACAAAAAAAAGAAATAAGTGAGCCCACTAAAAAGAAAATCAAGATCAAACAGCGAGCGACCTAAACAAAAGCGAGCCCACTAAAAAGAAGTCGGGCTTCGTCACAACTCACAACAAAATAACAGCTAGGCTTCCCTGTGAATTTGATTCATGTTGACAATGTCAAATCATTGCCAAATCTATCAGTCAGTCAGACAGACAGACAGACAGACAGACAGACAGACAGATGCACACACACAAATTATACTTTGTTGCATGATTTTGTCGCTTGCTGAAAATATTTGATTTCGAATCAGATAAACATGAACAGGTGAACAGCACTTGTCCTGGTAGCAGGAAAGTATAAAAATAGGCTTAAACTACAAGGGTACCAGAGACTAATGCTAATTGGTCCTGCTGCCTTTCCTGGAGTCACCTCTTCATTGGATACAACTCCTAGTATTCCATGCTCATGAAGACAGAATTGAGATGAAGAGCCAGACTCTGGTTCTGAGTTCTGTGCGAAGTTCTGAGAGAAGTCTTCCTGAGAAAATGGAATCAAAACTATTATGTCCACATTGCCAAATGTCTTTGTGCAAGGCATCAAACTTCTCCACTTCTGCACTTTTTATTTCCCTATTCATCCATAATGTAATCAAGGCAAATGAACATACGTATGTATACACACATAATTTATAATACAATGATCGCATCTCATATTAAACATTAAACAAAAAGAGAAAATACATTTGTCTAGGCTTTGCATGCATGGGAGTACTGTAGGTAGGATATGCAAAAGCAATAACTTTAAATCGCCTTGTATAAATTCATAATGAAGTAAGCTTCTGATGGAAATTTGGGTCATTGCAGAGCTCCCTGGTCTCAGGAACATTAAAATGGATGGAACTATTAACACTTAAAGTCTCCTGTCCTGGTACAAGACTACCCTGTGAATTTTAAGCAATTACTCCAGGCATTACGGAATTTTGGATAACGCCAAGAAGCTAAATCTGACTATTCTGGTGTTCATTCATAAAAATAAAAATCACACCCTGTGTGAAGTGAGTGGTGCCTTTGATGAGCCCCGTATTGACCCCCGTATTGATGTTGTCATCAATGTTTGTGGACGGACATACATACATACATACATACATACATACGGACACACGGACAAAGTCATGTATAGGAGTGGTTGCCTTAGGCACCACTCAAAAATCACACGCTGTGTGAAGAGAGTGGTGCCTTTGATGAGCCCCGTATTGTCATCACCCGTGTTGTCATCAATGTTTGTTTATTGGACATACATACTGTACATACGGACACACGGACAAAGTCAGATATAGGAGTGGTTGGCACCACTCAAAATAATCTAAAATATTATGAGATATACCTGTTGTGCAATACTCCTGTTATCTGATGTACTCTTGTACCCATTGTCAGCTCCACACACACACGCATTGCATTTATATAGATTTCCAGGCCGCTATGCAGCCTGAAAACCTAATCCTATTGCAATGGTCACAAAGTTATGACCATTTCAAGTGTTACACACAGCTGTAGTACCCCTTGTGTGTGCAATAGTTTTTGTGGGGTGTGACTATTCTCATGCAGATACCTGAACAATGTTTGTGCCAAGTTCGGTGCAGATTAGAGCAACTGTGCACCTGTGGCCCCTGCGGTCCCCTGGCGGAGCCCCTGGGGACCACGTGTGCCTCCTGGTGTAACTATTGTCCCTGGGGGCCCCGGGGGGTGACTATTCTAATGGTCATTGCACGTAGACCTACTCCTACGGCTGGGGCGGCACCTGTCAGTGGGGAGTGTTGGGCAGGAGGAGTAGGACGAAAGCAGTGACGACACAGAAATGTGTGGGGATGAATCAATTGACATAATGACTAAATTGGGGAGAAAAGGTGGTAAAAAATAATTGGCTACTCTAAATTTAGAAAGAAAAAATGTAAATTAAAAACTAAATAAATGACGGTGGGTTTCAGCCGTCAGATTTATCAAGTCTCAGACCATTTGTACGCAGGGATTGGCTGTATTCGATTGCTTGATAAATCACACGTGGACATGGTCGTAAGCTGAATCGTGGGCTCGAATTTAAGCTGGTCTCTACGTTCCATTGACCAAACAGACTATTTCAGACTACTACAGACCGGCAGTCGAATGAAGTCAGGACGACTCTGGAGGTCAGTCGGTTGGAAGGTGTGGAAAAAAAGTTGCTGAATATGCATCTAAGAGCCGACACCGACAGACGACTACTATAAAAATAGCGTGACGTCTTTTTCAACAACAAACACATGCTTAAATCATTTGAAAAACTACAAACATAACTACTGCACTGCAGGGTGCTTAGGGCATGGGCACAAGGTTATCTGTGTATTTAGACTATTTTGGTGTAGCCTATATCTTTATTAAAACAATAAACACTGCGTGCCGATACCAAGCGGCAGCGCACACGGCCATATCATTTTGATTAATCCATAGCGCAGGAAATCAAGAAAGGATTACAATAATTTAACATTCTCTATAATCAGTCACATGTGGGTGATACTTACAGTATGTGATTCAAATATTGTTTTATTCAAATGCAATCAAAGGCTAGAGCTTATGATGCAAACATCGGGATTTGTCCGACATTAGGCTACATGATACCTCAGTGTGGCTGCAGAGTCATTACAGCACACTTCTGAATTAAGTGATTGCCAATGTGATTGTTATTACAATTTTAATATTGATAAGTTAAAGATACGGCATATACGCTTAGTTTTGTTTCAGAGACAATCTGACAGCTGACGTTTAAACGAGACACACGTGCGTCTTTGGTTGTCGTTGTCGTGTCACTTAAGTCAGTGAGGGTGTAGGGCTTGAGGGGCTTAGGGCAGACATTGGAATTGGGCCAGTCTGTCGGCCTGGCAAAGACAATAAATGTATGCTTTGGAAAACGATTGGATATAATGTAAAGTATATATGATTTGAACATGCACGGTAAATAAAAAATCACACCCAGTGTGAAGTGGGCGGTGTGTGGTCATCACAACATGCCTTTTTTTAAAGTCCATACTGCTATTCATAGGGCTGCACATGTGTCATGTGTTTCGCTAGCCAATCACAGTCCTGAATTTGCAAAGTCAGCCAATCACATTACAGTTAGTGGTGATGACACTAGCTGTAATGTGATTGGCTGATATGAAAAAAGTATCGATTTGCATTAACAATGGAAGGGTTAGGGGGTACACACATTTTTTGGTCGGTGTCCAAAAATCACTTATAGGGGGCGGCTACACCGCCCCAAAAAACATCACACATCACGTGGATGCACCTAGGACGTATCATTAGTGTTGTAGCCTGGGGTCGATGGGTGTTTCAGGTCTTGCAACATACACCCTCGCCCAGGTGACCCAGCCAGGGTTGATCAAGCCCCGACTTACATCCCAGTAGCTACCCACAGTCAGTCCTCTTAGGGCAAGACAGGGCCCCTCAGTCCGCTTCTCCGGAACTACTCTGCCGGGACCGGGGGAGGCTCCGGCACGGACTAGGCTCTGTGGATGGCCTCCTGTCCGTGCCCCTCCATCGTCTCACCAGGTCCAGGAGCTGAGCGTTGCACCAGACTCCCCCGCTCCAAACATTTTACTCCAGCGTGATGGTGTCTTGGGCCGTGGTGGTACTGCAAGCTCCACTTGCGGCTTTGAAAGGCCCTCCTTAAAGGCCTCACCGTGGGTTTGTTGGGCTTCTTCCTCACGGAAGACACAGGCTGGGGGGCCAACCCATACTGCTCCCCTACATTCCGGCTGTCAACCGTCTCTCCGGTGGTCACGGTACGTCATTATCAGACCTATCCTAAATGTACCCATCAATTTCTTGTTTATCCCCGAAATGAATGATATCACAGGTTTTGCAACAATTTGTAGAAGTATTGGGCCTTAAATTTAATTTAAACATATTATATGTATTTGTCCCCTCATTCATAAAATAAATGTAAATAAAAATAATCAAATACAATGTAAAATACAAAATAAATCACTGTTTGCTTGAAAAAAAGATTGGTCGTGACTCATGCTCATTCTGTTGACTTGCCTGGAGCTGTGTTGCCATGTCCTTTTATTTTAAGCGACTGTTCTGTTTTAATGTTTGTTTTACCTCTATTATTATTTATTATACAAATTCTTTTTCTCACACTCTTTTACAACTGTAAACAAACATTTGATGTTACAATTTCACAAATAAAGTGAACGTGAATTTGTTGACTGTCTTCTTTCAATCGAAGAAGAGAATATTAGCTAAAACCATTCTCTTAAACTGTCATTATGCATAATATGCTCTGTCATACGACGGTGTCGGGTGCCGAAAAGCAGTGGTGGAAAAAGTACTAAAACATTTTACTCAAGTAAAAGTAAAAGTTTCCCCTTACACTGTTTTATCTCTCTTTCAACAAGACAACAAGACATTTTTAATCCAGGCTTTACGAGCCCCAGACCCATATATCTGAAAACATTTTTATACCAGATAGTGAGACCCCATACAAGATTTGTGTTAAAATGTCAAATTGTTTTCAAGATTGTTTTGAAAATAGCCAACCTACAACAAGCTCTGTGAGCTTGTAGATCGGCTATTTTCAAATAGCCAATTTATTAGCCCTAGAATGTCTGTGATCTTACATACATTTCAAGTATTTCAAATACACAGTCATAGATCACCCTCGTTGGCGCGCTGTGTAGTGACGATCTGCGCGGCCGTAAAAGTGCTCTAAACTCCGACAAAATATGACTCCAAGATCGTCACTACACAGCGCGCCGACGAGGGTGATCTATGACTGTGTATTTGAAATACTTGAAATGTATGTAAGATCACAGACATTCTAGGGCTACCAATTTATGTGTTTAATTTAGGGCGAAGAGCTCTTTTGGGCTTGTTTTTATAGACCTGGTTGCTTGTTTCTCTCTCAGAACCTGGTAACGCTGGCTTGGAGTCACCGATGATTTTTCATTGGATACGAACTTCAAGTCCCAGCATTCCATGCGCGTGAAAACAACATTCAGGTGGCGGGTAGGTGACTAAACTACTACTATGATGAATATGAAAACATAATACTGTAGTATAGACCATATATTTATGCATGTATTAGACATCTCAAGACACACTTGAGACATACAGAATTGTGTGGAAAAAACATGCATAAATTACTACGCTTTTGCCCATTTAGCTTGCACGTGTGCTAGCGAGCTAGCTTGACTGTTTGTTTTGATCAGCCAGCAAAGTTTACAAACATGAGAAGAATATCACCTAGGTTGCACAAATTCTGATGTTAATATTGGTTATGAAGTGTGCTCATCCTAATGCCTCCTCGGAGATGAGAAAAGGCTGGGTTTGGGAATGAGTGATTTTTTTCCAGCATTGTCTGTCTCATTTTTATTCTGGTTCTTTCAAAGAACGAATGAACTCTGCCATCATTGTCATCCGTGTAGAAATATATATATATATACCAACACACACACACACACACACACACACACACACACACACACACACACACACACACACACACACACACACACACACTTATGTGTACAGGTAATCCCATTGAGACATGTCCTGCGAGGTCCCATTCTCAAGAGTGACCTGGTTTGTTATAACATAATATCAACATTGTTCCTTACAGAACCAAGAACAAGCAACGCTGTATGACGCATAAGAGTTGTGAAGAAGAGAGGGTGTATGACTGTTGGATCCAACATCAACTCACTTTGCCACAGAAGACACAATGCCCTACCACTGTGTGGCTTATGGCTGTGGAAAAACGGTGGAAGATGGTGTTACTCTGTACAAATTCCCCAAAGATCCTGAGGAGTTGCGAAAATGGGAGAAACAGGTGCAGCGGACTCGCTGCAACTGGACCGCCACCCCCAGGTCTCACCTGTGCAGTGATCATTTTGGCAGGGAGTACTTTGATTTGAAGCAGCCCTATAGCATGCTCAAATCCGTGATTGCTTCCGGGAACTTGAAGCTGAAGCCCGGGGCTGTACCAACAGTGTTCATCCGACCCACCTGCTTCACCTGTAATGGAGTGGGCTGCATCGAGTGCCTGCCTCCCATCCAAAGAAAGCTCATAGCATTGGGCCAGACAGAATCCAATCCCCCAGTAAGTCATTGTTTCAGAGATTGTGTGATAAATACTTATTTTGAAATTGGGGCTGCATTGTTCGATATATTAGTCTGTCCTTTTCTTTTAATGGAGGATAGGGAACTTTACTGATGCGTAGTATTTTACTGAGCCAGATAGTTGGCTGTGAAGGGGACATACAATAATAGAGAGTCTGGACATGTAATCTGGACAGGATTTTAATTCAGGGCAATAGCCAATAGTGCTTCATTTGTGCTGTTCACCGTTGTGCCAGTTGTGCCTTGTTCCGCATAGGCTTGTAATCCCCTGGCTCTCCTACACTGTCTTCCTCTCAGCTTTCCTACTTTCACTGTTAATAATAATAATATTTGAACAAAATTTTTGATCAAACCCTAAAACAACTGCACACTCTCAAAACAAAAGAACACTGCACTAGCAGGGCTCCAGACACACTTTATAGTTGGTTGCACTGGTGCGCCTAACTTTGTCATATGTAGGTGCACCAGCATATCATTTAGATGCACCCCCTCACTCTCTCACACACACACACACACACACACCCCTGGTAAATGTAAGGTGCAACCAATGACAATTTTTAGTTGCATTCGACAGATGTTTTGGTGCATGTGCGCTCAAAATCGGCCTGCATAGACTCTAGCATTCCTCACACTCTTGTATACGTTTACACTTGTATATGTTTTTCTCTCAACAGACAGATGATGAGTTGGAGGAGACTGAGCTAGGTGGTGAGGAAGTCTACAAGGAAGGAAGGGTTCAGTCTCGAAAAAAGGTCAAGGAAGACAGACCAGGTAAGGAGCAAATGACAACATGTTGTATTATAACAATGATTCCCTGAAGAAGACCATTCCAGGTCGAAACGTTGGCTATCGTAAAATTATTTTACATCGTGGCTATGAGTGTGCAGCCTTTTCTTCACTTTTAGACTTATGCACCAAGGTCAGCAGCATCTCAGCAATACTGGTGTGCGCCCTTCTCCTGTTTGTTTGCCGTATTATAACATTGATAACGTGTGCTTGTCGACGGGTAAACGGGTATGATGTAAGAGCAAATGGCTGCTGTGTGAATATGGTAAATTCTTGGTTCTACCATTCTTTTTGTTCTCCAGCTGTGTGCGAGATGTGTGGTACCAGTGGGACCACTGGAACATTCTTCTCCAGGAGCAAACGCTTCTGCAATGTCTCCTGCTCGCGCTCCTATTCCTCCAATTCTAAGAAGTCCTCCGTACTGGCACGTCTACAGGTAAGAGAAATGGAGATATGATTCTGGTAATCACAAGTAATGGAGGGGGAGAGAAATGGATGATTTATAAATCAATGAATTTAATGATAATGTTGACACTCTTGACTTTCTATCTCCAAGATGTTCTCAACTGGGAAAACCAATAATATATTCAATTACAAAATATTTCTCTATTAAAGTTCTTTCAATATCTTTCAAAAGTTTCAATATAATAATATATTCAATAAGTGGTTCCTTCCCATACTTTTCCCCTCCCTCTCAACTTCCCCTCTGTCTCATTAACTACTTCCCTAATCCTATTTTATACTAGCTACCTGCAAAGCTTGTAGATTGGCAAACTTCAAATCGATAACACAATTGTTTCAAACTTTTGCCTCAATTATGATTGAATATATGATTATTAAAAATAGTGAAAATAGCAGATGTACAAGCTCATTAATTACAACTCATTACGTGCCTTTGTCTCCCAAGGGAAAGCCCCCATCAAAGAAAGCAATAGTGCTGAGCAAGGTGGCCAAGGCTCCTCCTACCTCTGGACCGGGTGGTGAGAACACACACATGCACAAACATTACCAAAAATTTTACTTAAAGCGTCTCATGGATCGAAGGATTCTGACCGCGTTCAAGGAAGTGCAACAGCCCTCCAGCGGCAAAAAAAAACAAACAAATTCTCTCAGAATATATCCAATGCTTCGTCGGCAGCTTCCAGCGGTCCAAGATTTGATCTCGACCTATGTTGAAATCAATTTTGACACACAACTATGGTGATGGACTGGGGGATTAATGCTCTGTTTCTAACGAGAAGAGAAACTGAATTAATCAATAATGCTTCTGTTAGTGTTCCGTGGGAGAAATGCTGTTAGTGGGAATGGAACCATAGGCGCCCCCACCGGAAGAGTAGGGCTGAGGGCGGACCAAATGGGCCAACATCCTGTTATCAACATTCTCTTCGGCGGTCAAATTCAATTTAGACAATGGGTTCCCAGATTGGGCTCAGTGTAGCCTGACAGCGCGCCGTGGGTTCGAGTCCTGATGGGCCTTTGCTGCATGTCACTCCCCATCTCTCTCCATTTCCTGTCAGCCTACTGTCCTGTCAATAAAGGCATAAAAACCCTAAAATAAATATATATTAAAAAAGATGGGTGTTAGATTCGAACCCCGGGTCCTCACGACTCACAAGGAGTATGGTCAGTGTACTGTATTAACTGACACTGATCCATGAGGTCTTACTATTGTATTGGGTTGCTTAACCTTGAATTAATGAAATCTTTATTTTGAACATGTTAAAATTAGACAACCACCTTATCTGTTGATTGTTGACTGTATGATTCGTTGTTTAATTCCTGTATAATGACAAGAAACTATATTTCTATTCTAACCTCAGGCTTTGATTGGGGCTCCTACCTGGACAGGGAAACATCTCTGGCTGCTTCTGTCTCCTGCTTCAGACACGTGAGTTGGGACTAGGAGGAGGTTCTTTATACTCCTTTTATTAGCCATTGTTGCGGTGCTTTGCCAAGACCCGCCCTTGGCCGCCTCTGATTGGCCACTTTCAGCCTGTTTTTTCACCAAACGGCCGGGTGGTGAGGCGATGACTTTATAAACTTTATGTAGAAAAATGCAGGGTTTATGAAATCATGCGAGGCAACGTTGGTGCTCAATAATCGCATATTTCCGCGCAAAATATGCGGGCTTGCATGATTTTATAAACCCCGCATTTTTCGCCACACCCGTTCGTTCACGTTCACACACGGTAAAGAACAGTGCTTGTGTGTGTGTGTGTACAGGCTGGTAGCGGTCAATCAGAGGCAGGCGGGGTGTTTCTAAGGGCGGGTCTTGGCCAAGCACCGCCGTAGTTTGTATAAACGCACGTCCTACTCCCACTCAACATTCCCTGCTAACAGGGAGTGTGTTCGTACAGACGCTCGACAAAGCAGGATGCTCAACAATGGATTTGAACCCACAACCTCTGCGGTGATGGTCAGCTACTTTACCACTGTGCCACCCGAGCGCTTCCCCGTTGTTAATTCTTGGAGGATCACAGGAACATTGACTGAGCACTATCTGCACACATAGACTCCAAACTACTGATTACTTGTATTGTTGGTGTATTAGGAACTATTTTCTGTATTTGCCCTTGTCACTCTGGATAAGCAGATGAGAATCACTGTACTGTAAAATGTGCCAAACAATTTAACATGCTCCTACCCAGAGAAATGTGTAACAAATGTAAAATGATCTTCAATTCCACCATTAAACACAGCCAATATTCCTGACTAAAAGGGTTTTTCTTTGACTCTTCCCCTTCCTGCAGGCTCCCCTGTGTGCCCAGTGGGATGACATCAATGTAGGGATGAAGGTGGAGGTGTTGAACACCAACGCAGTCCTGCCCAGTAAAGTCTACTGGATCGCCACTATCATTCAGTTAGCAGGTCTGTACTATACACCTGTATGTGTTGGTGTAAGTGACTGTTTACATCACGTCGTCGTAAACCTGTGGTAACTACTTTTTTCTGATGCTTTCCTTTCCATGGAAATGTAATAATTCTTGGTGTCACCATGGCCTACCTCTCTGTCCTTGTCTCCAGGATACAAAGCTCTGTTAAGGTATGAAGGCTTTGAATACGACAGCAGCCATGATTTCTGGTGCAACCTCGGTTCAGGGGAATTGTACCCAATCGGCTGGTGCGCAATGACCAGCAAGTTGCTGGTTCCACCTCAAGGTGAGTATTCACATCTGGAGTGCAGGCCACTGCGTGGCCCTCATATCTACATCACACCACACCACCAATCCGACTGATCTGGCCATATATGGAGATATCTGTATCTGTCAGTCCTTGTCCCTTTATGCCCATAAGATTTGCAGCTCCATCCACTCCTTGTTTAACTTATAACTCAAAAAGGCTGTATCTCGCTTCCTAAGCACTTTTTTTTACTTTGAAAAAATAAAAAAATAAAAATCATAATGGCCAGAAATAGATAATAATAATTTGGGCACTCAATGAGTTAATACATTTACATAGTGTGAAAACCTTTGAAAAAAAAAGTGAAGACATTAAATGGTTTTAATAGGATAAAAAAACATATGTAGGTGGGGAATCACTTTGAAACGAGCAATGAATTCTGAAAATAAATGAAAATGTCTTTATAGATGTGCAGCAGTTCATCCCTGATTGGAAGGAGTATCTGATGAGGAAACTGGTTGGGGCCAACACTCTACCTGTCGACTTCTACATCAAGGTAGGCATGAGGTAGATGTAGAATGTATTGCCATCCGTTGGTCAAAGTGAAATTTGTCTCTCAGTGTGAAACTAGTTCATAAACTATCAGTATATGCTGGTCATTTCTACATGAGTGCAACAAACCCTTATCCCTCCAGTTAGCAGAGAGCATGAAGTGCTCATTCAAGCCAGGCTTGCGGGTGGAAGTGGTCGACAACAAGCACGTGTCTCGGACACGGGTGGCCGTGGTGGACAAGGTGATCGGGGGGCGCCTTCGGCTGCTGTATGAGGACTCAAATCCTGATGGACCAGATAAAGTCATCCCAGATTTCTGGTGCCACATGTGGAGCCCCCTCCTCCACCCGATTAGCTGGTCCAATAAAGTGGGACACACCATTAAATCCCCAGGTATGAAGCCATACGCCCTGGGAGGGTGGGGTAGGGTTGACAAGACCGACAGTGAGACCAAGAGTGAGCAAATGACTTAAGGCAGCTAGATACTCACTGTCTGACTTTTAAAGTCGTCAGGGAGTCATCAGATCGTTATGCATTTCACACTACACAAGTCTCTTTCTTGAAATCGGCTGTCATAATATCGTTGTGGTTTTCACACTATGATTGATCAGCACAATCGTGGAAAATGTCTTGCTGTGTGTTGTAGCTCTTAAGTTAAAAAATAAAATGAGCACAAATGTTTCAATACTAGGGAAAATTAAATGGAGAGAATAAAGACAAAGGGAATTTGAGGCATACTGTTTTCAAGTGACATTGATCAGTACTCAGTACAAAACTTTTCTACAACTAACCATATACATTATATATATATATATATATTTTTTTTAAGAATTCTGCCTTTATTGATACTACATGCAGCAATTCAACCCCTATCCAACCCTGCATCGTCATATCATGGCTTTTTATTTTTTATCTTCCAGCTAAGAGAGAAACCAGTGGTCTGTCTCGGAAGGCTCATCCAGACACTTTATTCATGCTGTTTAAAAGGGTAAAGTGAAGATTTCCACTGAAGATGCATGATTAAGTTGTTGCGCATTGCGTCACACAAACTAAGTATAAATCAGGTGTTAGTTTTCATAAAAAAAAGGTCACAGGATGACTCACTGTAATGTCTCTGATCCACAGCCCAGGATGGTGTACATGGCAGGAGGATTCTTTGAGGAGGGAATGAAACTAGAGGCTATAGACCCCCTCAACCTAGTTAACATCTGTGTGGCTTCTGTACACAAGGTAAAAGAGCTCCCCCCATTATTTGCCTTGCATTGGCTTGATTGTGTGAGTTCTGACACTCTTGTCCTCCTTGTCCATCCTCCGTCTCTGTCTCTCAGGTGTTGTTGGACGGCTATCTGATGGTTAGCATTGATGGTGCTGATCCAGAAAACGGTGGTGACAAATTTTGTTACCACGCCTCCTCTCATGCCATCCTGCCCACTGGCTTCTGCCTGAAGAACAACATCCCCCTCACAGTACCTCCAGGTACATCCTCTTATTCTCTCTCCACTTAAACAAACAAGACGGGGTGTAATAAAGGCGTCTTGGCGTGACTTCCATCTGAATCTCTGACATCATATTGGTCATGTCAGTCTTGCCCAAATATGGAGGGACGGTGGATCTGAGATTATGAATTCACAAACTGTAAAAAGTATTCACCAAATAATATAATTGGGGATTTACTTCCTTGGGCTATTGGCTATCTCCTTAGCACCCTTGAGAATTGGGACATATCATGTCCTACCAAAACATTTTACATTTTTACTAATTAACACACTCATTTAAAAAAAAATGTTGGGTGAAAATATATTGAATTACATATGATTTATACAATGTTTTGGTCTGGTTTCCTTTTTTTATTTATTTTTTACTTGCAATCTGCTAGAAAACACCTGTGTAACAAAATAGACAGGAAAGCTGCTGAAGCTAATGTAAGGTTTCTATTTTTTATTTTTTTTAAAGGTTTAAAATGTGTAGTTTTATTAGCATTAAGAGAACTCTAAGAAGAAAAGACTAAGAAGAAAAAATGTTGTCAACTCAAATATGCCATCTTATGGAGTTGACATTGAAATAAAAAAACAGTGTGAGGTTGGCCCATTACATGGTTTAATAGTCAACACTTTGATCTTTTAAAATATATTTTCCTGGCATAACTGAAAGAGTCTTTAAACAATTATGTCCCAATTCTCAGGAATGGGCATGTCTCGCCTTCTACATGTAGGAGCCACGCTGTAAAAATAATCTTTAGTAGATTTTTGTGGTGGTCTTCTGATGGTCCTAGCTCAATCCAAGACCTGTAGTGCATGGCATCTATCCCCACTGTCATCTACTACATCAAGTAGTTACTTAAAATCTGTGAATATACCGAAAAATTCAAGGGGGTTTCCACAATTTGGTGTTTCTCCTTCTGCCACCAGATTATGACTCTCAGACATTCACCTGGGACAAATACTTGGAAGAAACCAGAGAAAAAGCTGCACCACCACGGCTGTTCAACACTGTAAGTTGAGATTGTCCTAACCAGTAATTGTCGTAAAAAACATCCTACGGTAATTATTATAATTAATTATTATTATCTGATTGTATCTTTAGGACTACCCAGGACATGGCTTCTCCCCCAACATGAAACTGGAGGCGTCTGACCTCATGGAGCCGCGGTTGGTGTGTGTGGCCACTGTGAGGCGCTGTGTGGGTCGCCTGCTTCTCATTCACTTTGATGGCTGGGAGGAGGAGTTTGACCAGTGGGTGGACCACCAGTCCCCAGACATCTACCCTGTAGGCTGGTGTGATGTCACCGGCTACCAGCTCCAACCGCCTATCGGTAAGGGTCTTTACTCTTTACCAATATAGAGGTTCTTCTGATCTACAGAACTTACTAACACTATAACAAGGGTCTGATGTATTAACAAAGCACACAGTTACCTCTGTTAATACAGAGGCCTTTACTCTAAAGCCCACATGCAGTAATGTGTGTGTTGAAATTCAATTTAATTCAATTCAAGTGGATCCACAATTACAGAATACATAATAATACATAGAAAACAAAACAAAAAAACGTAATACTGTGTGTACCACATACTATAAGTGCTATAAGTTCTGGGCTGGTGTGGCTGAGACTCCCTGGCCGATATCTGATCGCTGTCTCGAACCCTGCCTGTACACCAATACACAAGATCTGATAGTTTGGCCCGGACGGTTAGCGCAACCCTCTGGGTACCTAGGCTGGTAATCCAGCCTGACAGCGTGTCGCGGGTTTGACTCCCGATCGCAAGCTCATACTACCACAGAACCACCGGAAGCCTTCATTGTGGTAGTTACACCCCATTGAGGCAACCAATAGGGAAGATAACATTGAGTTTCAACTTTCCAGAGATGGAGAACTACAATATCCCGACCCTCTGCCCTATGGTGTTGTCAACATAATCTTTTTTTCTATATAAAACTGACAGATTCTTTGTTCCCTCTCCAAGACGCAGCAGAGAACCAGACAGTGCGCCCCAAGAAACCAAAGGCTTACGTGTATAAGGGAAAGGGAAAGAGTAAGTTCTTCCGCCTCAAAAACACTTTGGTCCTCTGTGACTTGCTGTAGTGTTTGCACTGTTGTAGTGTGCACAGATATTAGATAACAGTAGAGATCATAATTATAAGAGAGCTGAGCCAGAAGTCAAAGCTCTCGATCTTCGTTCCTACTTATTTTCTATGTGGGTCATAACCAAAAGAACAATATTGCGGATACAAGCGGCTGAAATGGGTTTTCTCAAGAGGTTGGCTGGCATCTCCCTTGAGGGTGAGCAGGGAACAAACTTAACGTTTTTGCTTACCCGTCAAAGTGGCTGGTAGGTTTAAAAATACCAGCCAGGCAGATTCATTCCTGGTCATTGTTTTCAATAACTATTATAAATAACTTAAGGAATATTGGCATAATGTTAGTGGACTGAAGGCAGACTCTATAAAAGTGGTGCTTTAGACAGAATCACAGAACAGAAGCTATTCATTTTTAAAATTAAAAAATTGTCTCCTAATTTCTTAACACATCAGAGTGACTGGTTAAGTTTCTGTAATTTATCAGCCGAAGAGAAAATCTACACGCCGTTGGTTGATGTTATGTTGTTCCCTGGGATAAGGTGAGACGGAGAGTGAGAAGGAGAGACTCTGAATAGAGCCGCTGCTCCTTTATGTAGAAAGGAGCCAGTTAAGGTGCTTTGGGCATCTAGTAAGGATGCCTCCCCAGGGAGGTTTTCACACCCAGCTGGAAGGAGGTCATGGAACAGACCGAGGACCAGGTAAGGCGGTTATATCTCCCTTGGAATGCCTCGGAATCCTGATGATGATGATGTGAAAGAATAGAAAGGCTACTCCTCCCCCTCAATGAATGAATGACTAATGTCTCTCTACTTGTCTTGTTCCGCCACTCAAGAGAGAGGGAGGAAGAGAAACCGCGTTGAACAACAGTCCGACGAGGATCACAGTTCGCGCCAGACTCCAGACCTCCAGCATTCCAGTGTCGTCGGCCCCAATGGTCCCCTGGGGCTCGTTGGCCCATCTGCACCTCCAGAACCCAGCCTGGTTGTACCCAAGACAGAGCCAGAAGAGCAGGAGAGTAAGTAGAATGAAACGATTAACAACAGTGTTTTTGTAGAGTACAAATTCAGGTGTTCTTCTCAAATGTTCTTTTTCTTTGTCCATATTGTTGCTGTCGGAGACATACCTTGTATGTCCAAAACAGTTGCCCACACTTTTATTTTAACCATTATGTTACCTAACCTTATTAAAATGAGGCTATAGAATAAGATATAAAGCAGGAATATTTTTTTATCTCTTCGCTAAGAGAAAGAGGTCTGTGGTCTTAGTTTTATACAATATTTCATATTACAAAATAGATATATTCGAATATATTCTAATGGGTTGTTTGTTCTATAAAGAATATTCGACTGCCAGACAGCGATATTAAATGCACAGTTTTAGTCATTTACTGAAAGCACCTCTCCCATCCCGTCTCTCTAGTCGTTGCTGTGCAGGTGAAGGTGGAGGAGTTGGAGGTGGAGTGCCCCATCTCTGCTTCGTGCATTCCCGTCGCTCCACTCCCTCTGGCCACTGTGAAGCAGGAGAGCCAGGCGGAGGCACAGACCAAGACAGCGGAATACGAGGCAATGGAACAGGGAACGGCAGGAAAGGCGGGTGGCCAAATGAAAGAAGAGTGTAACAGGAAGGCTAGGGACTCAGCGGGAGGAAGAGCGCGCTCGAGGACTGAGGAGACTGCAAACGAGAGCCATGCAGAGCCGAGCGGAAATGAGGAGAGCATCAACTTAAAGCAGAGACAGAAGTTGGACCAAGAAGGAGAGTCCAGAAGCATCCAGAGTCCCACGGAAAAGATGTTGGACGCAGGGGATGGAGGGGACAGTACGGAGAGGCCGGAAGTGCAAAGAGACGACCGGGAGACCAGAGAAAATGTGGAGCCGACTGCAGAGCAAAGTGTGGCAGAGAGAGAGCAGAGAGTGGAGGATGTTCATATGACAGAGCAGGGATGGGAGGAGAGCGAGGTCCAAAGGGGAATATTGGATGGCAGAGAGGGATACGCGACAGATGAGAGCAAGACGGACAAGTTGACAGAGCAGTACAAGAAGTCGGACCAAGAAGTGGAGACCAGGAGCATCCAGAGCCCTGTGGAAAAGACATTGGACGCAGTGGAGGGAGGGGACGGTACTGAGCAGGCGAAAGGGCAAAGTAACGACCAGGAGACCTCAGCAGATGTCGAGCAGACTGCACAGCAAAGTGTGGCGGACAGAGAGCAGAGAGTGAAGGATGTTCATATGACGGAACAGGGTAGGGAAGAGAGCAAGGCAAGAGAGGCCCACAGTGAATCATTAGAAGGCAGACATGGTCATGCGACAGACATGGGCGGGACAGACTTGTTAGAGCAGAACCAGGGGGATGTAGACGACGCAAAGGACCAGGCAGAGCAGGAAGCGGAATCAATGGAACACTGACATTTCAGCAGCTTGGACACTTCTTGTCCCTGAATAATTGTAACAATGGACAGCGTGTTACAAAAAACACTGATATATCAGGCTGATATTTGCATTTTGTATCATATTGGGATTGGCGGCTAATGATGGCAATATGGCTTTTTTCCCTGTGTATGGACCAGTACTCTACGTTTTCCCTACTTTTTCAAAAGTGGGACACAGCATTTTGGATCAAATAACTGCTGTAATGGCCTTCAGCTATTCTCTTGGTTGTATCTGTTTTTACCTCTGGAGACTCCCGTCCAGGACAGGCTTCAGACGCGCCTCATCAGGAGACTTGGCTCAGATTTGATTGATTTGGCGTTATAAACCCGCTGTGACCGCATGCCCTTGCTGATGTCGACCCCAGGCAGGGTTCGAACCCACAACCATCCGCACGAAAGGCGTGTGCTCTAACCAGAGCACGTGAGCGGAGCGGAGCGGGTGGAAATGCCGCTCGGCGCTCCAGGGGGCTTGTTTCACGCTCGCTATTCGCTCACGTCGACTCGCTCCGCTCCCCGTCGCTCCTCGCTCACGTTGATTTGCGCAAATCTCGCTCCATGCTCCGCTCAAACCGGGTCGCTCAACAGTAAAAAAAAGAAAAGAAAGTAGAAATTCTAATGAAATCTCGGTGCGCTGTGCACTGCTGCATGTGTGTGTCTCTGAGTCCGTGCGACCGGGCATGCTCAAACATTCGGTGCGCGGCCCCCGCGAAGGCGGTCCTCGCTCTGAGTAGCGCTCCAACCTTTTTATAAACCAGCTCCGCGCTCACGTCAAAATCGCGTCGCTCCGCTCCGCTCACATGCTCTGGCTCTAACTGCTACACTGGGGCGGCCCTCAGCTATTATCTTTTCCATTATCATGGGATTCTGAATTTGAAAAAAAAAAAAAGAAATAATGCATGTGGCATAAACACATTAACATCTGAACACATGGTTTAAAAGGGTAAAGATCTTGATTGTAAGGACACTACTGACATTCTTCTGTTGTATTATGTTTATTCCTTCTTGTTCTTTTACATCACGGTATGATTGGTAGATTATTAACCGTTGATTAAAATACTGTACCAAAGCTGTTGATTTGAAAGATGCTTGAAATGACATTCACAAAACCAGTAAATGTTATACTTTCTGTAGAAGTAGAGGCTATCCATAGAGACAGTCATGGTGTAGTGGTTAAGGTAAGTTAGCCTGAAGCTGTAGATGCCTCAGAAGTCAAACATTTTTCCTAGAAATGCCTAAACAGTAATATAAGAGACCATTTGGTTCATCAAAATGAGAAGTACTAAACAACTATAAGCTGGTGGATTGGACTTCTATTACCAAAGCCAATTGACCATTCTCTTTGCCTCTTTGGCAAGTTCCAAGATCTCTTAGCTGTAACTGCATGGCTAATTGTACGAAGGTAGAGCAGTGCATCATTGTAAAAGATGTCCAAAATACCTGATCTGGATAAATAGTTTTTTATACCCCCCCCCCCCCCCCCCACACACCTCTAGTACTGATGAGACAAAGAGAATGCCTATCAGTGACTTTTGTTTGCCTTTTAAAGAGGCATAAATGTGTTCATGAAAGTTTTCTTGGATGGCGGGTTTAACAGCAGAAATGTAATAAAAAGCAGAGCTCAATGTGTGAATGAAACTTATCTCAAGCTGAGCTGTGCACAGTTCACTGATCGTCAGTACAGAACCCAGAGGGTGCCCGCTCATCCCCCCCACAAAGGCAGTTTCAAGCTGTCTTGCTTCTCTTTGCTGGTTTCTTGGTGACCGGGGTGTGACTCTTGCGAGGCTTGGCTTTCGCTTTGAGCATTTTGGTCTGATGAGGGCCATTAAGATGTGCTGGCTTAGGTTTGGTGGACTTGGGCGCCTTGGAGGTCTTTGGGGCAGGCAGGACCGGGGCGGAGGGGAGGCTCTCCCCCCCAGGACAGGCCTTGAAGATGTGGACATCCTTGACCCTGCGACCTCGGAGCTCAGGAGGGTTAGCACAGGTGGCACGCACCTTCAGGTTGACTTTCTCAATCCACCTGGAATAAAACATACATTGTTCCAACAATAAGAATTGTTTAAAAGTTAAGATTATCTAGATTGTATAGTATATTTTCTATACTGACATGAGTCTAAAAAAGAATTAACAAAATAGTTATCTAATCTAATATTGACTAAAATATAACCTGACATACACAGGGTGTGTATGTGTGTGTGTGTGTGTGTGTGTGTGTGTGTGTGTGTGCGCATAAAATATCTACAGTATGTATTAAAAAAATATATGTATATATAAAAACTATAACATCTTTAGTATTTTATACCACAGTGAGTGATCTGGAGGAAATAAAATTGTTTCACTATTATATGTCTTACATGCGTAGTGGCAGCAGGGGGCAGTCACAGAGCAGGGGGTTTTCAGCCAGGTTGATGACCTCCAGAGAGGTCAGGGGATGTAGGTCGGGTATCTCCTCTAGCTGGTTGCCTTCGAGGAAGAGGCTCCTCAGACTGGGACCCAGCCCTGCCAGGGCATCCTTAGACATCTGAGGTGGCAGAGGGAAAATGGTACAGCATGCTACAGGAAAGATGTTTGTAGGCCATTGCAGAAATTACTTCTGCCACCGATTTTGGAAAATTCTACATTGGGTTTTGGATCATATTTAAAAAAAAAAGCTTGGTAGCAAAGAAAGGCTTATAATCATGTTTTTGTGAAATTTGTGCAAATCTTTGAATATATATATTTTTAAAGCGAGCATTTGTAACTCAAATCTTTGCTTCTGGAGGTCCCTGGAACAAGATATTTGACAAATGTTCACAAAAATATATATTCAAAGATTTGCACAAATTTTCACGATTTTTCAAAAATAGCAGATCTACAAACATGGTCCACTCACCTTCTCCAACCCCATGTTGTTCAGATACAGCTCCTTCAGCGATCCAGCTAATGGCAGGAAAGCATCGGCCCCCACCCAGCGGATGGGGTTCCCCGACAGCCTCAGGTCCCCAAGGTTCCCTGCTTTACCCAGAGCCTCCGTCGGCAGCTCTTTCAGCTTGTTCCCTCCCAGGTGGAGCGTGTCGAGGTCGGTGGCCTGGTCCAAAGCCCTGGGGGCCACCGTGCCGATAGCATTCCCGGTGAGGTAGAGGCCCCTCAGGCCCTCGGCGCCGGCCAGGGCCCCGGCCTCCAGTCTTGTAACGGCGTTGTTCTCCAGGTGGAGGGCTAGCAGGCCGGGTAGCAGGTTGAAGGCTCCCTTTGGGAAGCTGGTGAAGCGATTCTTCTCCAGGTGGAGGTAAGTCAGCTGGGGGAGACCTGGGGATTAATAATAATAAAAATGATAATGCACTTTACATCTTTGCCAATCACAAAGTGCTACAGGGGTTAAAAACAAATGGCACGACAAAGGCAAGACAAAAACTAAAAACAAGACCTTGGGGTAAAAAGTAGATCAAAAACTAATTAAGGCATAGAGTTAAAGACCTAAGAAAGAAAGGCTAAGCAAGCTTTGTTAAAAAGGTATGTTTTGAGTCCATTTTTAAAAGCATCGGTAAATTGTGGGGCTCTCAAATTGACGGGTAGGGCATTCCACAGGCATGAGGCAGTGGAACAGAATGCCCGGTCACCCATGGTGCGGAGCTTGGTCATGGGGCAAGGAGAAGGTTGGTGTTGGACGAGGGAAGGTTTCAAGTGGAGAGTTGTGGTTTGAGAAGTTCTTTGAGGGGGGATGCATTGATGTGTCAGAAGGGAGATCTTGTATTCAGTCCTGAAGGTGATGGGGAGCCAGTGAAGTGAACAGATTGTGTTTACGTGTGTTTGTGAAATTCAGTTTGACAAAGGCCTGCTGTAAATGTAGCTCCTCTTATCTGAGAATTTCATCTTTGCATGTACATATCTCTCTATGTATCAATCAATATCGACATTGATAGATATTGATCTATCGATCCATCTATTCATCCACTCATTTGGAATTACCTTTGAAGGCATCAGGGCTGAGGGAGGTGAGGTCATTCTCTGACAGATACAGGTAGACCAGCCCCTTCATGCCACTGAAGGCTCCGCCCTCCACCTCCACGATCTTGCACCGCTGTAGATGCAGCGACACCACCTGTGCGAGGCCGGGGAAGCTGTTGCTGGACAGATAGTGGAAGTGGTTGCTGCGCAGATCCAGGAGCCGCGTGCTGGGAGAGAAGCCACGCGGCACCTTGGTGTGGCCGCGGTTTTCGCAGGACGAATGGTGCGTCTCACCCTGGGGGAAGAGGCAGAAGGAGCAGAGAGAGAGAGATAGGAAGGGAAATGTGAAAAGGATGGAGGAGAAGAAGAGTGGACAGGCAGGTAGAGAAAACAATATTAGACATACTGTTCAGCCCACGTGCAAACGCAACTACTCACAGACTGAGAGAACAAGGCCCACGGAGTCCCGCATGGGAACCACTTCAGTACCACAGCAAATATTGTGACACTGCCATGTACTGGGGACCAGAATCTGTAAACCAAGGCATATTTGATGGACCTCTGTCAGCCTAGTGGGATGGGTGGAATTTTCATCCCTATTTGGTACTCCTGCGCCTCCTGCAATTATTTGCGTTCACATTTAACAAGAAATTCCCAAGTAGATGCTCAAACTTGTGAAACTCAATAAGGGTTTTAGCATGCAGATCATGGATACAGTAAGCATCGTCTCATGTGGCGACTACCAAATATCACAGACACTGAACAGAATTTAGCCAATGCTCTCGGCTTGGGCATTCCTGTAATCTGAAGGCCTCTCACAACAAATGTATGGACATTACCGAGGCTTCCAAATATGAACATGAGCAGTTTACATTTGTAACCAAGCTGTAGGACTTTATTTCACTAATTATGTGACTTCTGAAGGTAATTGGTTGCACCAGAACTTTTTAGGGGCTTCATAACAGAGGGGGTGAATACATGTGCACATGCCAATTATCAGTTCTTTATTTTTTTAAATCCTTTTTTTATATATATATTTCTCATTTCATTTCAAAACTAAGACTATTTCGTGCAGGGATGAGAAGCCCAAACAGAAAATGGGAAATGTTTATTTTGCTAAATATCTGTATACGTGTGGACAGGGCCTCACAGGGCCTTTCCCCACTCCTGACCTCTTCTCCCTCAGACCTATAACCTTATTTGCTCTCAATGTACACAGTATGTACACAGCATATATTATTTTAATAGATTCACTTCCATTCTTACTTTATTTATATATATTATTGCGACATTAGTGCAGGAACTGTAGAATAAACAATTAACTTCTGTATTGTTACTGTACATTTAGCAAAGTTTGATTTCTTCAACACTTACCTCACAGGCACAGTTGACGGGACACTTGACCTTGTTTTCGGGCTCTTGGGTAGGCGGAGGTGTGATCCTGGTGGCCTCCTCAAACTCTGCCTTCAACATGGCCTCCTGGCTCTGGCAGCGAAGGTCTCCAGGGTAGAGGGACTCTATGCTTTCTCCGGACAAATGGCTCGGTCCTCCGCATGCCCCAATCAGCTTCACCTTACCACCGATAGCCCACTCCCTGTGGGTGGGTTGAGGAAGAAAATCTAATCATGTGGATCTTGGGATGCGCATGGGAACGGTGTGGCCTCCAAATGTGGGCAAGGTTTCAACCCGATCAGAGCTCCATTGACTTCCATTATAAAGGTGTATAAAACATAATGTAAAAAAAATAAAGAACTACTTCTGTGAACTACTGGCAGTGTGCACAAGAATTTTTGGCACGGATCGGTCCAGGGGTTTGAGAGAGTATCTCCAGACACACAGACACACAGACAGACAGACAGACAGATGGACAGAACAACCCTCTTATAGACACTAGACTCCTGCAGAGCCACACTGTAAAAAGACACAGCCAATGCCTTCATTTGTCAGTGTCACTGAATGGTTTGATGAATGGTGTGATTATTTTTGTTTACACTTTACACTAAACTCTGTTTTTAGAAAGTTGTTATACAACAGAACTCGGATCAAAACACATTAATCACTTTGACGCTTTGTGGACATGTACATCATCGATTTGCGCTGTTTTTCGAATATTCGTGAATATTTTTAGAAAACATTCCCAAAATAGGGACAACAGGTTGAAGAACACAATTCAGCTTGTTAGTGACCCATGACAACGTGTCAGAATCCCACCTGAGAGGGCGCAGGTAGCAGTTGCAGTAGATGGGGTTGCCGGCCAGGTTGAGGCGCGCCAGCTTGGGTGATCCGGCGGAGAATGGCTGAACCACACGCAGCTGGTTGTGGCTGATATCCAGGTGGGTGAGGCGGGGAGACGTGGCTATGGCCGAGCTGGCCAGGTCCTGGAGGGACATGTGGTCCAGGAAGAGGTGAGTGAGCTTGGCCATGGACACCACCTCCTCCCCCAGGTAGGTCATAGGGTTGTAGCTCATGTCCAGACGAGTGACCTCTGGTAGTCTGGATGACAAGAGAGGAAGGAGGAGAGCTTTAAAAAAAACAGTCAACAAGAACAAACTGAGGAAAATGTAAGGCCTAATTTAGGCGTGCCAATTTTACAGTGCCCTGTCCTGGTGAAATGACTGATATGTACTCAGCCCAGGCTTAGCCGCACAGCAGCGTACCTGGTCATGGTCTCCGTAGGGAAGAACTGCAGCTCATTGTGGTCCAGACTGAGTCTGGTCAGTGTGAAGAGACCAGCGAAGGCCTCTATGTCCAGGTAGTTCAGAGAGTTGTGGCTGAGACGCAGCCACTTGATGTTTTGCATGCCCTGGAAGAAGTATTTGCAATTGGTAAATAGTCTGTTATCTTTGACTCTCTGTCTCCATCTTTCTAGTATGTGCATGAACTGCCTCTATGTACGTTTGTGTGTACATTTGTGCTTGTAGGTGTATGTGTGAGAGTACCTGGAAGGCCATGTTGGGTATATAGACCAGCCGATTGTGTGTGAGGGAAAGCAGGTTGAGAAAGCCCAGCTGAGAGAAAGCTCCAGCCTTGATCTCCTCCACGCGGTTTCGATCGATCATCAGCTGCTTCAGGGACGACAAGCCATCAAACGATTCCTGCACACCACAGAAACAAAGAGCCATTATGATTAGTGGCTTGAATCCCACTCAGGACCAGCATGTCTCCCACCAGCCACCACCACTTGTAGCTCCAGTCACTCTCCACTGTTTAGGATATAATGTAGCAGAAATACCTAAAACACTATTGAAGGTATCACAAGGTGAGGATTGCCAGAACAGTGCATCTTGTAGGAATAGTATACTTTAAAAATGACTCATCTAATGATATAATAAAATTGTGTAATGAAGATGAGAGAGAGATGGAGCAGGTCTCACCCAGAGGTGCTCAGAGAGAGAGAGAGATTGAGGGGAGAGAGAAAGAAAATGGTTTTATTTATCCAACCTGGTAGAGGATCTCTATGTTGTTATTGGCCAAGTTGAGAAAGACCAAGCGTCCCAGGCTGCGGAAGGCTCCTTCCTTCACAGTGCGTATGTTGCAGCGTTGCAAGGTCAGGTGAGTCAGGTAGGGGGTGTGTTTAAATGCCCCCGTGGGAAGCTCCTGGATGTCATTGCCCCTCAGATCCAGCTTTACAGTGATCTATTAGCAACAGACAGATTAGTATATTGGTTAACCCTGCTGCAGCTCTGGAACCATAAGTGCTTCCTAGTCTAGGGTCAAATCCTGCCAGAACCACCACTTGATTCTACACTATGCTCTCTCTCTCTCTCTCTCTCTCTCTCTCTCTCTCTCTCTCTCTCTCTCTCTCTCTCTCTCTCTCTCTCTCTCTCTCTCTCTCTCTCTCTCTCTCTCTCTCTCTCTCTCTCTGCATGCAATATTCATAACTAGGGGAAAACTTAGTAAAAGGGGAATCGACTGCTCACACTGTAAAATCCTGAGAGTTAATTTAACTCTGAGAGTAAAAATAAGGAGAAAGGAGAGGTCCATTTTTACACTGTGCACCCTCATTCAAAGAAAGAAATAGAGTGCTGGAATATTTTAAACCAAGCATTACTTTGAACAATTGCATTGAGTCTGAAGAAAACAAATCACCACATATTTGAAGTTCTTTATCAATATCTTTTCAACACTGGAATTCAAAAGTTGCCATCCACACACAAGAGATGAAAATATGCAAAATGATCAAATGAACCATAACCTCATCTATTGTTGGAGGAACTTCGGTCAGGTTTTTGTTGACGCAGGTGACGGTGAGCTGGATGGGGTCGCAGACGCACTGCTTGGGGCATTTGGCCAGGTGCGCTCCGGGCACAAACAGGAGCAGAGCTAGCAGCGGCCAGTAGAGGGCGTCGAGAGAGACCTTGGAATACATCTGAGAGGAAAAACCCATTCACAAACAGGAATCAATCTAGCTCTTGACAATTAAGACGAGTCACTGCATCTTATGTCTTAATTCTCCACTACGTATCCTTTGTATACAGTACTGTTGGTGGTGGAAAAGGTACTCTCATGTTTTACTTAAGTATGAGTATCAATACTACTGCAATGTAGAAATACTCTGCTCTGCTACAAGTAAAAGTCCGGAATTCAACGCATTATGCAGAATGTGCCATTTCACAAGTTTTCAAATGTATAAAAATCTTTTGACAATAGATATAAGTGACACATTGTGAGCTTGTAGATCTGGTATTTTCAAATGCCCAAAATGTATATGGCTGAAGTGGTTACTGTATATTTTTGTAATAATAATCAAAATCTATAAAGTAACTATTACCTAAAGTTTTCAAATAATTGCAGTGGAGTAAAAGGTATAGGCTACAATATTTGCCTCTGAGATGTAGTGGAGTATAGACGTAAAAGTAGGCTACTGAAACTTGGAAATACTCCATAAAGTGAAAAACACCTCAAAACAAGTACAGTACTTGAGTAAATGTAGCCTACTTAGTTTACACTGTATAAGGTGCAAATGTGCCTGTCACTGTGTATTAGGCTACATGTTATGCTCCTCTAAACCATAATCTGATTAAAAAATAAAAAAGGAATTCTCAACACAAATCCCAGATTTTATTTTAGGGATTGTGATTTTGGCCAGATTGCGCTGCCAATGCCATAGTCTTCAATGGAATGCATTATGGCCACATTAGTTAGTAGGCTAGTCTGACGAATGAAAAAGCTTCAGTTCTGCACTCTAGCCTGCTTCAAAATGCATGCATCGTTATGGTCAAACTCCTATTAAATATATATAGATAGAGGGACAAGACCAACACAAGTTAACCCTTTACGTAAAACTATAAACACGTTAATCTAAAGTTGTTTGTATATTCACGTGCATGGTGTTCCTGTCATTACCTGAACACTGAAAAGATCCCAGATGAAAAGTCTAATCGATCCAATCAACCCTTTCCAAGATATAAAACTCAACAAATGCTCATATTTCTAGATCCGTTCGTCCTTTTTGCTATTTTTTGGATAATATCTCGGACGCCTGAGCGACGATCAGAGAAGGAAAGGTTAGAAAGAGGCAAAGAAACTGGAGACGGTGGAATTTCCTCGGGCAAAGCCCGTGTGTCAGTGTGTCCCTCGGGGGACCAAACAGTCAGACCGCAGTGGAGCTGGCACGCTGTGCGCGCACAAAGACGCGCAGTGTATTCGAGTCGGGCACCATCCGGAGTAGCGACTACTGCAGTGTCCCGTAAATAAACCCCAGGAATGGTAAGTGACTAGCTTGTAAATTACCTGCCATAATTCGCATTACATGCGTTCAACCCAGTAGAGATTCAACCCAGGCTCAAACAAGGGGTTAAATTCGTTCTACTGCTATGCACCAAAATGTGGAACGCCCTGCCAACAGTCATAAAAAAAGTGTGAATCCTTAAACTCTCCTTCAAAACCGCTCTAAAGAGCTTTTACAGGTGGCTGCAATTCGGAACTGGCCCCTGTAAAAAGTCCAAGCCTATCACCAGAAATGCCCCCCCCCCTTCCCCATTTCGATGAATTGAATACACATCACACAGGACCCCAATGTAAACAAGCCATATAGTGCTTTCTTGGGGTTTAATCCGTTTAGCAGACCTTGTATAGAACTGTAGCCTACTTTCTGTGAAAGTTTGCAAAAAGTATTCAATCAATGAATTGCCGAATGCAAATACGGTGCGGGAAATATATCAGAGAAACGATCGCGTGCTTGTTGTATGAGGAGTGGGCCACAATGGAAACAAATAAGTCCTCTTAGTCCTGCACTTTATTGTGTTATTATTATCCTCTTTAGGGTTTTAAGTGTAGTAGTCCTGGACTTTATTGTGTTATTATCCTCTTTAGGTTTTAAGTGTAGGCTGTTAAAAGCGTAGGCTACTTTTCAAATACAATAACATAATTTGCGCACTTTTGACCGTCCCCTATAATATATAACTCTTATCTGTCATTTCGGTTACATGCACACAGTTTAGCATCAATCTTCTAGATTTAGGCCTATATAGTACACAAAGATCGGCCTAAATTTCATTCTAATTTACGCGGTGAAGCACTCACTTTGCCCCGGTGTCGGTTGTTCTGTTCTCCAGCTGTTTGCTACTTGTCCGTAGATTCTCTCACGGTCTCTGGTCTCCCTCCGATGCTCTTCCCCTGGTTGTCCCCCATCTAAAACAAACTCAGCTTATCCCTTCCATTCAGCCTGCCCCCCGTCTTTCTCCTCACTTCTGCCGAGTTCCAAGAATGACACGGACCGAGTCATGACATAAAATGCCATCTATGTAAACCCAGCGGTTCCCAAACTTTTTAGCCCGTGACCCCAAATAGAAATTTGATGTCTCCTCAGGACCCAAACTAGTGAAAATTTATTTTAGTTCTTTTAATTTTATTTATGAAAAATGGCTTGAATTTCTTTTTAATGTCTGAAAAAAAGGATGATATTTACTCGCGAACCACGAATATCGGTCCACGACCCACTGTAAGGGAAACTAAACATCGTTGTAATATTATCAACCACTGATTTGAAGAAACAACGTATGATTAGCTGTATCATTTATGCACTCACAGGCGTCAATGAGTATACAAAGAAAATTGTAGGCTACTACTACTGCAGCCTATTTGATAACAGTGTAGTAGGCCAGTGGTTCTCAAACCTTTTCATGTCAAGGACCCCCAAAATGATATGAATTTGGCCGCGGACCCCCATCTCAAATATTCTGTTCCAGTGACCCCCAGAGGCAAATATTTGAGTTAAAAATGTTGTCTTAAAAAATATATATATCCCAAGGTTTACACAAATGTTCACGATTTTTCAAAAATAGCAGATCTACAAGCTATGAGCTATGAGCTTGCTCTAGCTTGTATATCTGCTATTTTTTAATAGCCAAAGTATAAAAGGTTAAAATGATTGTGACGCTATATTAACACATTTTACTGGGGACCCCCTGGAACCCCCCCACAAGTACCCCTGAGGTCACCGCACCCCACTTTGAGAACCAATGTTGTAGGCTACATACAATCCTATCCAATGTTATTCATTCATAGAAGTAGGCTAGATTAATATTCAGATTTAAAAAGTATATTCCTTTTCATTTCCTATTTTCCATTCTAAAACATACATGATCAATATGAGAGATGGTGGCATTGGTTCTAGGGCTGTGGTTCTCACCTTTGGTTCTTGGGGGCCCAAAACACTGCTGGTTTTCATTATAACTATCATTATACTGGACATTTACATCTAGGACACCAGGTGGATGTAATTACCTGGCAGTATCCAGCAATAGATTGAGAACCCCTGCTCTAGGACACTTGCTTTTATTATTTTTGACTGCATTAATGTTATAAAGACCACTTTAACCTTTTGGAGGGGCGGCATAGCTGAATGGTGAGCGAGCCAGCCTGGGGAAACAAATTCCCCAGTTGTCCCCATAGAGGTATAATATAACGGGTTGTCCCAGGTACGATTCCAAGCCTGGCCAGCAATGTGAATATGACTGGTCGAAGTGTTCTTGACCTTAACCGCTCCACGCCCCTCATGGGCAGCGATCAGCTGGGTTGAGCTGAAACCGAATTTCCCCCGCGGGAGCAAGTAGGTCAATATTATTATTATTTAACTAGGTCATAATGTTGCTGGCTGACCAGTTATGGAATAAAGAGTTTAATTCCGCAACATTCAATCTCAATTTTGAGAAATAATGTCTACCTTATTCATCATTCTTCTGCACTGTAATTTTAGTCTTACTATTTACTAATTTTACTCGTATTTACTTATTTCTTATTATTAAAATGTCCTTTCATAATGTGTTTATTTTTGCCATCTTGATGTCTTAATGCTTATCGTTTTGTGCGAAGCACTTTGAATTGCCTTGTGTTAACCCATTTTGGGCGGGAACCCCTATCTGTAACTATACCTTTCAAGACGGGAACCCCTTTTGGGGTTCCTGTTGCTATGTACAGTATATAGCAACATCCATTTTTTGTAATTTTTGAATACATATTTGAAGTTTTTCAGAAAACTTAGGACAGGATTTAGAAGGCGTTTTTAGAATCGGCCTCAGGTCTAAATGGGTTAAATAAACTTGACTAATAGAATCCATCTTTGTTTGCATAGTATCTCCAGGTGACATTTTGTTCTGTGAAGGAACAACTTTGCCCATTTGCTGTTGCATACAAAAACATACACATTTTGTATTGGCCCCTTAGGCCTCATGGGCACTGCAGTGTAATGACTGTGTACAGTGCAGGACAATGCGCACACATACTGTACATTCAGGTCCATACTGGTACGAGAGAATGCTCATGCATGCAACTCATTCCTGCTCACAGTCTGATGCACTGAGCGTTCTGACCCAGCTGAACCCTGCCCAATGACCAACAATAATATGGCTTTGATTTGGCTGACAGGCCCGCAAGAATGCATCCTCTTTCCCCATCTTGGAAATTTTACATTGACCTCGCTAGTAGTCAACTTCATTAAGAATGCTTCTTAATGCTCTAGTCTAGCCTGAAATGCAAGACAAGTACAGGAGGGCAGTGCTTTGTTTCAAAATCAAACTGCAACCAATTGAGAAAAAAAGGCACTAAATGCTTTTAGTTATCGCTTAGGAATAATATGCAGCAAAATGTATCCTCATGTTGGAAATGACTATTGTTAGACCATTTCTTTTTCTTCCTCCTTCAAAATATGTTTATTAGATTATTTAACAAACAAATATTCCCCAGAGGGAAGTCGAATACAGTCACTTCCCGAAAAGAAATAAAAAATAAAGGAAACAAAAAAAGCATGTAATCAGAAATTCAATCAAAACTTTCATTTAAATTAAAGAACTGCAACATAAATCAGTGGTCTCACCAAGTTAGTCCCTCTCTAAATTACAATAAATGTACACCCCCCCCAAATAACTATTGCAAGCATAGTTAGCCCTGTATGTCAAACTTTTTATTATTTTTTCGTAAATATTTTTTGTACAAAAATAGAAGTAGCGAGCACAAATAAGAAAATATTGAAAGGCAGAGAATCCTGGTTTCTTTAATCCGCTGCTTAAGTCCCCCATCCCTTTTTCAAGTGTAAAGAGCTGTTTACACCAAGCACTATAATTATAATGATAACTAGGTATGCACCGATGCGAAGTTTCTGGCCGATACCAAGAACCGATATCAACATTGCTGGCCGATAACCGATATTTACAGATGTCAATATTATCTGTATAAAAACAAGTTCAAAGTTTGTCATGTAAACACTGCATTCCAACACTAGTGATACTATAAGATGAAAACAAATTATGCAATTTTGGCCCATATCCGAACACAATTAACTTGGTTATAGTTGTGATGTGGCCATCCACTTGAGTTAGAAGGATATTTAAAACTATCTTTATAGTTAGCATCCGGGCTTGTTAATCCTACACCCGTTATCTGAAAAATGTAACTGTAAGTGTAGGCTATTTGATACTGTATATGCAACAGTCCATTGTTTCCATCTTCCCCAGTACAGCAACCCCCCTGTCTTTCTCCTGTCACAACCAAAGGACCACAATGTAAATACGCTTCTGACATTTCTTGTGTTTATCCTTTAGACTATTGTTGTGCATCTGTCAACAATGCAATTTGTCAATAGAAATTTCAATCAATCAATTTAATGCTTGGTGTGAATGGCCCTCAAAGCTTCCATTGCTTTGTTGGGAGACAAATCACGGAGTATCCATCAGTGCAGTGCAGTGTGTCTGTGTGTGTGTGTGTGTGTGTGTGTGTGTGTGTGTGTGTGTGTGTGTGTGTGTGTGTGTGTGTGTGTGTGTGTGTGTTGTGTGTTGTGTGTGTTAGGGGGGTGTAGTACTGGCAGTGGTTGAGACTGGTGGTGAGGTGTACATGGACTCAGTATTCTGGAGAGCACCTTTTCTCCAGGGCCAACTGCAGGCTCTGTGTGGCGCCACCACCTGACTTCAGAGCCTTGTAATTCCTGGCACAAAAAGACAAGAAGTGACATCATGTCATCACAGTCACATGAGAAATACCTCCACAGGCACAGGTATTGATTGCTTGAGTTAGACTGTATTCCACTCAAGGTTTCTGTTAGCCGGTATGCCGGCCATTGGCCAATTAAAAGCATGATTGACTGTTAAATATAAATACTATTGCTGGCCACCGTGGAATTTTTTATAATTATAATAATTATTATATACTGTAAAGATAACATAACATTCGAATACGTAGTTGACAATCATTAAAATCATATAAGTGTTTTATGAGCATACATTGACTGGTGAATTGTCATTGATTGCTGCCACCCAACATTTGTTTTCTAAAACTGCTGGCTAGCAAACTCTTCCTGCTCTGACCACTGTCCAATCACAGCACTTAGAACAGTCCAATCACAGCACTTTGAGGTGGGAATTGCTGGAAAACAGGTGGGGAAACAAAATAATCATCTCACAGACATATTAACCCTAAACCTAACCGCAAAACACTTAAAAAGGTCTTTACACCAAGACACACAGAGGGCCTTACTTACTTGGAAAGGAAGGTGTGCAACAGTGAGGCATGGTCCTGGGGGAAGTATTCCTGTTGGACGGCGTGTTCCAGACACAACAGATGACCTGGGACCACAAACAACTTCCTGCCATTCCCCTCACCCTGAGGAATACAATAACCAACACACACTAGGTCGGTTAGCGCTTGAGGATCTACAAACCAAAATGTACTGTACATTACATATATATCAACAAATTAAACAACCACTTAAGCGCTATTTTATAGGTTTTATAGGTCGCACAACACGTTTTGGAAGCTTTTTGCCTATAATGACATGTCCAAAATATCGGTTATTAATCGATTATTTTATTAAATGATCACATATTAAATATTCTATAATTAAATAGTTCAATTAACTATTGCACCCCTAGTTGCATGTACCTTGAGCAGTCCTGTCAGGACCATTAGGCTGGAGAGGAAGCAGTAGGATTGGACGGCTGAACCAGAAAAGAGCCTCTCAAACACTGCGTCTATGGGACACAGAGACAAACAGCAATGCACAGGTTAAAGTGCAGGTTAACTGTCAGTTCAGACAGTTAACAGACACACTGAATTGTGACATGACATGTACAAATTGTTTAAGTTTAAGAGAAAGTGTAGCATGTATTCATTCTTTATTTTTTTTACCAACGGTTTCTAGAACCACTTTCTTGGTCTCTGGTTGGTCACTGTAGACAGAGGATATCTTCAGAAGGATGTCTGCTGCCTTGTCTGGGTCCGACACTTCCACCTGAGAAGAGAAAATCTAAATAAGACATACTCACTAAGAAAATGATGCTCTTGATCTAATATTCACATTTGTATCTAGTGCTGCTTGCAAACCACTTTGAGCTGCATTCTACAGTACGTAATTATGTAAGATGCTATACAAATAAAGTTCATTATCAGTGTTGCGAACAAGTTACAAAAAGAGTATACTACAGTATACACTATATATATTATATAATGTTATATATATAATATATAACATTACTTACATCAGTAACACATTGCTTTACTTATTACTCCCTGAGATAAGTAATTAGTCACTACTTATTACACTACTTTTACTTTAACTGAAGACATGTTCCTATAGTTTTTTAGTTTTTGTCTAAATGGTTAACCGTTGAAACGTCTCATCCACTATTGATACATAGAACCAGCATTACATCTGTCTATTAATTCACGTAATTTGTGTGTGTGTGTGTGTGTGTGTCCCGAGCATAACTCGGGAGTGCTGTGCTGAGTGGCAATTCGGTCGGATCAACGGTTTCTGAGGACCGAAAACCCACACGTCTGTAAGTGTCTGTCCCTAGACCATGGAGGACGCATTGATTTTGCTGAGCACGCACCGAATCTCAGTGTGTTTGAGGGGGTGTGGTTCAGCATAGTTTTCTCTACATTCCCACCTGTCGTATTAGAAGTGTTCTCTCCTCTCCGAGCTGAAGAAGCTTTTCACTGGAGGGGCTGTTCAAGAACGATTCCACCTCTGCCTACAAGTGGAGACAAATTATCACATTCAGGCATCAGAGCAGAAAAACGAAATGTTGTCTTGTCACTCTGGTTGTTTTCCCCCATTCTCTCCCTCTGCGTATGTGTTTGTGCTAGATATGAGGAGATTTCTCTGATTAGGAATAAAACACCATGTTTATCTACATAGATCATAATTACTTGAAAAGTATGTTTAAGGTATTTATTAAGCACTGATCTATTTAGATCTTAGTTTTGTTTCCAATTAGGTTTGTATTTTGTGCGAAATCGTCATTTATATTATCATTCCTTAGGCATTTACTGTATCACTGGATTCTTCAAATCATTGTTATGTTTTAAATGTTAGTATTTTGTGCAATAGCCCTATTTATTTTACTATTAGACTATTTGTTAAATGTTATTACTTATTAAATGTTTGTTTTTAAGATACAAATATTGTATCTGAGTATACAGTATGAACCCGGTAAAATCTTACCAAATTGGTCAGGGCCGGCTCTAATACCTTGGTACATAAAACAACCTGATTGTGAATGCAGTTTGGTATTGTATTTAAATGTATTACAAACAAAGTAGAGATATGACTCAAATATGTTTATTACTGTCTAAATATGTTAATTAATGTGAATTTTCTGCTGCCTTACTGAGCTCTGAGATTTTGTGGGGCTGCTTTCTCCATTTGACACTCCATTCTCCTTCACATTTTCATCACTCTCTCCAGCGTCTCCATTTTCCTCCACTCCATTTTCATCCTCGTCTTCCTCTTCTTCTTCTTCTTCTTCCTCGTCATCTTCAGGCTCTCCCTCATCATCACTATATGTGTAATGGAGAGGTAACAAAATTATACAATTGGAGGGGCAATCTTGAAACTTCTCTGAAATTACATGGGTTACACACACACACACACACATTCTTACAAACGTTACCTGAGAGAGGCCAACATGTCTCCTCTGTCCATGCTTTCCATGAATTCCGTTAGAGCCTCACAACCCTCCTCTCCCAGACAGTTGCCTGTTCAGAGTCACACGCTGTTAACACCCCCTTAAAGGGATAGTTTACCCCCAAAATGTTTTTTTTCTACGATTAATCACCCCATGGAGACTTGAAGTCATGGATAGGGTTAGGGTTAGTTTTTTTTTGTTTTTGTCGCATTCCTAAGCCAATAATTTGATGACCGGCAGCCGTTCCGGTAGGAGACACAAAAAGTCTCCTTTGTATCTCCTACCGGAACCGCTGCCGACCGGTCCGCTGGTCATCAAATTATTGGCTTAGGAATGCGACAAAAACTAGTCTCCATGGGGTGACTAATCAATAGAGAAAAAGTATTTTTTTGGGTGAACCATCCCTTTAACAACACTTAATACATAATAAAGTCTATCATGTCATGATGAAATTAGTTAATTATTTTAATAGTGATAATCATTGTTATGATAAATATTACTAATATTCTAAAAGCAAGAAGTTACAATACATACAGAAATCTATAATTGTACATTTTAAGATGTGCTTCAAACGATGTGTGAAGTATAATGTGATAGATGGATGACATTTACAATACTACTTTACAACTAACATAGTGTGTCACTGATTATATAACACAACACTGTTTCTCAATAAATAACGTTTAACAAAACAAAACAAAAAACAATACTACGTTACAACTAGTAGTGAGTAGTGTACAGTATACCATTCAGATCCACTTTCTCCATGTGAGTTTTGTCTGTGACAGCCTGTGCCACAACGAGAGCTGCAGTCTCAGTGATCTCTCCATAGGACAGGTTCAGTTCCTGAACAGCATATAAGACAAGTCACATAATTCAGCATTGCACAAACAATGCTCATGGGGCACTTGATGACGTTAGGCTGTATGCAGGCTGACCTTGAGAATCGGCAGCCCCTCTCTCAGGACAGCTGAGAGGGCAATGGCTCCCTCGGAGCGGACCAGACAGTCACCAAAGTTAATCACCTGGACATTCCTCAAATGCCTCAGAGCCTGGAACATACAAAAGATACACACATTTCTATTTTATTTATTTCCTTTTAAAACTTTTAAGTGCCAGTCCACATTGCCTTTGTGTTGATAGGTGGATAGGAAAACATTCGACTTCTGCTCTGTCATTGACAAGAGAAGGGTCGCACTTAGAATTACAAGATCATGGAGTTTTTTTATTTCTCCACATGCCTTACACTAGAAACAAACGTTTTGGCTATCTAGCCTTCGTCAGTGTCACACTGACAGAATAGTCTGAGCAGAAGTGGTTTTGTTACCACCGTGCTCTGTCGACTTCAGGAAAAAAAGCGTTTGAATTCTGGTCGGCGGAATTTAAAAAAACAACAGCATTAACCTGTAATATGCAGTTTTTTAAAGAATTTGTTTTCTGTTGTAACTGTTGTTACACTTATAATTATAAATAACAATTGTCAACCCATAGTCATATTGTATTGCTATTGAAATATTGTGCATAAATATCAGTATGATATTTTGTCCATATTGTGGTACTCTGGTACATACCTTCTAGACTTATGTTTTTTTCCTGGGGGAAACCTTAGTACTTACAGTACATTCAATTGCCCTCCTACAGTACCTGTGCCATGGCCAGTGCTCCTCTCTTGGTGAAGGTGTTGTCATTGAGGTTGAGGGTGCGGAGCTCTGGGTTGAGCTGCATGGCCGAAGCCAAGGCTGTGATACCTGGGTGGGTGATACCGTTCTGGGGCAGGTGGACCTCCTCCAGGCTGCCCATCAACTGTTAAGAATGGAAAACGGAAACGGGGAGAAAAAAAATAGAGATTGAATACATACAGTATGAGGCCGCTATATAATGTGTTGTATTTTAATTATTAATTCAAATGCATCCGTTGCAAATGCAATTCATTTAATATGATTGAATATCAACTTTCTGACATGTAATGCTATTCTTTTGAACAGATATTCTGTATGAATATATCATGCCCTGACAACCTTGAGTGCCGTGATCTACAGTACAGTTGCTGTGCTTTTACAAGGCCAAGTGTTTAACAGGTACAGAATGTGTTGTACCTTGAAGGCCTTCGCAAGGGCCGTGGCACCCTCATTCTCCAGCCGGTTCCTCCCGGCGATGAACACCCTCAGTCTGAGTGCTGCTCCCTGGGCTGAAGACACCTTATGGCACTCAGTCAGTGCTGCTGCCAGGATCTACACAACACATGACATGACATTAAGTGCAAGATTCGAGTAAGTGTGTAAGCGGATGTGCGGCTTATATGCGTGTATGTTTATGCTGAGGGTGTGCACCGTGACGACTGTATAGGTTATTAACACATCTGTGTGTGTAAGCAGATGACTGTATTTTCAATCGTATTCCACTGAATTATTACTGCACCGTTTTTGTACACTTGCTCAACCTAGCAAAGTAAACATATACAGTAGGTGTAGAAGAGCACACATATCCTCCAATACTACATGGCCCAGGTGAGCTCACCTTGCCTCCTCCGATGCCCATGCCACAATTGTTGAGTCTCAGCTCCCTCAGTGAGTGGCAAGAGGGGCTCTTCAGCAGCTGTTCAATGCCCTTCACCCCATCCGGACCAAAGGCATTGTCCGACAGGTCGAGCTCTGTCAGTCTGGCCCCTGCACTCATCAACGCACCTCCCAGTGACCTCTGGTGAAAAGACCATTGAGATCAACATGAATTGTCTCTCAAGTGCCTTGGTGAGTCAAATACATGCAGCCTCATTGCAATCAAATGAAACAAAACAATGTGAAATCAGCTGGTTTCTAGTCCTCAAGGAACACTGCGCTTTGATTTCACCCCATAATAAAAAATACAAAAGGTTGGTTGGTCAGCCACTCACCAGGGCAGTGGGTATTTCGGAGCGAAGTCTTCCAGTAAACATATCACTCCAGAGACATCTCTGAAAGATGGATGACACAATGTGACACAGAACTCAAACACCAAGCTTGTAAGGCGTTCCAAGCCTGTTATGCACAGGCAAAAAAAAGAAAAGAAACGTAGAGCACCTGAAGTTCGTCTTTGTTCTCCAGGGCTTTGGCAATGGCCTGTGCTGCTTCTACGCCGACTGTGTTCCCCTCCAAGCGTAAAGCCCGGAGACCCTGGCACTGCTCAATGTCACGTACCAACTCCTTCACTGGATGAACAGGGACAGAGATCAAGATGTCAACAGAAGATCAATGTGAGAGAAGTCCTTTGTTTAACAGTACACAATGGGTGAGACAGCAGGAGGATGGCTTAGTGATGGGGGGGGGGGTCCTGTAATCAGAATATCATGTTTAATCCTCACAAACGTCAAGGTGCACAACAACAGCAATGTACAGTAGTCTTTCGAAGAATTAACCTTTACGTACTGACTCATTAGAAGTTCTCTGGGTAAGAATGTTAATGCTGCAGTTGTAGAGGTACATCCGATCTCAGATAGTCTCACCTGTCTCTGCGTTGTCCAGTTTGAGTCCCAGACCTTTGTAACTCAACTCTACGCCATCTCCGACATGCGTCTTGGACAAAGCATCAGCCAGCTGGGCAATATCATCCGAAGCCATTGCGTTGCTAGGGAGTAGGGAGACAGTGAAATGCATGATGAAAGGGGGTAAACAAAAAATATGCCTCAGTGATACCATGGGGTAACAGGATAGGTGGGCACTAGGAACATCTGGGCACCTCAATGTAAAATTGGCTATTTTGTCCAAAATGTAAATACAAATATAAATATATATATTTGGAAAATATTAATAAGTAAAGTAATTAGATAGAATAGATACACGATTGAAACATGCTTAAACAATCGACAATTAAGGTCTAACATTTCTACAATTGCTACAAAACCTGTATGTCCAGTCATTTTGGGGCATAAACAAGAAGTCGAAGGATAATTTTAAGTCTGATAATGATGTACCGTGCATGTTCACATCACGTATACTTTACATTACTTAAGACCAAATATGTTTTTTTTTTGGACAAAATAGCCAATTTTACATTGAGGTGCCCAGATGTCCCTAGTGCCCACCTATCCAGTATCCATACATGGTACTTGTATGTTAATCCTAAGAATTGTGACATTAGAGATGCAATGTCATATTACCAGTGGTGTAACTAAGTACATTTACTCAAGTACTATACTTAAGTAAAATGTTGGTATTTCTACTTTACTGTAGTAGTTCCAATTTTCAGTACCTTTACTGCTCCACTACATCTCAGAGGCAAATATCCACTACACAACAATTATTTCAAAACTTAAGTTAATAGTTAATTTGTAGATTTGGATTATTATTACAAAACATACATTAACCACTTCAAGTCTTCAACCCTACAGTATATACATTTCGGCACTTGAAAATAGCAGATCTACAAGCTCACAACACATTGCAAAGCGAGGCGTTGTGAGCTTGTAGATCTGCTATTTTCAAAAGGTTTTTATACATTCAATTTGAAAACTTAAATGAGACATTCTGCATAATGAGTACTTTCTACTTTTTGTACTTTAAGCACATTTTGACTTTTGATACCAACACTATTGTACTTTTACTCAAGTAAATTTTGAATTCCAGACCTTTACTTGTAACAGAGTATTTCTACATGGCTGTATCGATACTTTAACTTAAGTAAAATATAAGAGCATTTTCCACCACTGCATATTACAATGCCATTACATTAGCCTGGTCCTCTACTACTGACATCGCTGTCACACAGTGACATCACTTTGGCTAAGCTAACCTTGAATTCAACATGCGAGAGTTCGTTTGGCCATTGTAAAACTAATGTTAGTGTTTTATCAACACGGCCCTACATGAAAGCAAGCATAGGCCGTACCACTGTGTTGGACATAATGTAACATACTTTACATGAAGCATAGGCCGTACAAATGTTAGAAATAATGTAAATACTTTACATAAAGCCTATACAACTGTTATAATATAATGTAACACACTTTACATGAAGCCTAGCCTAGGCCGTAAAACTGTTAGACATAATGTAACATACTTTACATGAAACTTCCAGTTGTTGACGCGGTGAACAGCCCTATCTCTACACGCTGGTCGGTTCCGTTCCGCGCGCCACTTACGTTACAATGTGCGTGACGTCATTTCCCACAACTTCTTCGCAGTGTTGCCATGTCGGCTTATTATAAGCGAGGTTGGGCTTGCGTTTTTTTTGGCCTTGTTTTTAAAGTGCACTGCAGTTACTTGGGCTTGCTGCCCATCTTTTTTTTTTTATTGTTTAAATCAGTTCTCAAACATTTGTATGTCAAGGACACCCACATTCATGTATTTCTCTGCAGACCCCCATCTGATCTTTATTTTATATATATTCCAAATATTTGGAATATTTGAAAATCTGCAGCAGATCTACAAGCTAGATCGGCTATTTTAAAATAGCTGGTGCATATATATATATATATATATATATATATATATATATATATATATATATATATATATATATATATTTAAACTTTAAAGTGCTCATGATGTGGCCAAGATGCTTCTTTTGGGCTTGTTTTCCTAGACCTGGCTGCTTACTTTTCTCACAAAATCTGGCAACAATGCTTCTTCGCTGACCACAGCACCGAGCTCGTAAATCGGCTATTTTCAAATGGCCAAAATGTATACAGGCCTGAAGTGGTTAATGTTTTGTAATAATCAAAAAAGTAAACCAGTAACTAAAGTTTTTACATAATTGTAGTGTAGTAAAAGTACAAAATTTAGATCAGAGAGTGGAGTAAAAGTATTGGAAATTCTCAAGTAAAGTACAAATACCTCAAAATTGTACTTAAGTACAGTACTTAAGTAAATGTACTTAGTTACTTTCCACCACTGATAAAAAACAAAACAAAAAAAAACAATGGTTGCCACCAGACAGTGCCCCCTAGCGCCGAAGCACTTCAAAGAAACTTGTTGAGATAGTTTCAAAGAGCTGTGCAGCACCAGCCAGGCAGCTATAGCCTAGCTACCGTTAGCCAGGGCAGCGACCACAACGATCAAAACTCATGTACCGTCCAGATGCTACATCCCGTCATCACAGGGACAGTGCTGCCACAGATATGCGTGCGGATATAGCAGGGTTTGATATCTGATCGGATCCCTTCTCTTGCTAGACAATTGATATCGACAACGCATCGTTTCCCTGAAAAGCTGAAATAAAAAGAGACAAACAGCTCGGTGAGTTGTGGCTGAGAGGCCTCCGTCGGTGTTGCCATGTCGGCTTATTAAAAGCGACCTTGGGCTTGTTTGTCTGTGAAGTTGCTTGTAAATATTGGTGGTTGCGTTTTTTGGGGGGTCTTGTTTCTAAAGTGTACTACTTGCCCATTTAGGCTTGCTTCCAATTGTTTTTGGTTTGTTATTTTTTAAACCGGTGGTTCTCAAATATTTTCATAAATGTATTGTGCCAGGGAGCATTTGTGTTGTTAGAATGTTTCAAAAACATTCCAAAAATTCCACATATCATTGCTAGGGTGTTTGAAAATAGCAGTGACGCGCTGTGAGCTTGTAGATGGGCTATTTTCAATTAGCCGATTCATAATTGGTCTAAAGCGCTCGTGTGGCCTAGTTGCTTCTTTTGGGCTTGTTTTCCTAGACCTCGTTGCTTATTTCTCTCGCACAATCTGGCAACGGTGGGTGCATTAAACATGCAGCCACCAAATGAGAAACTAGACTAAACACACTAACCACAACTTGTCACAGGTGACGAGACTGAAGAAGAATGGCTTTATAAAAGTCCAGGGTTCTCACACATTTATTAAGTATGACTTAATATTTGCTATCTTTTGTATTTTTGCATTAATAGGGGCTCTGACTGTGAGTAGCTTGTGTGGCTAGCATACGACCGTAGCTTTAGCTAATCCCAAATAGCCAGTGTGGTAACATTGACATTATTTATTTACATGTCAGGATGTTGTTCCAGGTGATAGTCTGGTCCTGACAGGTTAGCTACAGCTAACAGTCAGTCACTTTAATACCAACGTTACTTACTTAGCTCAATGCTTCTCAGCTCTTTTTAGGCCGCGACCCCCCAAAATAATCATATTTGAACTGGGGGACCCCCCATAATAATCATATTTGAACTGGGGACCCCCACCCCGACAAACACTTGGAATTGTAGGAGTTGAGGCATTACATTTTGTTTCTCTCGGTTCCACAGATAATGAGATAAATATTGTGAAAATAGCAGATCTACAAGCTCACAGCGGTGTGAGTTTTTAGATCAGCTATTTTAAAACAAAATCCTCCTCCTTATACTATTTCGCAATTTGGCCAATGTTTGACCCGTTTTTATAGATTATTGATTACTTTTGATGCAGTAATGGTCCTTTTTTTTAACTTTTCTTATAGGTCTTTTCCCTGTCATCTGGGGACCCCCAAAAGATCGTGTGGGGACCCCTTGGGGTTCTTGACCCACATATCTTAGCTAAAATGTTGTTCGTAGGTAGGCAGGCTTATTAAGGCACAATACTTGACAAAATAATGCCCATGGTTGGTGTTTGACAGGCTCGAGGCTGTTTACATTGACGTGAGGATTGCTAGAAGCAAGGCTGGTTGGAATGCAAGATAAGAATGAGAGCCAGCAGTGTGCAAATATTATCCTTGCAAATTATTACAAATAACGCATGTGTCTACTAAACTAATACATGTAATTATTGTATGGCCATAATAATATTTGATGGTTGTTGTTGTTAGTCTACAAGTAAACTTTGTCTTTGCCCTCAGGTCATGGATCCTGAGAGACAGAAGCGACAAGAGGAGATTCAGAAATCAATGGGCTTCATCCAGTAAGTTAACAATAACATTGTCTCTTTTTTTCCCTCTTTCTTTTGGTAACCTGCTAACTCACATGGATGCAGAAACACTGACTATCATTATCATTCTGTGACATTCTTGTTTTTATCCACAGGTCCTCTCTACCCTTCCCAGAGCCAGAGACCTATGAGGTATTACACTTTATCCTGTTTCCTTTAACTGACGGTTGTTTACTTTGTGTTTGTGCCGTTTGCAAATTGTTCACGTGTATGATGACTTCTACATGCTAATATCATCATTGTTGTTCACAACTGGTTTTGCACCGCAACCTGACTTTTATTCTAAGGAAACCATCGAGTCAGCAGCCAAGATATTAAGTAACAAAGTGTTCCTCCTATTAAATGTGTTCTTTGTCCATGACCCTGTAAGAGCCTCCCTCAACCAATCCATTGGCTGAGAAAACATTGGCCTTGCACAGAATCAACTTTCGGAATCTGGCTCCATGTTTGAGCTGCTGCGTTGTCGTTTTTGATGACCTCAATTTTTCTCTATAGCTCTCTCTTGCCCCTTGAGTCTTTCTCTCACCCTAACCTCCTGATCTAACCCTCCTATTCCCTTTTAGCAATTTTGGCCGGACTGTTTTCTGTTCTCTCCCTGATCATGTTGTTCATCTCACTACATCATTATTTTTAGCCTCTTTAAACTTGGTGTCCCTATTTTGTGGCATGTCATTATAGGCAAAAATGTTCTAACAAATATATATATATATATATATATATATATATATATATATATATATATATATATATATATATATATATATATCTGTGTGTGCGCCTGTAGATCTTACATTTTTGCCATGCGACACCACATAACATATGGCTTAAGTGGTTTAATGTACGCTGCTTTTCTTTTGGACTCTTTCACATTACAGTGTGAAAGAGGAAACATTACAGTGTGAAAGAGGAAACTGCACAAACACGGTGTGAAAGGGCACATTACAGTCACACTGGTCATGTTTTTTTCGTGCACCACTGAGAAACCCTATGGGGCGTGGTTTAAAAATGAGAATCTGGTACGAGTTTCACTCAAAAGATTAATATTTTTGTACCTTTCTTACCTGCAGGCCTTCTTGACCCAACTCGTGTGCAACCTACAGGATGAGGGAAACACAGTGTTCCGAGATGGTGACTGGCGCCAGGCAGCGCACTACTATGGGGAAGGAGTCAGCGTGGCTCGCTATGCCCAGGCCGAAGCCCTTGTCATTCCCACAGAGCTGCTGGAGTGCCTCTATGTCAACCGGGCTGCTTCACACTATCACATGGTGAGGAAGAACCAGAAGAGAAAGAAACTATCATTTACCCTCTTGGGGATCAATAAAGTTGTATCTATAGAATCTTGTATGTGCACACGAGGACACTTACTTTAGTCTCCTCATGTGCTGTTCTGTTGACCAAATTCCTTAAACGTCCACACCTTTTCTCACGTTTTTTCCTCTCTGCATCTCTTGTCAGAGGGAGTACGATCGTGGCGTTCAAGACTGTGACAGCGCGCTGTGCGTGTCTGAGGGCAGTCGCAGAGCTCTGTACCGCAAGGCCCTTTGTCTAAGGGAGCTGGGACGCCTCAGGGAGGCCTACGAGTGTGGCACTAGATGCCTGCTCATTGCACCACTTGTAAGTTGTCAGCACAAAACACAAAAAATCTTTGCCTCTGTGAATGAAAGGTTGATTGTCTGTCACCATTAGAGTGTTCTTTGTTTGTTTATGAATTATGATTCATTCAGATTAAGTTTGTTCTCCTCTCTGTTTTTTCAAACCTTTTTGCTTTGTTGTCTCATTTCCAGGACAGGCAGGTGAGCGACCTCGCCCAGGAGCTGGCTAATAAACTTGGTCTGAAGGTTCGTAAGGCATACATCAGCCCTCAGGTTGAGTCCAGTAGTGCCACAGGAGGAGAGAATCATGGAGAGACATCCCCACCCACAGGAGAGGTAGGTAGTACAATTAGAGCTCAATTAATTCCAGTGCAAACATTTGGCATTTTGTGTGTGTGTGTGTGTGTGTGTGTGTGTGTGTGTGTGTGTGTGTGTGTGTGTGTGTGTGTGTGTGTGTGTGTGTGTGTGTGTGTGTGTGTGTGTGTGTGTGTGTGTGTGTGTGTGTGTGTGTGTGTGTGTGTGTGTGTGTGTAGAGATTCGCTTAACGATTTTGAGCTCAACAAAATAAAATATATTTTCTTTTTGTTTTTAGACGTCCTCCAATGGCTTGGAGTCTTTGACTGACATCGGACCAGGTATTTTTGCTTTGTGTGTATTAGCAATTGAGATAAATATCTCTGGATGTATCGTTCTTGTTTGTTACCTTAACCAACAGAGTTGGACAGCGGTTATATTTTTGACCCATTCCGTTGTACAGCGTGGCTCCAGGAGGCAAGCTGTCTAGAAATGGGTCTGTTTTTTGTGTGCGTCTCCACAGCTAATCTCGCAAGCCACTGGGCCAAACAACGCCACATTTCTTGTGCACAAGGAATTAAATACCAGAATCTTTCACACATTGCGAGAAAAAAAAAAGATTGTGGAATTCATTTTCCTCATCAATTATCAATTCAAATTTCTTTTTAATTTTAGGATAAACCCCTTGAAGGGTACCATGTCATTTTAGAGATTACTCAGATCCACTGTGCCACCATCCCTCCATATTTTCTCATTTACACAGTGTTACTTATACAGTGTCCCTACAAATGGGGGAAACTAAATTCTACATTGCTTTGCCCTCACTGTACCCATATAATTTCCTTTTTATGGTTTGTTCTACTATTCTGTTGAATAATATTTATCTTGTTAATCTGTTTCCACCTCTTTTATAAATTCCTTTGTTGCATGTTATGTAATTAGGAAGCACTTAGTGTATGTTTTTTTTTAATAACCACTTTTAAAATAAAGATGTACTATTACTACTAATCCATTAAATCTTACTTTCCATTTCCCTCCCAGCGGATCTGTCCAGTGCCCAGTGTATTCCTGCTCCTTTGGCCACGCCCATCCCCGTCAGCGATGACCCTGCGACCCCCGTAGTGACTCCATGTGCTGACCTGTCAGAGAGTCCCAGTAGCCAGGGGCTACCCCCCATGCCATACTCAGTGCCCGTATCAGAGCACATAGATGAGTGCAGCAGCAGCGTCATCAACGATGAACTGGACAGTCTTCTGGACTGCATCCCCAAGAAAGTCAGTGAGGTTAGCAGAGGAAAAGGGCTGGATGGATTTGAAAATGTTGTTTCTTAGGGCCAGACAGGATACCTAGACACCTTTAGTGTTAAAACTGCAATTCAACTTTTTTGTGAATAAAATGTTATTTTAAGCAATCTGTATGGTAGAGTACGTGAATACAATACAATTAACACAACTGCAGTGGTTGATGGTGGTCTCCCTGCCCTTTTTACTCTAATTACTCTAATTGAGCATCATTAATTTAATGAGCATAAATGCAAATTAAATATTGTTTGCTAAGACTCAAATGTAAAACTGTTGTGACTACAGAAGAATTTCCATTTTAGGAGAAATCTTGCAATCCTCACTCCATGTGTTGACATATCTGTATTTGAGCTGATGTTTGCCTGTGTGTGTGTGTGTGTGTGTGTGTGTGTGTGTGTGTGTGTGTGTGTGTGTGTGTGTGTGTGTGTGTGTGTGTGTGTGTGTGTGTGTGTGTGTGTGTGTGTGTGTGTGTGTGTGTGTGTGTGTGTGTGTGTGTGTGTGTGTGTGTGTGTGTGTGTGTGTGTGTGTGTGTGTCTCTTTGGTCCAGAGTCCAGTGCAGGGTGCCATCCCTACCAACCTCCCCAACACAGCGGTGGGTCTCCGGCCTCCGTACTCACCCAGCCTTCCAGCCCCGTCTCCTCAGCTACCCCCTGCCTATTTCAGCCAGATGCCCACCCTGGAGCCCTACCCCACGCTGGCCCAGAGGGACCAGGGCTCCACCCAGGCGCGGGACGCACTGGGATCCTTTTCGCCAGGAGCTGGGGATGGAGAGGGGAAAGGAAGTTGTGGTGGGGCAGGAGGGCTGGACTCCCTGTCTGAGTACAAATTACCTGGTGAGTGGAAGGCTGAAATGTTTTTAATCTATGTTTTTATTTATCTTGAAATCTTATTATGTGCTGCTCTTTCCACTTGTCCCATGTGTTCCTTCTCCACCTTGAATTCAGTTCCTCATTTTCAAACTGATTTGAGTTGTGTGCATGAACAGTTGTTGCCATCAACGTGAGTGAATCAACAATGTTATGTGATTCTCGGCATCTTTGCAGCAAAGCCACAGCTTCTTACTTCAATTTCTCTGTGTCCTTTTGTCTCCAGGGGGACGAGTGTCTCACAGCTTTATCCCTGGAATACGCAACCATAGCACCACACACACAGTGAGTAAAACACACACACACACACACACACACACACACACACACACACACACACACACACACACACACTGACATGCTCTTGCCAAATGACTCAGATTGGGGATGTTCCCAGCGATTCATTTCACTGACGTGTACCCACAATGTTCGTAGACCGAAAGACATGGTTGCCCACCTATGATGGAGGCTTCCAGCCTTTGATTTCTGAATGTAACCATATAATAACCTTTGTCCTCTTCTACAGAACGGTCCATCTGGGACCAACCTGTCTCTGCTCTCTAGGAACCCCCTCGCAGCCACACATGAGTTCCGCCAAGCCTGCCATGCCTGTTACAGCCGCATAGGTACATACACAAAGGTTAAAGGGGTATTTCACTTTGAAACACTTGTGATTATGGTGTCATTTTCATGTTTTGACTGAATTTTGTCATTATTGTTTTTATATTTTTTGGGGAAAATGAAAAAAAGACAACGGTAATTGACCCCCCCCCCTTATGCATTAGAAAGACAATATAAGTCACCAGAACCAGGGATGTGTGTTGTCAATGAGTCTTAACATCGTTAGGGTTAGGGTAATTGAGTTTGAAGTTCAATGGGCTGATGTACTGTATATAGGATGGGGGGTGTCTGATAATATATGAATATTGAATCAAGCAACTTATATTAACTTAACTGTCTGGGTTGCACACAAAAGCCACAGTAGATGTTGAAATTACCCCAGAAGTGTTTTAAAGCGAAATACCTGTTAAACTATACAGATCGTGTATAGATAGCTGCCCTCTTAGGATGAAGTCCTACATCATGTAAATCATGTTTTGTTATTATCGCTGCCATAACCACACAGGCCTTTGTAGAAACCGGGTTGTGGTGTTGGAGAAAGAGTGGGGTTGGGGAAGGCGCCTGTTATGTCATTGATTGGGGGGTTTATCCGTCACATCTGTCTGATGAAAAAGGTTAGTGTGGTGATGGACAAATGCCATTAGAGGTACATTCCCTTATTACTAGTTGATTTACTCCTGTTATTTTGTTCCATATGTGGTTTGTCTGTCTGTTAGTTATTACATGCTTTTAATCAATGTACTTTTAAAAGGCCTGCTTTCCACAGCTCCTGTGGGCTCTCCTCTCTCCAGTTCTAGCAAGACTGCCAGCCAACCTACAGTGTAGACATGTTTGTTAGGAGATATTGTGTGCATTTTAACAGCCTTGGGTTTCGTAGGGGTGGGTAGTTATTATGTTCTTCAGGTTCTAATGTTCTTCAGGTTCTAATGTTGTCCAGGTTCTTATGTTCTACAGGTTCCTTAGGTTCTTATGTTAAGTTAGTTTGTTTATTGTTTTGATGTAATGCCCACCCCGAAGTAACTGGCTTTTAATAAAACCCCATAAAAAGGCTGCGAACTCTTCTGGAAAGGGGGGGGTCTCACTTATGTTGCGCCCTAAAGGTTCCCCTAGGCCGGGGCGTAACAATCTTACCTAGTTGATTTACTCCTGTTATTTTGTTCCATATGTGGTTTGTCTGTCTGTTAGTTATTACATGCTTTTCATCAATGTACTTTACTTTAATGTAAGGCACAGTGTATTACATTTTATGTTCATATTCAAAATGTGCTATATAAACAAATGTTCATTTGATTTGACAGATGTTTAGTTAAATTTGGCTGTAGCCTCTTCATATCTCACTCTCTCAGGTCCACGAGTAATGGACTACCAGTATCAGCCTGAGGCAGCACACCGCTGTAAGAGAGACGTTCTTCTGTGTCGCCTCAAAAGCACAGAAGACCCCAACTGGAAGAGGGTCCGGCCCCGGCCCGCACGGAACAACTTCCTGGGAGCGTTTGTACTCTGTAAAGGTGTGTTTTTGGGTGAAATAACGAGTAGAAATTATGGGATTCTTTTTTAATGGGCATGAAAAGTAATTTCATTGGTTAAGTATGTTGCTGATAGGTTTGAACTTTTGTCGTATTCCAGTTTAAAATGAGTTTCCTGCTGTGTAGATACTGTAATTGTACACAAATGTACCCACCAGAGACATTTAACAAGTGTTACTGTAGCTGTAGCAGAGAACAGACATGACCAAATGGCACTGAAGTTAATGATTTGTTTTTGACCTGAACACCCCATTGTGATTAATGCACCTTCGTTCATGAACCACACACCTAGTAACTTGGTGACGATAGCTAAAGACTGGACGTAGTGGCCACATCATTGTCTTCTAATCTAATCTTTTTCTCCTGACCATTTCTCATTCAATTAATTCCCCCCTTCTCCTCCACAGAGGTGCAGGAACGACAGGAGTGCCAGTATGGGGAGAACTGTACTTTCGCCTACTGTCAGGAGGAGATTGACGTGTGGACCCAGGAGAGGAAGGGGGCTCTGAGTCGCGAGCTGCTGTTCGACCCCCTGGGCAGCACAGAGCGCCGTGCGCTCAGCGTCACCCGGCTGCTGCAGCTCCACATGGGCATGTTTATGTTCCTCTGTGAGGTGAGAGCCAGAGAGTTTTTAATGCCTGGGATTAACTTAGGTTTGACCCCATATACTGGGTCATGGTAAACGGCTGATTCTGTATACAGTTGTTCTAGAGTCTAAATATAATGTACATTTTACTTATTGTATTGTCCTGTTGGTTACAGTTCTTCATTTGAAATTATGTTACAATCTCTATCTCTTCTCCCCACTGGACAGGAATGTTTTGACAGTAAACCTCGAATCATCAGTAAACGCAGCAAAGAAAACTTAGCCGTGTGCTCAAACCTCACAGCGCGACACCCGTTCGACGATAACAAGTGAGTCCGACAGACGTCTTGTTTCTCTTTAAAATGTACTGATCTCACATGACTTCACTGTTCTTTCTTATATCATGGAGCATTTTAACCCCACATCTCTGTTGGAGATGATAACGATAATCATGGTAATTATTATCATTCTGGCTTGACTTTTAGTTTTTTTTTAAAGAGAAACAACACCTCTTTCACATATTAGAAAAAATGCATTTGATGAAATCACAGAGAACTGGCACCTTTCTGGTCACATGACGATGAGTGGAGAACATTAGTGTGTTACAGTAATCGGGTTGATTGTATGAAGAGTCCATAGTTGTGGCAAAACAAACCAGCCTCTGTTTAGCCATTTGATTTTGTTTTGTTTTGATCGAAAAGGCAGCTTGAAAGACCTGTTTTAAATCAATTGCAGTGTCTGCTCTACAGTGCAGCCAACGTGGTATGACGTTAGACTGTACTCTGGAGGCGTTATACAGTACAACGTCACAGAATTTAAGTTTCTGTAATACCGCAATATGTGCTAGTAACGAGGAGACCCGCGCCACATCAAGTTTTATTTACCCTTTATTTAATATCATCAAGTCTTGACTAGGTCTCATTCTCAAGAAAGACCTAGTTCAGGGGGCCATAAACATTAATTTATTAACAACAAAAATGGTTTAAGAGTTAAAGCTGCACTAGGTAACTTTCCCCTTCTACCCTGGATTTGAACCCGGTTTCCTGCGCAAGTTCTGAATTATTTACCATTGAGCTAATAGAGCCTGCCTACTTGCTCAGGGGATAAATTGAATATTGACCATCAGGTAAAAATGTGTCAGATCCTGTGTCTAGGTGAGACATGACCTTTGCCACGATCTAGATGTCTCAATAGAAGAGCAAGGAGACAAAATACAACCACCCCAATTGTATAAGTTATATTGTATTAACATACGCTACCATACAGATTAGACAAAATTATGTTTTATTCATTAAAAGAAAGTCGTTCCGCTTTAAGTATCACCGTGTCCATTAATGTGTTTGTTTTCAGTATGTCTATCTCCTTTCTAGAACTTGTTTCCTGATCTTACTTTCTGCTGTACTGCTATACTAACCCTAACCCTTAAAAATGTCAATAAAACATTCAATCAATAAATTCTTTAAAATGTATATATATTTTCATTGTCACCTTTCTCTGTTCTAGTTTTCTGTAGCATTGCTTCTATTCTGTTGCTGTTCAAATGTGACGTTTGAATTACTGACCTGAACATTGTGTGTGTGCGCTCCCTCCCTCCAGGTGCCTGGTGCACGTGGTGAGGTCGGCAAATGTGCGCTACAGCAAAGTGCGCCCGCTGCATCCGCTGTGCCAGTTTGATGTGTGTCGCCATGAGGTGCGCTACGGCTGCCAGCGGGAGGACAGCTGTTCCTTTGCACACTCTGTCATAGAACTGAAGTGCTGGGTCCTGCAGCAGGACACAGGTGAACACTACAGTACACACACTCTGAGTGGTTCTCAAACTTTTTTTTTGTCAAGGACCCCCAAACTGATGTGTTTTTGGCTGCGGACCCACCATCTGAAAATGTTTTGTGCCAGGGACCCCCAGAAGAGAAGATTTATGTGAGGGGGGGGGATTTCTTTTTCAAATCGTTATATATTTTTCTCTGTCTATTGTTGAATAGCCAAAGTATAAAATATAATGGTTACAATTATTGTGACGCTATATTAACACATTTTGCTGGAGATTATCTTGTACTTTTATCAATGATCACTTTTTCTTAGCTCTAGGCTACATTTTAGTTTATTTGCTGCCCAAATAAACTGAACTTTCTTCTCCCCTCTGCTGGTTGTCTTATTCAGCCAGGTAGTTAAATACAGTCATATGAAAGTTCAAGCATGCTCAACTCTAATGTAGTTTTAGTGGGTGCTGGATCCAACTGTACAGTCAGGTCAGCACGCTGAGTAATTCTTGATTGCCGAAACGACCATCTATGCCAATAAAAGTTGAAAGATTGCGAGTCAACTGCACTCGCCTGGTGCCCCAGGTCTATACTATAACCTGATATGACTGCTTGAATTGAAACCGTGTTGTATGGTGTGCCATCACAAGGCACTTGAGAACCACTGAACTTATTCAGTACTTCCTAACATCTCTTAGGTATTACCCATGAGGAGATGGTGCAAGAGTCCAAGAGACACTGGCACAGACTAGAGCAGAATGCACAGAAGCAGCAGCACCAACAGAAGGTGAGTCTGCAAAGGATGCTGGGATGGGGTTTGCTAGACTAGCTGGTGCCATGTACAACAAAACATAGTGGCTACATGGGTTCAATAATAATAGCTGACTCTTGGTTTCCATAGGGCATTAACAATAGGATCAGTTACTGTAGATTAAACAGTACTATAGAATAAACCTGTGCTTGGACACAAAGTGGGGATAAAGACACCTGGAAAACAAATCAGGTCAGGGAAGATTGATTCCCTGAATGAATGTATCCCGATGTTATTCTCTTCCCCTGTTTCTAACCTCTTTCTCTCCTTCTCTCTGTCTCTCTGTCAGCCTATGCACATCTCCCACCACAGCAGCAGTATGGGTGGAGGAGGTGGTGTTGGGGGGATAGGGGGAGGAGAGGGTATTGGTGGAGGAGGAGTGCACTCGGTGGGAGGGATGGGAGGGGGCATGGGAGCGGTGGGTTCAGGGAGGGGGCGGGGTCTGAACCTGAAGATGAAGTTTGTGTGCGGCCAGTGCTGGAGGGACGGCCAGGTCAACGAACCTGATAAGAACCTCAAGTACTGCACGGCTAAAGCACGACACAGGTGAGACGCCCACTTTGAATTTCTGTTCTGGCAGCTAGTGGTGGCCCAACGCCTTACTAGGACAACCATGTTGGTTTTTCCTTTGATTTTGTCACCTGTCTGTATGTTGAATGTCTGTTCTAATCCTGTACTCTGGACAGACGCTGACCCTTCATATTAACATTTCCTCTCTGTGCAGCTGGACTAAGGAGCGACGGGTCCTGCTGGTAAAATCCTTTGAGAAGAAGAAATGGGTGGTGGTTCGACCACTGCCTTTCTCTCGCACCTATCCACAGCAATATGATGTGAGTCCCTCTATTCTGAGCTCCTTATAATCCACACAACCGACCGCTCACACATTTCCTTCCCTCTTGCTTGTTTTGAATTGGAATGGGCAGTCAGAGAGTATGAAACCTTAAAGTGCTGTAATGAACCCTGATTGAAATTCTGATCATTGTGCTAGAGCATCGTGCTAGAGCGCTCTCGGTGTCCAGCGTTGTTTGGAGGAGTGCCCTGAGCGCTTCAAGCTGAAAATATTTCAACTTTTGCAGAGGAGCGCTGCTCATCAATGTCACACTGTGTCTGACAACCCAGTTATTTATGATCTTATATTTGCCATTGTTTCAGCTCAATTTGTGCTAATAATGCAGATGACACGGTGTTTGAGCTCAGCAACGGTTGATCATTTCAAACTTTGCGGGCATTAATAAGCCCTCCATCCTAGCACCCTGGACATGATCTTAAAGGACGACTTTACCCATTTTCAACCTGTCTTCATATAATTGGTCCTCAATAATGCTCATGATAATTTGGCACCATTTTTGTATACTCAGTCTGTGTCTCAGAGGAGGGCTGTGGACAGTTCAGAAACCCAGTTGACCAGTGACATCATCGATAGGGAATCCAAGCTAATAGAAACTACAGGCTTTATTTCCTGGAAAGTTAGCATGCTATAATGGAAGCCATTGTTCTTGCGTTAGTAACACTTTTTGGGGCGGTGTAACCGCCACCTATAAGTGAGTTTTGGACACTGACCAATCCTGCACCGTGATTGGCCAATAGTCTACAACGCAGTCTACACCCCTAACCCTTCCATTGTTAATGCAAATCGAAGTCAGCCAATCACATAACAGCTAGTGTCATCACCACTAACTGTAATGTGATTGGCTGACTTTGCAAATTCAGGACTGATTGGCTAGCGAAACACATGACACATGTGCAGCCCTATGAATAGCAGTATGGACTTAAAAAAAGTCATTTATCCTTTTTTTTTAAGTGAGTCATGTTGTGATGACCACACACCGCCCACTTCACACTGGGTGTGATTTTTTTTTTTTATATTGAAGAAAAAAAAACCTTGCTAGCGATGATGTCACTGGTAGACGGGTTTCTGAAGTGTCCACAGCCCTCCTATGAGACACAGTCCGAGTATAAATAAATGACACAATTTTATCCGGAGCATTAGTGAGGATCTATTATATGAAGATAGATTGAAAATGGGTGAAGTCGTCCTTTAAAGGGATGTGAGTCTTATATTTACTTGATATAGTGTGCTTTAATTCACACTTTCAATATTTTCGGGGAACAATCTCATGCCCCTGACATCATCCTCCAGGAAAAAAATATTACTCTTGTATACGTCAGGGTTACCACCATATCCATTATGCAAAAGATAAGTGCTTAGTTAAAATGTCTGAAAGGTGCACGCATGCATGCATGAATAAATAATACAAGCTCCTAACGCATTTTTGTGGCCTGTCAACCCCCCACCCTCCTCCAGATGTGTGTCCATGTGATGAAACAGAAGAAGTGCCACTATATTGGTAACTGCTCATTCGCCCACAGCCTAGAGGAAAGAGACGTGTGGACGTACATGAAGAACAACAGCTGTAAGATATATTATACAGTATATATATGTTTATATCTCTGTTGAAAAGCCATTCAATGGGATTTACCCTCACTGCAGTCAAAGACACACAGACTAAATAACAAGAAGAACAAGCCACCGGTGAAAAGAGAGATTAATTTTGGTAACCGATTGAGACTCAGACCTGGCCATTTCTTTCTACTTTTTGCTCCCTGCCTTTTTTTAGTTCCCTCGCTCACTTTCTCACTGCCTCTATATTTCTGTTTTGTGAAAATCTTAAAACTAAATTTCAAAAACGTTCAATATAGTGAAAATAGCCAATCTAGTTCACAACATGTCGCATCGCAGGTTTTCAGATCTGCTGTTTTTACTATTTTCGCATGACACCATTGTGCAGTATAAAGTATAAAATATTGCTTAAGTTTTTAATCAATTTGTTAAAGTATTAGGAAAAAAACACTTAATTAATCAAAAATGTAATCGACAGAATTGTCGCATGGGAAATAATTGATCGTTTCAGCCCTATATTAATTACTGTTGTCCTGCAGAGTATACTACCTCAAGGTCATTTCCATTCCTTATCTCTTTCACCCCACTCTTCCCTCTTTTCTGCTTTCCCTCTTTGCCCTCATTCCCCTCCTCCCTTCTTCTCACTCTCCTCCTCTGTCTTCCCCAGTGAGAGACATGCAGCAGATGTATGATATGTGGCTGCAGCTGACCAATCAGACCAGGCGCACCGAGGGCTCCCTCATGACCCCGCCCCCGGAGGAGAAGCAGGTTACCATGACGGCGGATTACTCGGAGGGCATGGTGAGTGGTTGCCAGCGACGTTAATGGGAGATGCGTTAAGGTTTAACTTGTTAATAGCTGCAAAGTGTTTGTGTGTTTATGTACTGTCTGTGGGGCATCATGGTGACTCATTCAGTATGAAGATCATGCACCAAGTAGCAGAGTATCAAAGTGTACATTTAATACCGTTAAGCATGTATGAAGTAATATCGCATTCATTATACACCTTCAGTGTTATTTTTCACTTGGACACCAGATAAAAACGTTTTTTTGCTTATTTTCACCAGCACCCATGTGTCATTGACTCATTGGTTGTCGATCGCTGCATCCACAGGAAAAAAAGAATTGTAGATGTCATGATGTGACATTTGTACATGGTTTTCTTTTACAATTAGTTTTCAATTTTTGATAATTATCAGATAATTTGAACATACATGAATGTAGCTATACTTGTTATTACTCTTGGAGATCAAAGAGAGCGAGAGAAAAAAAAGTAAACATTTTATTGGGGATCCATTACATTTTCCTGAGACCCATTGTCATGACCACCTGGGGATCCCGGGACCCGCTACATTGAAAACGGTCCAACTTCACTGATGTGGGTGTGTGGGTGGTTGGGTGTTAGTTAGCAAGGTAACTTGAAAACAGTGATTTTCATAAACCTTGATGGGAATAATAATCAATAGGCATCTCCGAAGAGAGAGACTATATTATACTTGGGGTCAAAAACGTCACAGTCATAATCAAGAGACGTAGGACAAGACATGTTGGTGTGTGCCGGGTTTCATTGACCCTCTGTGTTGGCCTGTATGCGTTTCAGGGAGGACGCAGGTTGTCTGATGGAGACGAGCTCTGAGTGACACAGTGCCTGGGAGAAGCAGGGTCTCCTGCAACCAGAAAGCGAAGTAGACAGGCCGCCCCCACACCTGCTACTGCTACAGTAGAGTCTGTCTTTATGTCACACCAGTCTGAATGTGTCTAGCATCTCACCAGCATAATGAGAGCGTACAGATACCCCTAGATATAACTGGCTGGCTGACTACACATACACACACAAACACACACACAAACAAACACACACACACACACTTATACACACACAGCCACAAATCACAGGCACCGATTCACACAGAGAAAGCTGTTGGTGAAAACGCAAACCTTTAATGCTTTTTCTGCCATGCTACAGTTATAGATGGCACCTTGAATTCCCCCTCCAGCAAATGAGAACCCTTGAAATACAACCAGGAATCTACTCAGACTTCCCAGAGTCCCTGCATTTATCTCCTGTCCCCCACTGAGTCTAGGGACTGCGTTCTGTTATCGCCAAATCCGAACCCTGCTTCCCTCGTGGGAAGGTAGCGAAGAGGGTTGAACGAAATATTTTGTTTTTGTTTCAGGGGAGACTAATGGTTAGGAATGCTATTTTTGTTTCCATGGGAGTTGTACTTCCCTTCTATATTGTCTGCCATATTGGTAGAGCTTTATGAATGTATGGCCTGCATGGGCCCTTTAAATCATGGAAGTCGATCTGGAAAAGTGAAAAACTAATCAAGATTATGGTTGTGGAATGTATTTAGGCATACACGCCCAAAAAACTAATTTCTGTCCAATTACGTTTTCCTCCTTCCGTGCTCTCCTCCCGCTGTGCTTCTCATGTTTAATGGACAGACTAATGCCCCTAGCTGGTTATCTGATCAAGCCTTTCATGCCTACACAGCACTCGCACAGATGTGTACACATTCACATCCATTGTTGGCCTCTTATTCACGGTCAGCCTGTATCCAGGTGAAATGTTACATGCTTGTATTTCAGCCTCCAAAAACTTGACTATTGCACAATAGTGCTAATATATTCTGGTTAGAATCACCTGTTGTGTATGTCACGGGGCCATTGAAACATTTCCAAACGCAAATAGAGAAAGACTCGGTAGACGTACTTGCTATAGTGAGTATGGGGCTAATTTATAACAGATTTCAGAATGGGGCTAGCTATTTTTTTCTTTAATCCTGCCGTCTGGCATTTTGTTTTATAATGCAATTTTGGGTCTCTTTTTGGGTGGGATGGGCGACTTGGAAGTATTAACCACGTTCAACCTGGCATACCTATTTTGGGCATGTCATAGTTGAACATTTTTAAAAATACAGAAAATGGCAATGGCCATTTTCGCCATATGACACCGTCGTACGATGAAATATGAAATAAGGCTTACGTGGTTAAGACAGAAGGTGTGCATAGCCCAACTCGTCGCTGATGTCTGCATCCAATAAGATTAGACCGCAGATTCTCATACGGAAGTAATGACCCCATATTGAACTGAAGCACAGTTGACTAAGTAAATGAGTGCTATTTATGACTAACAAAAAGATGAAATTATTTTATTCCCTATTGAATCATGTTTTTTGAAGAGAAGAAAAAAAAGATGAGAATGAGCCCATATTGAACTGAAGCATAGTCAACTAAGGAAATTAGTTATATATAAAACGATACAATTATTTTGTTCCTGGTGAATCATGTTTTGTGAAAAGAAGAAAAATCTCCATAGATAGACATAAGAATCGAATAATAATGGAGTAATGACAATATGTCGTTGATTTTGTTTTAATTTCTTTCTATGAAATATTGTTTCAATATTTGTTCAGATTAAGTAAGGGTTAGATATCATGTATTCAGTTCAAATAGGGCCATTATTTTATAGAAAAGGTATTTTGCTCTTGTGGTCCTCATGCATCAAAATGACTGTGTTCCTAATTGCTAATGGTAGCTCCCAAGATAGTTTTTTTTCCTCCTTAATGAGAAGAAGCGATATTCTGGGTGATGGGGGGAAACGATTAGCACCAAATGATGTGCCTATAAAACACATTCACATGCGTACACACACACACACACACACACACACACACACACACACACACACACACACACACACACACACACACACACACACACACACAAACAAGGCAGGATATCTATTGCCATTTAATCCTAACTTGTGATGTGGACAGAGGACGTAAGGAAGTATGTCTATATTCAAATACATTTATACACATGTTATATTATACATATTTACAGATACTGTATACTACTAATAATAATTGATAACTTAGCAGTTAAGCTTAATTAAATATATAACCTGAAAACCTTGTATTGATTACATAGAAGAATCTCTCGTTATTGAGCTATTGCTATATGACATGTATCGCTGAACTAGATGACAATAGTGACCTTTAAAAAAAAAGATTATTTACAATTTTATTTTGTCGCTTCTGTGAGGGTCATTCCAGACATAATTTGTGGGACAGTATTGCAGGTGGGGCCTTATTTTGCTCCAAATGTGATGGTTTAATTTCCACTTTGCAGGCTGAGCATGAGTAAAGCATGTAGAGATGGTTAAGACTCCTACTGTGACATTAGGGTCATACAGAGAGTTGTAGAAAGGGAGGTGTCTCTCAAAAAAAGAAGAAACGAATACATATTTTCAATTGATTGATGGATCGGGCTTGGGCAAAGACCCTGCTGTGTACAAAGCAAAATGTGTAACATACTGACTCAAATAATACTAAAAACACATTATTGCACTGCACGGAAGAGGGCATTCTTCACTTTGTAATGATGCCCACATAATTTCTTATTCAGCCAGATATATCGGATTATATTTAATGACTGTAAACAAACCCTTTTTTTTTTTTGGTCTTGTTTGGGGGGGGGGGGGGGGGTTGCATACCAAAAACAGACCTAAAACAAGACAACCTAGAGGTGTGCATAGATGAGCTGCTTAAGCACCCTCTGGGCGGATATATGGATGGTTAAATACTTGGACAAACCGGTGGCCTCATTACAATAGTTTTGCATGGCTTCGTGGCTTAACTAGAAAATGCATTACAACAAACAATGCATATTTTAATGTAGATTTCCCACCTAGACACTAAGTTTGGAACAACTTGTGGTAAGGTAGAGGAGGCTCGTAGCGGCAAATCCCAATTAAGCTTGTCAGCCTGCAGTAGGTTGGGTAATATTTGTGATAGACTGGTCTCTTGTCTGGAATGGCCCATGTATCTGCTTTATTGAGGGATCGTATTACTACTACCGCTAGTATTATGATAAATATGATGATAATGATTGCTATCTATTGACCATTTCTAATTTCTCTCTTATATGCTATTGATATACGTATATGTTAATTGCTATGTATAACTCTCTTTATATATGTATTCATGTATGAATATGATACCACCACAGAGGTAGATAGGCATCTATGTATGCAAACAGTACACAGGACTGTCTTGGCAAGCCAGGTGCAGGATGGGGGGTTCTCGCTTGATTACATTGCCGCTTTGGTGAAGAAGATAGATCAGTGACTCTGCCTATACCTTTACGTAATATAGGTGGTTATGTAACTTATCACCCACAATCGGATATAGGTTATCTCTTCACAGTACACTAAAGATTGTCCTAGCAGGATGTGTGAAGGACCTGCCATATATTTGAGTTGCACTATCTTACTAACATTTGCATTTTTGGTGGCCTTCGGACTGCTCCAAATACTGGCCAAAGAATGATGAACGTTTATAGTTAACTGTTAAAAATCTGAGTATATGTAGAACTAGAAAGTGTTTACGTTTTAGAAGATGAGTTAAAAATGTACCTTTGTTCTTCTACTTTTTATGGCCTAGGTTGCCTAATGGTTTGCCAATCAAAGACAGAACTGCAAACAAAAAGCATACATAGAGGCCTATATACTTCAGTATAGCGCCTTATTCAATACTATACTTATAAGATTATACATACCCCTATTATCCTACTCTCTATATATGATACTTATACCTATGATTATACTTAGACGTCCTTATGAGGTAATTTAGATAAGAGATGGTGGTGGAACTGTTTGGATTTTTTTTTTCTTTTCTGTGACTTGTCTGGAAGAATTTGCTGTGGTCCAGACTAGTTTCAAATTGTTTTGTTTTTTTACTCAAATGTTCTCAACAGTAAGAATTCTGCCAAAAATTGTCTGCTAAATTTGTCCAATATGCAAGCCACTTTGGCACGTAATCAAGAAACATTTGGAGGGGTTATTCTGCTCTAGAAATGTGTGGCTTGGAAAACATTTGAGAGGTACCAGGCTGATAGACAAAACAAACTTTGCTAACCTCCCTGTCCTCCCATCCAAAACATGGATCCCTGTTCTGCATGGTGTGTGTGTGTGTGTGTAGTAACAGGGAGGTGAATCATGATACTGCTACAAGGGTTGGCAGTTAAGAAGACGTAGAGTCTCTTCTTGCTTGTCTATTTTGCTGTCCAGCTGCAGATAGAAATGCTTGTGTATGCTCCCGCAGACGAGTTCTTCACGGCCAATCTACACCAGACTTTTCAAAGCGAGCGTATGCGTGGCGAGTTTGTTTAGATCCAATTCATATCAATGATACCGGCTCGTGCGCGGATACGCAAGTCCCGCATACGCAGACTTTAAAATAGGACTGGATCTAAAAGTGCGTGTGTGTGTGTGTACATGCGCATGTGTATACGAAAATGATCTGGTGTAGATCGTCCGTAAGACGGAAAGACGTTCTTTTGGTACCCTGTTCTTGGAAAATCATGTTAATCCAAGTGGTGGGTTGTATTAATGTCTTGTCTGCAGTGGTGTGCTATGGTATTACAGCTGACTGCAATACAAAGAGAGACTGGGACATAGTCAGACTCTGCCATTGTTGGAAAATGTTAACCACTTGCTCTGTTATGCAGAGTTAATGGATGTTTTAAAAGACCAATCAACAGCTATTATGTTAATTTGTTCCAGGCAGAAGCTTCACGTAAATGGAAACAGTTTGGGTGAGATTTTGACAGTTTTTGTTTTCTTTTTTTACTCGGTCTAATCAGTTCCATTCATAGATGACTATTTAATAAAGAAACTTGCCAAGTAGTGCTGAAACCACTCGGTTTGATTAAGATGGTTTTGTGTCACTTCGTGGCATTTTTAAAATGAATTATTTTCCGTTCTTGACAAAAAGAAACATTGACATGAATTTTGGTTCCTCCACCGTGGTTATGGCTTATTCAAAAGTTAGTGAAACAGCAAGGTTCTACACTTTTAAAACCAGTTCACATCTGTTCATAAAACTGCAACACACTGATGCTCAATGTGTCACACTGCCCTCAATGTAAATCAACTACAGACATTTGTCATTCGATTCACAGAAAACACACAACCACAAACACAAAAGTTGTAATGATGATGCATTTTTGTTCATCGTTAGTGATTGATCAGTTGGCAGATGCCTGGATTAATTTCAAGAACTCGGATAAAGAAACCAGGGTTTTAAGAAGTGATGAAACCAGGCCACTTTTTGTACTGTATTTTTACATTTTGTTGTCTATTGTTCTATCCTTTTTGTCTTTGTTTTCTCCTTTCTCCTCCCTGGTTGGAAGTGAATCATAACACAAGTGGACCAAATCTCTTGCAAGCATTTAATAAACGGAGACCGTTTTAGAAAAAATGTGTTGGTCAATTTCTTTTTACCAGCATTTCAAAACATTTGTACCGTGAATAATATTGCACCCATGCAGTTAAAGTTTGAAAATCTGACATTTTCAATACAGAAACCTCTCAATATTGGCTGGGGTCACTATCGCAGCATTTTTTCCCTTTGAAATATGCCATTTACACCTGAAGTTCCTATTTTAGCAGTGTCATCATAGGTGAATAGTTTCAATAACTATTTTCACCTTTTCAAAAATAGCAGATCATAAAGCTCATATGACGTGTTGCGTTTATAGATCAGCTATTTTTGCCATGCAACACCATCTCACGATGTGTGAAATGGGGTTTAGTAGTGAATACCTTGATCTTAAACCTGTTTCTGTCCATTCATCTATTATGAAGCAGCAGTCCAACTTGTCCATGTATTGTACAGGAAGGTCATCTATCCAAACACACAATGTTCAGTACATTATTGCCATCACTTTGACAAAGGGCACTGTGTGAATACAAAATCCACTTTGAGCTCTGCGTTGGATTCAGATCTCGTCACTGCATCACCTGTAACAAGACACCCCCTTGACACTTGGGTTTGAACTGTACCCCAAAATTAACCTTCTGTGAAAGACCTCAACACTATTTACTGAACTGGTTAAATGTTCTCATTAGATGGTTTGAGTAAATGGTTCTAATGTAGGCTACAGAAATAAGTCTTCTATAAGACCATCTAAAGACCATACTGTGTACACCTGAGTTCCATACTATTAGATGCGTCCTGTAGAGATGAATTGTGATTGCCAACTAGAAGCAACAGGTAGCCATGATTTGCATTCTCTCAGTGGTTCTCAAAGTGGGGTCTGGGGACCCCCAGGCGTTCTGGAGGGGGTTCTAGGGGGTCCCCATCAAAATGGGTTGATAAAGAATCAAAATCAGTATACCCACTCTATATACATCGCCTATTTGAAAATAGCTGTGAGCTTGCCAATTAAAAAAACTTAAATTTGGTGGGGGGTCCCTGGCACAAAATATTTTCAGATGAGAGTCCAAATACACAGCCTATTAATTTGGGGGTCCTTGACATGAAAAGGTTTGAGAACCACTGCTCTACATAGCCTTCAGCAGTGGTGGAATGTAACTTTACTCAAGTACTTTTTACGTTACTGGAGTATTTCAATGTTTTGATACTTTATACTTCTACTCCACTAGATCTCAAGTAAAATGTGAGAACTTTCACTTGTAACAAGTATTTCTATATTGTGGTATTGGTACTTTTACTAAAGTAAAAAATGTGAGTACTTCTCCCACCAGTCTGCTAACGTGTTCGACCACATGCTCTCTCTTTAGGTAATCATGCACGACTTGCATGATTGGTTGGTTGCATGGTAGCAACTGGTTGGTTACCTAATAATAGGCCCACATACATGTGCTGGTTACCAAGGGTTACCAAGGGTTGAGCCTGCACAAACCAATGCGTGAAAGGGGGGCGTGGTAAATTAAATAACTTGTTTTGTACAGCTCAACCCTTGGGGAGCGTCAAAAAAATAAAAGTTTTACTATTCTAGCATCGTGTGCCTGGCATGTCAATCTGTCAAAAATAGACAGCAACAGTAACAATAAGTTAACGCTGATCGGCTGCTGGAAAGGTACGTCTTTCAGCATTGGTCGGTAAATGGCCATTATACTGTAGGTGATCAGCTGGAACAACCTGTGCCGAGTTTTAAAAGTCCTGAAAGATGACTTCAGAGATTACTTCAGAGATTCCTGAGATTTTCAAGTCTCTTCTTGAGTATCCGTTTTCTGTTCCTGCCCTCGATGACAACGGTAAGAATCTGTGAAAGACGGCAAAGAAAGAACTGCTGTCAATGTGTTGCAAACTGTATGATGGCTTAGATGAGATCTAACATAATAATGCTGTATACTCATTTGGTTGCTGTTTTTAATTGTGCCAATTTGCCCAACATGTAGCCTATTTAACGTAAGATTTGTGTGGCAGCTTCAGTAGTCAGCTGGTCTATTAACAGCGTGAGAGAGTGTGTTATATAACCTCCAGCATAACCCCAAATACCAGAGCCTGTCTGTGGTGATTCGTGTCACTCGACAGCATTGCAGTGTGTGGTTGACTCATTGAAAAGGTGGAATTGTTTCATCCTAGGAACTTTTATTTAGAAACATCCGCTATACTTATCTGATAAACTATAATATTACATTTGCCAGTGTTAATTCATCCTGAAACGTGGAGTTAGTTGACCCATGGCCGGCGACACGGGGGTGCTGCTGTGAGGGGGTGACGCCCCCTCAACCGGCCCAAAACGTCCCCTCAGTCAAAATTATTTATATATTTTTTTAACCTTTTAATTAATAGCGTTTTGGCGTCAAGCCTTCCTCAACGTGTTAAAGTGTTCAGTGGTGTGTACCAGGCGGGACCGATGGACAGACAGACAAGGACTGCAGCTGCTGTCGGTAAAGATAAATAATTATAAAATACCCCCCCCCCCCCAATCCAGTGGTGTAGCTAGGATTGAAGTGCTGGATGGGTCTGGCCCATATAGGTCTCGTCTGGCCGATACTGTGTGGGCCTGCATGCACGTGCTAAGCGCAGCACTTTTTTTTTTTAATTAACCCTTCCATTGTGTTAGGGTCAAGTTCGACCCGTTTTCAAGTTAAAAAAGGTAAAATGTAGCCTTTACATTTCTTTATTGGAACAAGGCTTCATGATATCCTCAGAAACAGCTATTTTAACGCAACAGAATTCATTACACCATTTTAGTTCATTCTGATGCTCTCTATATAAAAAAGGGACATCTGTGGTGTTAAGGGTCAAATATGACCCCAAATTGTCAATATTCAATGTTTACATGTTTGAGAGTGAGAGAAACTTGTCCTCAATTTGAATTTGCTATTCGGAGTAAAAAAAAGTTTGGGTTCATGAAAAATAAATGACTTCAATTTTGACCCTTAACACCACAGATGTCACTATGTTTAATAATATTTAAAATAATTAAAGTTAAAAAACTAAAACAAGTATTTTATTTTTGGAAGTGTGTTCTAATATTAGTCTATTATAGCTAGATAACATCATTCTCCATGGTCTTCATTATATGAAATGTAATGAGTGAATTTTTACATTTTTATAATTGAGAATGAGCTACATTGAAAGATGAAACCCTAACCCAAAATAATATTTTAATACTTTACATGGATATGAGTGCATAACAAGTCAGCTATGAGGTGGGGGGGGGGAAATAAATGAAAATTATAATTTTGTATTTTGTGCTTAAATCACGGGTCATCAAGTTTGACCCATTAACACCAAAAGTGTCAGCAGGTTTCTAACACAATGCAGGGGTTAATTAATTCTATTTTTGCCTTCAATTTCCTCAAAATATTAAGTCAGGTGTCTTTGAGATTGACAGGTGTCGCCATGTCACGTGGTCACAATTCAAACGACCATAAAACAACAGTAACAACACACTATCCCAGCCTTTAGCACCATAATACTGTGTTGATAATCTACTGGTTCCGTGTCAACTTGTGACTTTGTCACTTGTAGCAAGTGAGCGCACACACACACACACACACACACACACACACACACACACACACACACACACACACACACACACACACACACACACACACACACACACACACACACACAGACTCAACAGCTAGTCGAAAGTCACGTCACTTCTGTAATTTAATTCATGAATCCAGGACCATTATCCATTCTCTTTTGGATTGCTTCAGGACATCTGACAGTAGCCTATGCCTATACAGACTACAGTATCTAACAGGTCACACAATGGACCATTGATATGCATCCAGCCGGAGTCATTCATTCACGCTGTTGAGACTCGGCACGAGTCGGCAGCTTTTGTAGCTTGGTAAAAGGTGCGAATGGGGCATCTATTGTTGTTGGAGGAGCAGACTTTTTCTCGCCCTCGTCTTTCTGGGCAAGTGTTCCATTGACTGGGCCACGGCCCGAGTGGCCCAACGGCTGCTACGCTTCTGCCCCCACCGTTGTCAGCTAGCGCCGGCTCTGGTTGACACCTATTGGTTGACTTGGCGTGCGATTGGTCAATTATGTGTTATAGAGACCATTGGTTCTCAATAGTGGGGTCCATGGAGTGGGGACTCCCAAGGGGTCTTGGGGGGGTTTCCAGGGGGTCCCCAGCAAAAGTAGTTAACATAACATCACAATCACTTTTAAACACTATCCATTTATACCTACGTTGGCTGTTCAAAATAGCAGATCTACAAGCTCACATCTGCTATTTTTAAGATTTTTGAAAAATATTGAAAATGTTTGGAACATTTTGAATATATATATATATATATATATATATTCAAAAAATTCCCCAAAAAATTCAACATAAATCTTCTCTTCTGGGCGTCCCTGGCACAAAACCTTTTCAGATGGGGGTCCGCGACCAAGTACATATCAATTTTGGGGTCCTTGGCACAAAAAAGCTTGAAAAGCACTGTTCTAGACAAGCCTAAGCTGATTATGTAACTTTTATGTCCTACGTGAGATTCAAACCTCGGTCTCAGAGGCCGTCCCCGCCTGGCCATGGGAGACGGGAGCTATTGCACGTATGAACAGACTAATAATTGTCAACCAGTAGGCCTTGGTGTCATGCCCAGGCCGACAGTCCAGTCCAGGGTCTACATTTCTCAACTGATTCCACTGATTGGAAGAGTAGGGAGACCACCTCCAACCACTGTAGCCTACTAGTTATATCACATTCTACTACCATACATATTGGTTAAAATGTTTTATTCATTGCAGCTTTAAGTTATATAGGCCTATATATAATTGCTCACAGACCCTCATTGGAAACAAGACCGCAAGGACTTTCATGTTAAAGGAATTATCCTTAATAGGTCTGATAGCCTGATATCCTTATACTGTGTGTGTGTGTGTGTGTGTGTGTGTGTGTGTGTGTGTGTGTGTGTGTGTGTGTGTGTGTGTGTGTGTGTGTGTGTGTGTGTGTGTGTGTGTGTGTGTGTGTGTGTGTGTGTGTGTGTGTGTGTGTGTGTGTGTGTGTGTGTGTGTGTGTGTGTGTGCGTGCGTGCGTGCGTGCGTGCGTGCGCGCGCGTGCGTGCGTGTGAGTGCCAAAATTTACATTTGGAAAAACTCAACCCTAACTTCTCTTTCATGTATCATGACCAAGATATTCATGATAATCCACAGACCTTATTGTGAAAGGGTCTCATTAAGAATGATTCTTCCAAAGTACACCTGGCAATAATCTATCACACAATTTATTGCAGGCCACACTTTTACCTTGAAATATTTACATGATGTTCTCAGAGCAGTGGTGGAAAGTAACTAAGTACATTTACTCAAGTACTGTACTTAAGTACAATTTTGAGGTAGTTTTACTTTACTTGAGTATTTACATTTTTGATAATTTCTACTCCACTATCTCAGAGGCAAATATTGTACATTTTACTCCACTACAATGAATTGACAGCTTTAGATACTAGTTACTTTGCAGATTTAGATTTGTATTACAAAACAGTATGTACATTATCCAATTATGCCATTGATTTTATACTACTTTACAAGCTTACAGTGTTGAGTACTTAAACAGAATAGAAGACTATTACTTGTAAGAAAGTATTTTTTTATATTGTGGTATGGTTACTTTTACTTAAAGTAACAACGCTGAGTACTTCTTCCATCACACGATTTGGGTTGTGAGTCATGGAGGAGGAGGAGGAGGTAGCTATGAGTAGCTATTATATTATATCTGGATCTTGTGATTATGTCTATGTCTATGTGTGTCTTGTGTATGTATGTTTACTGTGTGTTGGAGTTTCTTACTATCTGCTGTAACATAAATTGCTCAGTTTGGGACATAATACACTTGAACTTGAACTTGAAGAACTGCAGACAGTCAATGTTTTATCTCATCACTAGATGGCACTGTTGTCTGTTTGCATTCTGTGTCAGGCTGACATGCTTCATGTGCTTCTTCCTATGATGAAGTTAACTTAAATTTGGGCACTGTTGTTAACCTGAGAGTGGTGCTGTAGGCTACAAGATTGTATAGAGCTTACAGATACATTTTGTCATATAGGCCTAATTATGACTTTGTACCTACATCACATGTAGCAGCAGTTTCATGGCAGCATGCTACAAGTGCCTGTCTTGTGGGAGCATGTCAAGGCACTTTACAAAGTAGAGAGATCTAAAGACTTAACATAATAATAATAATAGCTCAATCAAAGATGATATTAGATGGACCAGTAATATATGGATGGCTGGGTTTTGCAGAGAGAATTTTCTATAACTTCCAGACCACAATTATACCTCTCTGACAATGGCACTGCATCATACATGCTTAATGAGTTAATAAAAAGCACGTACATTTTGCAATAGCATGGCCAGGAATGAAAATATGACTGACAATTAACATACAGATCAGGAAGGTGGTGGTCAAGTGTTTTGATTGGCTAATGGGGGTGACTTTATGACCTTTAAGGGCAAAAATGTTGCATATGCAGATACATTTAAATTAAAGAATACTGCTTGATGATACCAGTTTTTATTGTGGAAACCAATGGTTCCCAAGGTATGTGGCCCATAGGTCAGGAGCCTGTCTTCTGTTTCCTTAGCGTGAAGCAGCTTGAAATCCAAGTGTAGCCTGGACATAATGTTAGTATGTCGAAGGGTCTTTTCCCAATCCAACCCTTGATGCTGAGTCCCAAGCAGGGTACCTAATTTTTTTTGTATGACTCGGCCGGAGATTGAGCCCTGACCTCTCAATCTCAGGGCAGACACTCTAACCACAATGCTACTGAGCTGGTAACACACAAGCTTCCTAGCATAAATGTGATTATTTGCCCTGCTAGTATCCTATTTTCACATTACACTTGCCAAACAGACATTTTTACTGCATGGCTTTGCAGGAGGCTTGTCAGTAATGATCAAAATGAGAATATAGTATATTTCTATATTGTTGCTGTTGGGTGGAATCCTTAAGTATCCAAAACCATGACTTTTGAATAAATTGAGTAAATAACCTTTGTTTCAATGGATTCAAATGAACGAATTGATTCGTTTTTATTGTTTAAATATTTATAAAACCCACAGACATACCTAACCACTTTCAACCTTGTTTGAGAATGTCATTACAGGCAAAGATTTTCCAAAAATAGCTAAAATAGCAGATCTTCAAGCTCACAATGTGTTGCATCACGATGTGTTGTGAGCTTGTAGATCTGCTGTTTGTAAAATGTGCCCACCAGACCACTTGCAGAGGCTCGGGTTCGCTCTCTGGCAGCAGTGCCTCCAGAACGCAAGTGTTCATGGGTGACTCCTACTGGTTGGTGGGGGCATCTGATCAATGGGGAGGGGAACTGAGTAAGATGCATTTAGATAAAGGAAGTGTGAACCTCTGTGTGTGTTACACTCTCCCGGTAAAACGTCTCGCTGTCAGGTGACTCCATGTGTATCAGGGGAGGCATGTGGTTGTCCACACCCTCCACAGATTATTTTTAAATGTGTCAAAGAAAGTGTGCAGGTGGTTGAATGTGGACAACAATGTATGTTATTTACATTGTAACTTTCCACTTCTGTTCTATAGTTGAAATAACAGAGCCTGGTTCCAAGAGGAAATCTGTACCACAGTGTTTGTTTTTGTAAATTGTTCTCAAATGTCTTTACCAATCCATCTCTCTTTGACCATGGCACAATTCCCATGAGTTGTTTGACTAACCAACATACTGAGGAGTATTCAGTCCTTAATATGAACCCTGTGTGAACCCACTGGCTGGACAGTGTTATAGTCAAGCAATGACACACACACACACACACACACACACACACACACACACACACACACACACACACACACACACACACACACACACACACACACACACACACACACACACACACACACACACACACACACACACACACACACACACACACACACGAGTGAAAACTGCTGTGTCATGCTGACAGTGGTCCTGTCCTCAAACGTGCAGCCATATTTGTATTGCCATAGAAGTGGCATGCTACTAGTGACGCAGGCGATCCCATTTGGGTTTCACTTTTATTCATGCAAGCCAAATATTTGGGTGACTGAGACTGGTTAACTTTGCTTTGTGGGACTATTCAATCGCTTTATCCTGAGATTATGCTACACAATCATGGCAAAATAACATAATAATACCCAATACAATCATCAGTGTTAATATAACTCTGAAAGTGTAAAGATGGACCCAAATGGACACTAAGGATTTTACTGAGTAATAATAATATGTCACAACTACAATGCTAGACAATTAAGTTGCTATATTCTGTCAATATCCTGCAATAAATAATGGATCCTGTTGAAACAATTTGAGTGGATGTTCCATTTTATAAAGTGTTTCTCAACCAGCAGGTTAGGACCCAGACATAGAACAAAACATGTTCTGAAGGGATAACAATGACTGTGATATTTAATACCCCGGGCCCCACCATCATAGTGAATGCAGAATTCTATATGCTAGAGAGAAGATGCAAGGTCCAAATAGGTTAAAGGGATATTTTACTTTCAAAACATTTTTGGGTCATTTTATCGTCTACTCAGGCTTTTGTGAGCACCCCAGACAGTTTTTAAGTTGTTTGATTCAGTATTTAGGTATTTGATATTCATTTTATCAGACACGCCCCCTTCCTATACAAACGCATTGCAACTTCAAACTCCATTTATAACATGTTAGATTCATCAAGAACACCCGTCCTTGGTTCTGGTGACTCATCCTGCCCTCCTAATACGTGAGGAGGCCGTGTTTTTTTCATTTATTATATTTAATTATTTTATTGTATTTAATCTTTTTCATTTTCAAAAAGAAATATCAAAAATAAATGAAAAGGGTAATTGAAAAAACACGGTCTCCTCACATATTAGAAGGACAATATCAGTCACCAGAACCAAAGACGGGTGTTTCCAATTAATCTAACATGGTTAAAATGGAATTTGAAGTTACAATGGGTTTGTATAGGAAGGGGGCGTGTCTGATAAAATGAATATCAAATATCTAAATACTGAATCAAGCAACTTAAAAACTGTCCGGGGTGCTCCCAAAAGCCTGAGTAGACGATAAAATGAGTGAAATATCCCTAAGAGGTCTTTCTTACACTTGACCTCATAAAAGCTATAGGGGGACTGGGGTGAGGTGTAAGTTACAGCCAGTTACATTGTCTGAGAGGCTGTCTTTCTCACCAGCTATACATAGTGTATGCACATGATCTCAAGGGCGTTTTTTCTTTTGGGTGTAAATGACCTGTGCTCACTTGTTTGTGTCATGGCTGTGTTGAGTGCATGCTGCCCTATATATGATATAAGCCAGGGCTTCGTTACAGTATAGAATCAATAATTCACCCCCTCATCCCCTCTCCTCTGCTGTGACAAGATTGGAGACTAGTGCAGCCAATGAAGTTGCTGTAATTCTGTGTGCCCAGATTATACTCAGAACAGGTAACCAATCCATATAGGCTATATCTCCACCACACTGTGTGTGTGTCTGTCTCTCTCTCACTCACACACACACACGCACGTGTGCGCGCGCGCGCGCACACACACACACACACACACACACACACACACACACAATATCAATCATGTTATACAGTAATAATAAACAACCTCTTGTCTTGAAGTTAGTGAATATTTGTCGGTAAGAATTTAGTTTACAGGGGTAGATTGTTAATAGTGATTGTCTCTGGGTATGTATCATTAATAGTAATTCTCAAGAGACACATTAATTAGTGGGTTCTTGTCTGTTTACTGGAGCAATGTGATGGCAAGTGTTTCAGTGACATGCTTTCTTTAGTGTAATGTAGACTACAACAAATTCCTTCCATCCATCTTTGATCTTCCACTGGCAGTTGACCTTGAAGACAGGAGTGGCCTGCTCAGGCTACACTGTTTTGGTGAAAACAGATTATCACGGGACGTATGTATTTGGTTCTCACTGGCGAGAACATACACCCACCTCTATACAAAACCACCTCTTGCCATCACTATGGGCTGTAGGATTAGGATTGAGTGATGCACACTTTACGTAATATTATTGCACCAACATAATGCAGCACATGCAAGTTTAACCATAACTCACTAGACACAAGGCTTATCATAGTAGATTAGTTGGCCTACTTTAATATTTACATATGTTTTATAGGCCAAGGCCATTATGCTCTAATGACTTCAAAATGACCATGTCCTTGACTCCTTAGTGCAGCTGGTGGCCAAAACACTACAATTCTTCCACAGACGAGCCCTCCATCGCTTCCAGTCATCCCGGTTCTCCATACATCTGGCCAGCTCGTTGGTGCTTTGCGCTCCTACATCTTTCTTGAGTACATTCATATCAACCATCCACTTCTTTTTATTCATTTTATGACAAGGCAAAACAAGCATTCAGTACACATTAATAAACTGATGAAAATGTCCTTTTTAAATTTCTTAAAGCTTACTCTTTTATTTATCCCCAGTGTTGTGTCAATGTCAAATATCCCAGTTATAATTGACCACAATGTTTCTAGGTCAGGGGTCTTCAACAGGGGTCCGGGACCCCTAGGGAGTCCTCAGAGCTACTATAGGGGGTCCGCCAAATCTAAGTGTTTTTTACATTAACCACTTGAACCCTATTCGAAGGGGAACATTAGCTGAAAATAGCAGATCTACAAGCTCACAAAAACACTTTAACATATGTTAATGTGGGATGTCCTAGTCTCATTCTCCTGGCTGCTATCTTCTCGCTCACCCTTATTCCATCATACAGATTCTTGTTTTGCTTGATAAACTAAAATGTACTGCTTGATGGTAAAGTAACAAGCATAAATAGAACATTGTGTACCAGTTCTTATTGTGGATAATAATAAGAGATAACATACCCTGACACAATGAATAAGGGCTCCCTCTGGATTTCTTCCACACTAAAATGTACATAAATATAATAATATTACATTGCATTGGTATACCACTTAACAATTTTACAAAGTGCTTTACATTACAGAATAAAACCAGACATCAAATATAGTGACTGGAGGGCAAAAAGGACAACATGTACTGTAGGATACTGCTTTATTAATATAACCCCATTTTCATTGGATCATAAGGATGTATGATGAAATACAACAGTACGTATGTGTATCATAATAAGAATACGAGTATATGGATGCTATGTCATGTCTGTCTCATATCTGATTCTGACGTTTCACACGTACGCCAGTTTGTTTCTCCTCCTTTATGCAGCAGCACCCTCATTTCCCTGCACATGTTATCATGGAACCTGGCAGTTCTATTGGCTGGCCACTGGCGACATGTAACATATGACGGCACATGTCTTCCAACGTGAGAGAGCAATGTGCTGATGCTAGTGGAGCCCACGGAGGCATATAGTTGGTTGGAGTGAGATAGATATATACGACAGCGAACGTACAAGAACAATATTTATAGGTCGAGTCAAATTGTTAATGAGGCGCCAAAGTGTTTATAAAAAAATAAAAAATAAACAGTAAATATTAGTTTATTGCCTGTTTTGTTTGTTTTTTTAAATCGCTGGAACACGTTCAGTCTTGTTTGTCATTCTTTACTAAAACAACTGAATCCGAAACGGATAAAGGAAGGTAATGGAAGTAATGGAAGTATAGTCCCTATCACAGCTGTGCAAGCTGTGATAGGGACTATACTTCCATTACTTATTATTAGTTTTTTAGAAATAACGTCGTTCCTCTGAGACATTTTCTCTCATGTATTAATTTCAGAACATATTATTTCCAGTGGTGTAAAGTAACTAAGTAAGTTTACTCAAGTACTGTACTTAAGTACACTTTTGAGGTACTTTTACTTTACTTGAGTATTGACAATTTCCAATATCTACTCCACTACATCTCAGAGGCATTTCTTTTTACTCCACCTACAATTATTTGAAAACTTTAGTTACTAGTTACTTTGTAGATTTTTATTATTATTACAAAACATACATGACCCACTTCAGCCCTATATGCATTTCGGCCATTTGAAAATGTATACTTTTACTTAAATAAAACATATGAGTACTTTTTCCACCACTGCCCATTGCATTGGTCTCAGCGTGGGTTTGTCTATATTGTGCCACACCTCCTTTACGTGATGAAGAACATTATTATTCATTTTTGTTCGACCCCAAACCAATGGCAGGCTGATTCATTTACAATGTTAATATTCATTACGCTCGACCCCAACAGCTGCCTATCAATAGCAGACTGTTTCATTAGAACGTTAATATACTTTTCTTTTCTTTTCTTTTTTGTTACGGTCTGTGGTAGCCATGGATACACGACGTCGTCTGTCACGACCGTCATGGATGAACTTCAACCTGGTGTTTGCGCTTTCTCCATTTATGGCCCGTACATCTACATAAACGTTCAGATTTCAAATATAAAGTGCTTACCCCATGGCCACAGATGTTAAAATTCTGTACGAGCGCACAGAAGTACCTGTATCTTCCGTGTTGTTTAATAAAAAGCATTTTAATCCGATCGGTGGTCATTTTTCCATAGAGTTGTAATGTATCAGAGTGCAATACACCTCCCAATCGATAGGGTCGCATAGTTGAAAGCATATGCATATGGAGAAAATGGCCACCGATCAGATTAAAATCAGTTTTATTGAACAATAGGGATGATACGGGTACTTCTGCAAGCCTTTACATAATTGCAACATCCGTGGCCATGGGGTAAGTACTTTATATTTGAAATTTTAGCGTTTATGTAGATGTACGGGCCGTAAATGGAGAAAGTGCTAACACCAGGTTGAAGTTAATCCATGACCGTCATGTTTCAGGGCTAAGTCTGTGGTTAATATTCATGATGTTTGACGCAAAACTCGCCTATCAACAGCAGGAGAGGCGCGGCTTCTATTGACCACGGAATTATTGTACAATCGGGCCATGCATTCACTGCACTGTTCTGTGATGTCTTGAGCACTGTTCTTACCTTTCAGCAGCACTTATTGCGCTTATTTCAGATCAACGAGAGCTTCAGCGTGGGGGAATATATTTGGTAACCGGCTGACCCACTTGTTATTGAGCGAACAGAATCATTTTTATGGACATTTGCTTGTTAATAATAATTCTATAAAACTAAAGGAGCAAGGATGTCTAAGCTGGAGCCATTAACCATCACACTGGAAACGACCACGGGGTTGAATGGGTCACTCCCTTTGGTTATAAAGAAAATCATGGAAACACCACCGCCGAATTTACTCGAGGGCGACGACGGTAAGTCCAGTAGGTTCGTGTCGTGTGTGGAGCAAGAGTTCGTGTTTGAACGAGTTGAGCCGAAAAATCCCGAAACTGCTCATTGTGCGCACGTTGTTGGGACCACAGCCTAGAACAGGGGTCTTCAACGTTTTTCAGGCCAAGCCAAGGACCCCTTAGCTGATACTAGAGAGAGATGAAGCAGGGACCCCCACTACATTGTTTACAATTGTGTTGCAGATTAAACTTTTTCATTGACTATCATGAGTGTTAAATTCATGTTTTTTTGTTCATTTCAGACATTTAATGACTAAAACCTTCAATACTTAGTACTTGATTTGCTCCTTTCACCCCCTACAAAAAACCCATCATACAGATTATTGTATTGCTTCATAAACTAAAATGTACTGCTTGATGGTAAAGTAACAAGCATAAATAGAACATTGTGTGCCAGCCCAGTTCTTATTGTGGATAATAAGAAGACATAGCACACCCTGACACAATAAATAACTGAATAGAAAATAGCCGATCTACAAGCTCACAACGCCTTGCAGAGCTTTTAGATCTGCTATTTTCCGCTAATGTTTCCCTTAGGGTTGCTAGGGTTCAAGTGGTTAATGTAAAAAACACAAAGATTTGGTGGACCACCTATAGTAGCTCTGAGGACCCCTAGGGGTCCCTGACCCCCTGTTGAAGACCCCTGACCTAGAAACATTGTCTTCAGGGGTCAATTGGAACTATATTAGAAAGGAAATATATGAAAAAGGAAAAGACAAATCTAGTGAGGAAATGTACTACACACATGCAAGTTACAAGTAGGAGCCAAGCAAACCGTTTATGTGGATTTACATGGTTTACATGGATTTAGGAGATATGAAAGGAAAATCTGAATAAGTGAGTGGAAAACAATGTAGATGATTTCATACAGGTGGACTGCATGATACAATTAAGCAATTAACATCCTATTTGTGGCATAGCCTATATAAAAATGCTGAGTGGGTCCAGGGTGACTATGAAAGAGGGTTAATTATTGTGGCAGGGATGAAGTGACAACTGCATTTTAATTTATGGGAAATATCTTAATAAATAGGGACATTATAGGGTTGAGAATTACGGTCGAAATTGCACATTCAATGACTGTGACGCTCATGCATTAGTGCAATGTGTAAGGAAAAACAAGAGCATCTCTTCCTCATGTGACTGAGAATGTCAATGCAGGACGGGATCAGACTGTGTCAGCAAGAACAGTCCATCCACAGCTACATAGAAAGGGATTTATTGGCAAAACTACTAAATTGTGGAGAAAAAGGGGTAAAAAGCATACAAAAAAAACTGAAATGGATTTATCCTAGGGTTGCAGTGTATAAACCCCTCCTTTCAAAGACAAATACACATTTGAGAGTTAAGTGCTTCAAAAGCCGTAGGTACTGGCCGAGATGTGGAAAGAGGTTATATGGTGAGATGAGTCCTTAATCATATTCTGCACAATTGGGCCTGAATGTTTGATCCCTACAGTGAGGGGGTCCAGTGGCTCTGTTATGGTGTGGGGGCATTTTCCTGTCATGGTTTGGGTCTACTTGTCCCCTTAGAGGGAAGAGTCACTTCACCTTCATCCCATGATGAAACACTTCTATTCTGGGTGGAGTGGTCTCTCCCAGGATGTCAATGACCCCATGCACAGGACACTAGGGGTCACTGAATGGTTTGATGAGTATGAACATGATGTGAATCATAGGCTGGCCTTCGCAATCACCAGATCTTAACCAAATGTAGTTTGATTGACCTGAACGAGGAGACGTTCTGGCTCGTCTCAACAGAGCTGCAGGTCTAAAGACACAAGAAGAACCCAATTGAAAACATCTATGGGATATTTTGTACAGACATGTTCGACAGCACTCTCCACCATTGTCGTTAAAACACTAAATGGGGAACAATCTTTGTTAGAATGGTGTTCCATCCCTCCAGTAGAGTTCAAGAGACTTGTACAATCTATATGAAGATGTATTGGAGCTGTTCTGGTCGCTTAACACATTTTATGTTGGATTTTCCTTTACTTTGTCACTCGTCTGTATTTGGGGCATTTTCAGTGGACCTTTTTCTGCTCAATTGTTCCATTGACCTCCATAGTTAGATTAGACTGCCTTCTTCTCCTTACTCATCACCTCACATTACTCTTTTCACGAAAATAAAAAGTCATTCTTCCACCTAGTTGCTCACTCCTCCGGAAGCATCGAATCAACTCTTGAGTGTGTGTCTTGTCCGCGTGTATACATATTTTGCATGTTGATGTGTGAAAATGTGTGTCTGCCATATGCTTGTGTGCATATATTTACTACTTTGCTGACATACACTGTTGTGTGCACTGTTGTCTTCCAGAGACGGACAAAGAGAAGCTTGCCCTTGAAGACAATGTTGACCTTGGTGGAGGAGGGAGTGGGATGGGGCCTTCGGCCGCCCTGACCCCGGCCATCTGGGACAAGACCATCCCTTACGATGGTGAGAACTTCCACCTGGAGTACATGGACCTGGAGGAGTTCCTGATTGAGAATGGAATCGCCCCCTCCCTGGATGAAGACTCGCCAAAGAGTAGCAAGACAAAAGTCACAGTGGTTGCTCGTGCCGCCCAGGCAACGAAGGGCCCTGTGACCGCCAAGGCCCCTGTGGTTGCCAAGACCCCAGCCGCCCCAGTGGGCCTGCTGCCCATACTGGAGCTGGACCATTGTGAAGAGGAAGTTGTCATGAGCTCAGACATCGATTCAGGTGCGTGAGGAAAGCAGGGAAAGATGGAAGGAAGCGAGGAAAGTAGTGAGGAAGGGAGGCATGTAAGGTTGGATTTCTGGATTTTTGTCCCTTCAAGCTATCTTAAAGCTGACAGTGTAGGATTATTATTGTTTAATAATAATCAACCATGGGCCCAGTTTGAGAATCTTAACAAGCAACCAGCAATCTGTGTATGTCCAGTCATCAAACGCAAATGTGTAGTGTTTTTTCATTCATTATTGACACAGAACTTTTATTTATTTATAATATTACAGTTTGAGTTATTCTTGAAGTTCAGTTACAGGCAATAATGAAAAATTATTTTGTTCCTCCGACAAAGATATTTACTGAAGTATTCTGTACATTACATTAAGGTGGTTCTACATAGCACTTTATAGACATACAGCTTTGTTGTCACCTTTTTAAACGTACATTTTTATAAGCTGGTGCATTTTTATTAACTGCTGTACACTGAATACTTCAGTTGACATTTTTGCATATAATGAATAGAAAGAAGCAGCAGCATGTTTTTGTTTATGTTTTTGACCTGTTGAGCACCCTTTCTCCACCTGTTGGAGTCACTCTGTCACATTTAGCATTTAAACTCTTGAGGGCCTAGGCTATACATACATGGCATGCTTTGAAATGCCTGTTAGTGTGTATTTTGAAAGTCATACAACACTAGAATGTGCTGTGTGTGGAAGTTGGGAAGTGGGAGGGAAAAAATAGAAACTGGTCTAACTGGGTAGCGATGGCAGGAGTACAGTGTTTTGCATGCACCTATGAACAAACAAGCTATATCTACTATGTCCGATGAAGTAGTCGTAGTTGTTTGTTTATGTTGTTCACCCACAATTCCTTGTACCCAAGCTCATAGAATGTCACTTGCTCACTGCTATTTTTGAAAAATCTTGAAAGTGTGCAAGCTAATAGAAGGCAGAATCAGTCTCAGGTCTTAATGGGTTAAATGATCTTTCTCACCATCCTTCGCACAGACGAGGCCACAGACGAGAACAGGATGACCCCAGAGCCTATCGAGCCTGAGGAAGTCGAGGTGGACGTCAACTTTGAGCCCGACCCCACTGACCTGGTGTTGTCCAGTGTGCCTGGAGGTGAACTGTTCAATCCACGCAAGCACAAGTTCACAGATGAGGAGCTCAAGCCTCAGCCAATGATCAAGAAAGCAAAGAAGGTGTTAGTGCCCGAGGAACAGAAGGTAAGCTTAGAGAGAGAGTTTCTCAATCCTGACATCAGGTGCAACATTATTCTTTAATATTCATATTGTTCTTATAATATTAAAATTAAATAAAAAAAAAACTTTTCTCATCTCAGGATGATAAGTACTGGCAGCGGAGGAAGAAGAACAACGTTGCGGCAAAGCGTTCTCGTGATGCTCGCCGGCTAAAGGAAAACCAGATTACTGTCCGCGCCGCGTTCCTTGAGCGCGAAAACGTGGCACTGCGGACAGAAGTGTCTGAGCTCCGGAAGGAATGTGGCCGCTCCAAGAATGTCGTATCCCGCTATGAATCCAAGTTCGGACAACTGTAAGGGACTGTGTTAACAACAATTATATGTGCACATAAACACATAGCAACTGGCCTGCCCTTATAGCCATACTTCTTGTATCCAGTCCTTGGGAACCAGGAAAGTTTAGGCAAACATGTTAGCTGCGTTCCACACTAGTTTCCCAGGTTTAAATTAGTCCCTAGATGGCTAGAATAAGAACTAGCAGTACACTGGGTGCCTAGACATGGAGTTGAGAAGTATTGCCCTTTTGCACACAAGATTGCATCAGTCATTAAAAAAAGAAAGAAAATCAGGTCAGGGATTTGCTGTGTCATTGTTTTCATGAACCAGTTTATAGTGGTCAAAGTAGTGCCTCACAGATTACATTTACATTTTTTCAACTCAGGCTCACATAGCAGAAAGGCACCACAATTTGTTAACAGTGTATGAAAGTAAAGATGGCATTAACCTCTCTTCCCTTAACCTCATGTTGAACTTCCTTCCTGTTTCCTGTGTGATTCACCTCCCTGTTTCTCTTCTCTTTCAAGGGCACCGCAAGAGGAAGACTCCTAGACTATCACTGATTTATTCATTTATTTTTCTGTTGGGGGAAATGGCAAGTGAATAAATGAATCATGCAGCTAGACTGGTGCATGACCAGATGGAGATGAGGATGAAGAGGAAGGGTGTGTGAAGATTTACATGACATTTTCATGTATAAACAGTATGGCATGCTATAGGATTTTGTCTTTTGAAAAATATTTCTATTTTTATTTCACTGGTTTTGTTTTTAAAAGACCATACATTTGTGTGGTGTGAGTGTGTTGATGGACTTCCAAGAGCTTCTTCAGTGCACCGCATTTATGGTGTGTTCAGCTCAGTTTTGTACACCATTTTGCCAAATTAGATAATCGGGAGGATTTGGGATGTGACTTGGTGTGGAGAGGCATGGATGGGTACTTTTTGTGTTTTTCTGGGGGTGGGGGTGGGTGACTATTCTTCAGGTAACAAATTCAGTAACCAAGAAAAGATGTCATAATAGCTTTGAAAAAGCAACAATGTTGATTGCAACTTTAATTTGCAATAAGTAAGCGTCTAACCCCAGCTCCTCCTGAATTTGTGTTCAAGTGTCCTTGAGCAAGACACTGAACCCCTCACTGTTCCCGATGAGCAGTGGTGCCTTGCATGGCTGCCTCTGCCGTCAGTGTGAATGGGTGAATTTTGGTGAAACCAAAAAGGTGAATGTAACGCACCTTTCAAAAAAAAATTGGGTGAATTTTGGTGAAACCAAAAAGGTGAATGTAACGCACCTTTCAAAGCGCTTTGGATAAGAGACATTATAGCAATGCAGACTATTTAAGTTTGCTTCAACTCCTTTCCACTATTTTAAATAAGCTTTGAAAACCACGCTTATATTTTTCACATTGTATATTGTTACATGGCAATTTTACTTCTTTCTTATGTCCAGTAAGATTTGGATGACTGACGATGCCGGTCATTTCAGCTTCATAGGATTTTTTTTTTAAGGTAGGGTAAGTGATATATTTGGTTGAAACTAAAGTTTTTTTTTTGTTAAAAGGTTAAAGCACTATATTCTGATAGTAATCATTGCTACAGAGTGTTTGTCCAGCAACAGGGGTCTGTCTCCCTGTCTCTTCAGCTCTTTAACAAACAGAAAATACATTTTCAGGTAGGTGACAAAATCTCAGCCAATCAGGAGAAAGTACCCATTTATCAGCTTAATTTTTTGTGCTCCAGTTCCAATTTTATCTGTTCATTCCTTTGTGTCATCACTTCCAATTTCACTTGTTTAATCTGTATCCTGACTGAGTTCTCTATCCTGATTGGATAACATTGGTATCCCGACCTGAAAATGCATTTTCTGTTTAATAAAGACTCTAGAGCTGGACAGTGGAGACTCCTGATATTGATCAAACACTCTATAGCAATAAGTACTCTCAGAATATAGAGCTATTTAACACTTATTTTAACCAAAGAAAATCACTTACCCCACCTCTAAAGAGAAAATGTGTACTCTACTCCACCAGTAGCACAGATTTGTTCTTTATGGTTTGTCTTGTTTCTTTGAGTCCTCATCTCACTATTGTTAAGCCTAATATTAGGCTTTATCCTATAGCATTTCATTCTTGTTCGTGGTGATAAGTCAGATTCTCTTGTGATTTGTCTCATTGACGTGTCTATTATTTGAATGCCAACAATGCTTCGGAAATGTCATACTGTGTAGAGTACATTGACGCATGTAAATAGAACTATATTTTCTATACTCGTTTCATTATTTTACAGATATATATATATATATATACACAATAAAAATAGCATTGTGAACCCAGGTTCGTGCATATAGGCTGTAATAACTGTGTTTTGGGGTTTTAGAATGTTTCGTTTTTTACTCACAGAACACGATCACACACAACTTCTCTTGTGTACTACTAATTAGCTCTCCTCGGGAAACTTGTGTGATCTGCCATAGTGGATTAACTCCTGTACCGCTAATAATTTGAGGGGCAAATGAACCTTCGGGCTCAAATTTAAGTGCCCTCACACACAGCTGTGGGAAATGTGGGTTGCAGGGTTTTGTTTTATTTTGACCTTAGACAAACCAGGAAGTCTCATGAAGTCTCTTGGACCAGGGTCTGTTTACCTGTCATGAACAAGAATCCCTTAGTTTTGTCTACAGTCTTCTACTTACTCCTCAGCCATATGAATGCAGTCTACAGATTTACAGGGGGCAACAAACACTTTTGGAACATATCACAAGCTAAAGTCAAGCTTTTGTCCCTAGGTTTACTGGGATCTGCACTTATCTGTCATTTAAAAAAAAAACTTTTACAATGATCCATGGATATTTATAATTTCAATATCAGACTGAAAGGTGAGGAAAAGGCATTAAGCTATGTTGCTGTGGTGCTTCCATCCCCTTGTATTGTAATATTTGTTTATATAAAAAAATATTCAAGTATTCAACATTTACTGTTAAGCCATAAAAGTAAGGGAATATTTAACCAAAGCTCTCACCTCTTCATGTTTTTTTCAGGGAAAGGTTTTTACTTGTGAAAACTAATGTGAAAGAAGTTTGTGCTCATGCAAATACTTTATTTAATTGAGAACATTACTGTAGTTGCTCAAATTAAAACAATGCAAGATATCCATACATGCAGGCAATGTAATAATCATACTAAATGATAGTCTACGGGCAAAGCTGACCTGACCCTTAACAAATGAGCTTCCTGACTTGTTTGTCATTTTTATGAATTTCCTTTTTATATGCTCAAGTTGCAGTTGCTGTTTAACTGGTAACATTTCTTAACTTTGAGGGACTTGTTTTTAACTTGGTTTTTATTCTTTTGTACACAAAATGAATAGTTGGCATTTTAAGTGTGACTGTGTTTTGTGTCCAAACTTGTATATATTAGTAAAGCATTGTTGGAAAAACTAGATGGTTTTGAAGCATTTTATCTCATCACATTTGTGGTAAATTGCAGCACATCTGTATTCTATGCGTCACCAAGACAATCATACATATAGAAGCAAATAAATTGATTCTGATCATCACCAGTCTGGTCCATTTCCAATACACAAAATTGACTTTAGCTGGCAAAATATTGAAACTTGCAGATCAATTCATGATTCAGTGTAGCGGTGAGCTAAAACTCCCTTCTAAATTTCAAACTGTATATATTAAAGAAAGATACTAAGGGACATTATCTGGCCATTACCTTTTCTAACCCCTCTGAATAGTGACTACACTATCAAAACACACTACACTGTAACGTTCATATCTGTATACAAATGTGGAACACAGCCACCTGGTGGACAAAATATGAAGGAGTCTCTCTACAGTCATAACATGATGCTACAAACGAGTCCATCATCTTTTTTACAGCAGATTCATTTAGAGGTTCATGTTGACATTCGTGGACGGTTCCATTTGACTGAAGCATAGGCTCATGAAAAATAATAGAAAACAGCAACAATGTTATATGGGGTTTACAATAATGGTTCATTGGACCCAGTTAATTTCTTGTTTAAATGCTTATATTTATTTGAGATGGCTTGCATGATTTGTGTAATAATGAACATAAGCATTATAGTATTTAAAGAAACCAGAGAGGAACACAGAAGCAATATAAAAAGATCTTTACTGACAAATCAAAAAGTTAATAAAAAAGTTTCACAGAAAATCTGTAGTAAAGGCGCTGGTAATTGGTCTAGTGTGTCTTCACCTCTTCTTGAATCCATATTTCTTCCTTTCATAAAACAGATCTGTTTTGGAGCTGCCCAAGTTCACAATCTTAGGGCAGCCATCTCGCTGTATGGACAAATAGGGAAAGAGCAGGGAAGCAGGTTTTTAATATAATTTAGACTAAGAATGAGCTTGAGATTATTAAGACATTTCGGTTTGTTTTAGTTATGCATTCATCTATTCTGTTACATTAGTTAATGTTCTAAAAGAAGACCATTGTCATGAAGTGACCAATACCAACAGTTTTTGAATCAACCTACATCTTTCTCCTGGATGGTGCATTCTTTACAGTAGTAGGCATCAGACACACCAGGTCCTCCACAGATCACACAGCGGCCTTGATAGGAGCCATAGTTGCACTCATCACAGATACGCACCAGTGTGCATGGTCTCACATAAGAATCACATATCACACATTTACCATCACCTGGAGAAAATAATTACATAATGCGAGTATGAGTCACAGTAACAAAGGAGGAGGCAAAAAGAGGTGCAAAATGTACAGGGTATAACAGAGGTATGTAGGAAGTGTAACATATTTAGCAGCATGCTTGGTAGTGCAGAGTGACAGAAAACACATTTAAATATTTGGTTGTGGAACAGAGTTCCCCTGTAGGTACTCTGTGGAATAGCCTTGTAAACCATCCCGGTCACGTGAATTCTCATGCGTCTCCTGCAGACCGGTCTGGCCACAAGCGCCAAGGGGGCGTTTTGCAGAAACCAAAAAGTGGAATAGAAATGGCCCTAATTTATCAAGCTTGCACAGACCAAAAATCAAATCTCACGTCTGGTCTCAGGTTGTGTAGGCTGTGGCTACACCAGTTTGTTCCATCGTAGACATGCGGTGCAACATTGTCTAACAATTTAACAGGCATCTGGACACATGTATCCACTCCAAAATGTATATCTAACACACTAATAAATAATCCCTGTGAAAAAACATTTTTATAAAAGGCACACCGAAGCGATGAAAAACAATCTAACATAGCCTATTAGCAATGTTATAAGTTAGGTGCTTAATGATTCACCTATTTAAACAAGTGCTTTAACAGTCATTCAGATAAGATTGCAGATCTGGCTCAGACCTATACGAGCACTTATGTGAGCGCGTTTTCGGGAGTCGGGACCGGCGCCACTGTTATTTTTTCATGGACAGTGAAGTCTCCAAACGTATACTAGCTACGTCTTCTGGAGTTATGTGCAACCTGGGTTAAGGATAAAAAGTCGACGCTCCAAACCTGTGCCCAGCGCAGGTGATTTTCACGCTGTGGATTTGGGCCACGGGAGATCAGAGATATAACCATCCCAGCCAGTGGTGTTTTGGTCGTTGGACGGGACACCACGGCGTGTGGCCAGTTTTTTTTCACGCGCATGTACGGTACGGTGCACGTGTGTGCCGTGCACGCCATCACCGTACAATACCGCCGGGGGGGGGGGGGGGGGGGGGGGGGGGGGGGTACCATCACGGAATACATGGTAATCCCACTGGCAAAGACTGTAGGACTACAGTTTCCACAGTGTGCCAACATGCACAGTTGGGCTTACAAGTAGGTGTGTGTGTGTTGTCGGACACGGACATGACAGGCAGCGAGGCAGGCGGGGGAAATTTTTCTTTCCATACTTTGTTTGGTCATATTATGGTTCTTCGTGTCGTAAAATCGGGCCGCTTCGTGAATATTTAAGGGCGTGTTATTTAAATGACTTGTTTCAGCCGTCACATTTAAGAAGCCTCAGACGATTTGTACGCTGGGATTGACTGTATAAATCACACACGGACGTGGTCGTATGCCGATTCCTGGGCTTGAATTTTTACGCTGATTTCTACGCTGCATTGATAAATGAGGGCCAATCAGCGTCTGTCAATCACAGGACCCTGAGTGCAGACACCGATTGGCTCTTCCACTTTTTGGTCCCTGCAAAATGCCCACCCAGCGCTTGGGGCCAGACCGGTCTGCAGGAGACACAAGATAATGTGAATTCAAACGGCCAGGGTGGTTAACCAGGTTATGGAATGAATACTGTAGTAGTCAATTGTCTTAAAGGACCACTTCATCCATTTTCAATCTTATCTTCATATAATTGGTCCTCACGAATGCTCATAAGAAGGCACCATTTATGTATACTCACTCTACTTTGTGCCTCAAAGGATGACTGTGGTAGGCAGGTTTGGTCACTTGAAACATTTTAATTGACGCAAGAACAGGCTGCTATTTCAGTGTGTTATCTTTCCAAGAGAAAGGCTGTAGTTTCTGCTAGGTTGGCATTCCCATCGATGGTGTCACTGGTAGGCAGTTTTAGTAGACTGAAATTGTGCCATCTTCTAATGAGCATCACTGAGTGAGGACCAACTATGAAGATACTTGAAAATGGGTGAAATGCTCCTCTAAGAGTAAACAAGAAACAAAGTGAGAATCAGAAAGCATAAGCAAAGTTAGTTTGTAGTCAATTTAGTTGTGCATACTAGTACTCACATTTCTCGCAGAGTCTTCCAATAGCTGAGAAAGAAAAACAAAATATCAGGACAGGACACTTCATCCTCCTCACAATGTAGCTACTAACCTGTGTTGCCAGATTCTGCGAGATAAATAAGCAACCAGGTCTATGAAAACAAAGAGGCAACTAGGCAACGGCTATTTGAAAATAGCCAACCTACAAGCATACAATGATGCGATGCGTTGTGAGCTTGCAGAGCTGCCATTTAAAAAAAAAACATTTCAACACCACAAATCTTGTATCCCTGGCACAAACTATTTTCTGATGGGGGGAGGGTCTGTGGACAAATACATATTAATTTGGAAAATATTTGAGAACCACTGGTTTAAACAACTACACTTTAGAAAAAAGCCCAAACAACCAAAACCACAAACTTTACAGAAAAACAAGCCCAAATCCGCTTATAATATGAGGACATGGCAACCCTGCTACTAACGTTATGTGGCTAACAGCAAGCCATCGTAGTCTAAATAACGTAACGTTGTATACAGGAATAGCTCGCCACACTCATCGTCAAAATTAAAGCATGATGTACATTCGCAACGTTCTGGTCTAATAGCAACATTATTGATCAACGTCGTGGGGTTAGCCTGCCTAGCTCATATGAATGAACTGCACGTCGTAACCAGGTCGTAGCGTTAGCATTGTAGCTAAACGGAGCGGAGTTAGGATTATCTCAAGCATAAACGGTTAAAATAAATATTGGAACGTTCTCGAGAAGAAACAGCCAACCAGCGTGATGGAGAAGTGAAATGAAACGTACCCACGCCAGCTTGTTTACGACAGAATATCAAGTCAGGGTGATGCTTCGCCATGTTGTTGCTAACGATATGGTGGCTCAACTTTCACCTTTGACTCTTCTTCTTCTAAGCTTGCTTGCTTCTGCCTTCTTCTGCGTGTGTTTCCGGCTGACTAGAAGAAGCCCGTTGGCGTGTTTCTGCCCTCTGCTGTTGGTGTTAGATACTGCACATTGTTCAAACCAGTGGTTCTCAAACTCATGACCCCCAAACTGACACTTATCAGCCTGCGGACCCCCATTTGAAAAGCTATGCCAGGGAAATAAGAGAAGATGCTCTAGCAGTGATTCTCAACCATTTTAATTTCAAGGACCCTCACTTTGACATGCATTAGGGCTGGTGGCTACAGACCCCCATTTAATGGCATTTCTATCCCTTGGACCCCAATTTATATTGTAAAATCTATGTTAATTTAACTCTGAGAGTGTACAAATGGAACCAAAGGGTCCATTTGGTTCCATTTGTACACTCTCAGAGTTACAGACCCATAAGGGTCCATTTGGTTCCTAATCTATCATTTAGCTGGGGACCCCCTGGAACTCCCTCAAGGACCCCTGGGGGTCCCCGGACCCCACTCTGAGAACCAATGGTTTAAACTAGTGATTCTCTAACTCAGGGGTCTTCAACGTTTTTCAGGCCAAGGACCCCTTAGCTGAGAGAGAGATGAAGCAGGGACATGTTGTATAAAGTTGTGTTACAGATTAAGCTTATTCATAGATTTCATAGATCGTTGGATTCGTGCTAATGTGTATTTATAGTTAACCTTTTAAACCTTCAATATTTAGTCAACTTGACCTTTGGCTCTATACTTGGTCTGCTATTTTTTCCCTCGACACCAACTCTCTGAAAGTTTCAGACCTACAAGCTCTTGAGCTTGTAGATCTGCTATTTTCTGATATCTATCTATCTATCTATAGTGTATCTATCTAGAGTCTAGATTCTAGACCTTGTCTGTCTGTCTGTCTGTCTGTCTGTCTGTCTGTCTGTCTGTCTGTCTGTCTGTCTGTCTGACTGTATCTGCCTCTGTCTATGTGTCTAGACTAACCTCGCATCACCAGTCTTTCCACCTCATGTCTAGACTAGAGAGAGTAGACAACCTTTAACCTAGAGATCTGAAAATCAGTACAGTTTAACCTGGCATTTTTTATTAGTCTCTGGTCACATGGCCTCCTGGAAGAAAAAAAAAACTCCACTTGAACTTTTACCTAGTTTTTTTTTGTTGCAGTATTAATATATAATAATTTAGAAAAAAACATTCTAATTGTTTTATTTTATTGAATTATTATACTGGAGATTGAAGAGAAAACTGTACAAAAAATTATAATAACAGAAAATAACTTAGTTGACGTTTTTATAAATATAACTGCGTAGTCCTTTCAGCTTTATAAAACTCTTATATTCAAATGACTTTTAAGTGAACAGATTTTAAATAACTGGCTTCATAATAACGCATTTAAATAATTTAGGTACTCAGATACAAAACCAGTTAATTGTTTGAGCAGGAGATAATTGTTCTAAAATGATTTAAATTAAAGTTTTGCTTTGTCCTTCGAGGACCACGTGGCAGACGATACTACGTGACCAGTGTTGCCAAATTTTATGAGAGAAATAAGCAGCCAGGTCTAGGAAAACAAGCCCAAAAGAAGCAACTTAGGCCACGTGAGCACATGAGCGACGCCTTGTGAGTTTGTAGATCTGCTATTTTCAAAAACTCTTGCAATAAAATGTGGAATATTTGGAATATTTTTCGAAACATATATCTAACAACACAAATGCTCCATGGTACAAAACATTTTCATACAAATATTTGAGAACCACTGGTTTAAATGATAATTAAAACATTAGAAAGCAAGCCTAATTAAGCAACTACACTTTAGAGACAAGCCCCGAAAAACCGCAACCCACAACTACCAATAATTTACAAACAACTTTACAGGAAAACAAGTCCAAAGTCGCTTATAATAAGCAGACATGGCAACGCTACACGTGACGTCAACACCAATCGACATATCAACTCTAATAAAACCGTGACGTCAACATCACTCGACACATCTTTGTCAGTGAACAAAATGGCAACCTACTGTCTGACCGTCGCCCGGCTTCAGGTAAGAGACTGCATTTTGAGCACCTGTGAGCCCCGTTTTCTTAAATATTATTTATGATTATCATTAATATATCCGGGTCGGGTGGGAACCGGGCCGTGGCTGACCCCCACTGGGCCGCCGGGACCACTGACAAGCCCATCACCGACCGACCGCAGGTCCGCTCAGGTCACCTCAGTGTCCCTGTCTGTGGCTCCACTGGGAGGAGGATCAGGTTTATGGATGATGTTTCACAACCACCTTGAAGCTAATCGTTGTTTTAACGTTCACGCCTGAAACACCGTGACGCTGAGCTTTAAGTTGATCTGATCTGGATGTGATTTGAACGGAGGGCTGTGGGGTTTTTATCAGCAAGGTTAACACAAGGTTAGTGGCGCAGGGCGCCTGACCAGAGACTCTAGGGACCATACCAGAGAGATGGATCTAATCTAGAGTATGACCAGTGGTATAAAGTAACTAAGTACATTTACTCAAGTGCTGTACCTAAGTACAATTTTGAGGTATTTTTTCTTTTCCAAGTATTTCCAATTTTCAATATTTGTTACTTCTACTCCACTACATCTCTGAGGAAAATATTGTACTTTTACTTTAGTTGCTAGTTACTTGGAAGATTTTGAATATTATTACAAAATGTACATCATTGACCCTATATAATACTGTACTTTGGCTATTTGAAAATAGCCTGCGACGTGTTGTGAGCTTGTAGATCTCCTTTCAAAAGATTATTTTTGTACATATTGAACTTGTGAAATGGGAGTAAATTGTGAATACCGAACCTTCACTTGTAACAGAGTATTTCCACATTGTGGTATTGATACCTTTTAAGTAAAATATGTGAGTACTTCTTCCATCATTGGACGCAGGGACCATACCAGAGAGACGGATCAAATATAGAGTATGACTCCTACACCATGATGTCTATGCTGTTGGTGTTGAAACGAATTTAAGGTCATATTGAAATTAAATGGCTACTGTATATACAATACTAGCCATGGTTCACATGACGCTCATCTGTCATGATATGACAGTCATGTTTCAGGGCTAATACAATACCTGCATTCCTGAACAATGACAGCTGTCATGCCACCCCGACTGTTTACTGTAGCCTACATATCTTTCTTTCTTATTACTACTCCTATATATGTTGTTTTTGCATATTACTATATATTATCGTTTCTCTTTAAATGTCTCGATGAGTTGAATACACAGGACCTTAATGGAAACAAACCCTGGGCTTATTTGGGTTATCCTTTTAGCATTCTTTTGTATAGATCTTTGCCACCGTGATTTTTATTTGCAAACTGTTAAAGTATTCAATCAATCAATCAGCTTCATTTTAGTTGCACTGAAAAAGAAAATGTTACTGTGTGTACTGACTAGCATATGTTCTAACCAGTTACCACAGTGCTCTGATAGTGAAAAAGGCCAAAGATCAGTATACAGAATGTAGGTGCAGCTGTCTTTAGCTGTACTTTCACTAAACGGTTCATTACGTTGTAATAACTACTGATAAACGTAGAGGACAGCTGGCTCTGTTGGGCTTTCCAAATCATATTCACGATTTCAGAAATCAAACTATATCAGCAACAACTGGACTTGACTCTGAAAATTAGTCCTAGAATACTTTATGAGTACTGTACATACATACCAGTAGTTGACGTCAACGGTTGCCCGACTGCCCGACCGTAGCAGGTAAATAAAACGGTCGGGCGGCGGGCAGGTGGAGTTTGCTTTCAGGTTGCCCCTACGGCCAAGTACGTTTCTGAGTGGCGATTGCATTTGCAACAGTCTTTTATTAGCGCACAAACACAACACAAGATATCTGTCTATAAACACTTGCACGTGGCCAGAGTACTCCCTCTCTTCTCTCCCACACACACACACACACACACACACACACACACACACACACACACACACACACACACACACACACACACACACACAGCGTGCAGTGGCAAATGGAACGATTTTGTCTATGTCGTGCAGCCCCAGAATTCGCAAATGGAAAGTAAAAAATAAGTGTTAAAATGAATAGTAATTCAAATGTTACCTATCATTTTATAATGGCAATTTACTTTTCTGGCAAGTGGACATGACCTTTTGGGCAAGTAGAACATGACCTGTACTTGGCCGACGGGCAAGTGCCTCTGAGACCTTAGTGTCACCCCTGCATACTGAATAAGACTTTGCCCGCCCCTCACGCAGGCCAAGCTCTCCACCTGTCCTGTGACTTCCCCTCCCTTCCTTACGCTCATGTTTATTTACCCAACAAACACTGTGACTCAAGTTGAACTTAGATGGGAGCGATATTCTTGTTTCCTAGTTATGCTGCAATTTAAATTAGATTTAGAATTATCACAGCTGAGTCAAATGTTTTGCTGCATAATATAGGATACAGTAGCTCTGCAACATCCATGGATAGGTATTAACCACTTAAATCCTCTATAGTAAACTAGTACTGAGTTAAGCGGGGTCCTCCATTGCTGCTTTTTTCCTTCCACTCCAAATCTCTTGGCCGAAAATAGCTGATCTACAAGTTCACTACATTTTGTTGTGACCAGTTGGGTGCTTGTGGATGTGCCATTTTTGGCAAATGTTCCCCCCAGAATAGGGATGCTAGGGTTCAAGTGTTTAACTTAGTCCATATTATCAGACAATAAGATCATATTAAAATTCTCTTTCTATCATTACAGCTGGCCTTGGGCCAAGGTGCGAGGCGGCTTCACGTATCCGCAGCATTCAATGCCAAGGCCAAGGTTTCTATGAGCAAGTTTGAACCCACATCCTACATAAACTATGGGAAACTAAGGTCAAACCTTGACATCGTACGCAAAAGGTAATCTATAATATTTATACTGGCTTACTATGCGGTTCTGTACAACACTTTCTTATCTCTTTGTATTATTTTGTTTATTTATCTACTGTTAGTTTTTCCACATGTTTTTGGCATCATTCATTTGTAGCACGTGTCAACCCCAGTATTTGAATTGACTCCCAGTGTTTGAACTAACATGATTTTGTTTGTTTGTTTTCCCCTGAATTTGGTGTATTTAGTGTATTTTCTTTATTTTTGTGGCGTATGGGAGTGGGGTTGTCTGAGTGTTGAGTGAGACGTGGAATGGGTGTTCACTGCACATCTATGCATTGCTTTTGCAACCCTATAATTTTAGGCCAGCAGTCGTTCTTCTCTAGGCTGTACACTTACAGTTGGAAGTTTGGGGGGAGGTGGAGGTTTCCCTCATGTGGTCTTGCATTCTAAATTGACCATGGTGTTTAAGTCTACATTGTGCACTATAGACAAATCATAGTGAAATATTAAACATTTCCTCAATAGGCTTTATTATAAATACACCATGATTTCTCTCTTATCAGCACTACTGTAAGCATCACAAGAATCAATTCTCCATCAAATTCAGAGGACCTTTCCGCTTCATATTAGAGACTGTACCAGCCTTAGCTCTTTCAAGGGACAATCATTGCAGCTTTTATTATCAAATTTAAACTTAAGGAGTACATCTTCTTAACCAGTCTGCTGTTTAAATGTTATTCTCTGTGTGTGTGTGTGTGTGTGTGTGTGTGTGTGTGTGTGTGTGTGTGTGTGTGTGTGTGTGTGTGTGTGTGTGTGTGTGTGTGTGTGTGTGTGTGTGTGTGTGTGTGTGTGTGTGTGTGTGTGTGTGTGTGTGTGTGTGTGTGTGCGTGCAATATACATATATAGGTATGTGTGTGTATATATAGTCATATTTCTATTTCTTATGGATAATTTTTGTCTTTATTCATATTTCTTGAATTTATTGAACTGTTTCAGGTAGCAACTGTACTCTGATCATTGTAGCGTGGGTTTTGAATTGGATTGATCATTATTGTGAATTTGATGCTCTGGAAAAAGTGCACTTGTCCACCTTTTATGGACCTTGAAATGTGCTTGAATTTACAGCTGGCTGCCATCCATTAAGATTCATGTCCTACCTGGGATTTGAACCCATTACCTAAGACGGAATGCCTGCTTGGGCAGGGGAGATATTGAGCTTCGGGCAATACCTCTTGTCAACCAATAGGTTCCTGCCCAAGCACAGAATAAAAAGTTTGGGGGAGAGTAGGGAGACTACCTCCGGCTCCAACCACTGTAGTTGTGTTATTTATTTTGTATTAAATACTCTACAATACAGATTGGTAAAAAAAAACTTTGATTATAAAAACAATTCTAAAAATGTTTAAATCCTCTACAAGTAGTGCATATTCTCAAGATGGGCTTTGTACCATACCTACAACCACGCTATGTCTACCCCTAAGGTTGAACCGGCCGCTTACCCTGTCAGAGAAGATTGTCTATGGCCACCTCGATGACCCCCACAACCAAGAAATCGACCGCGGCCGCACCTACCTGCGCCTGCACCCCGACCGCGTGGCCATGCAGGATGCTACGGCCCAGATGGCCATGCTGCAGTTTATTAGCAGCGGTCTGCCCAAGGTGGCCGTGCCCTCCACCATCCACTGCGACCACTTGATCGAAGCCCAGATCGGAGGGGCTAAGGACCTTGCCAGGGCAAAGGTGAGGTGACATTGGGCGGAGGGTCTGGATGTTTGCTCGGACATCCAGGGTTAATGATGGTCTTTTAGTGATTTTCAAAACATGCTTTCGGTTATTTAGAATTTGACAGTGAAATCACTTCAAGAAATACCATGAATACGGCTATTACTACTGCTTTTATGTGATATTTGTCTATATGTACTAATGTATTCATCTGTATGTACTCTATATCGTATGTTTACTGTTGCTACACTAGAAGTAGTTAAGCTTAACCTGGTTTTAACCAAGTGGCCGTCATGTTTCTTATCCACAGGATATCAACCTGGAGGTGTACAACTTCCTGGCCAGCGCTGGAGCCAAATATGGAGTAGGATTCTGGAAGCCAGGGTCTGGAATCATCCATCAGGTACGACTGGATTTATTTAGAATTAGAACTTTTGGACTAATAGTCAGAATACTGTAACTGCTGTATATGTTCTTTACCCATTAAAATGTTATGGCTATTTAAAAATGGCAGATATACAAGCTCACAGCGGGTCACTTTGTGCCGTGCTACAAGCTTGTAAATCTGCCCCCCCCCCCCCCCCCCCCCTTTGTTGTAATCTTGAGTTGAAAGTGTGAGAACTACTGATTTTAGAAGACATTTGTAGAATCTGCCTCAGGTCTTAATGTTTTTTAACATTTATTTATAGGAATAGACAGACAATAGACCGAGACAATGTTGGGGAAGAACAGGCAACTGTCTGCCTGTGTATTCTGTCTGTCTGTGTTGATTCTTGTTATTTATAGATGGATGCCATCAGTGATGTAACATTCTATACTAATGTTACATTCAGATTATCTTGGAGAACTACGCGTACCCAGGAGTAATGCTGATTGGCACAGACTCCCACACACCCAACGGCGGTGGATTGGGGTCTATCTGCATCGGAGTTGGTGGAGCCGACGCCGTTGATGTCATGGCTGGGATCCCTTGGGAGCTCAAGTGTCCCAAGGTCAGTAGTTTTGAAATTACAATTTTAGCTGTTATTCAGAGTGGTTATTACAATGTGGTGATCAGGTATTGTTCGGCATTGTGCTCAAGGAGACATGGCCGATGTGCGGATCCTACTCGTGACTTCCCCAGTGTAGGACAGTGATTATAAGCGCAACGGTCATCCTGTTGAATTTTGGTGGCGTTTTGCTTTCCTTAAGTTACGGTCTTGTTTGCCTCTTCCTTTTGGAAACGTGTCCCATTCCCACAGAGGCTTGATTGGGAAATTACATGCACATATTGATAATTAATGCAGACCTTGCACACGTGGGTGATTAACTCCTTGTTTACTGTGGGAATGTACACGCACACTAGAATCTACAACAATTACAGTTGTTGAAGTTACTTTCTACCTCCTCACTGCTGTCTGTGATTACTTTGCTAAACTCTTCTTCTTTGGTAATTCTAATTCTAACAGGTGATAGGAGTGAATCTGACAGGCAGACTGTCAGGCTGGACCTCTCCTAAGGATGTCATCCTGAAGGTGGCCGGCATCCTGACAGTGAAGGGAGGCACCGGAGCCATCGTGGAGTACTACGGTCCTGGAGTTGACTCCATCTCCTGCACCGGTCAGTAGGGAGGGGTTACCAGGCACTTGCTGTTCTGTTGAGTCTAAAGGTTGTTACACACCAGGGACGTGACAAATAAATGATCTGAAAATGCGTTGCATAATATTTGACATCAAACTATTCGTATAGTTGATGCCTCATTCATGCAGGTTGAGGCTTTTATTTTCTGCAGAAAATGTACCTAGTTTCGAATATGTTGCTTTTATCGTCATGTAGTATCGGCGTTCTGTATCTGTCCTAGTGGCTCTTGAATGAAGAATGCCATCATCATAGTCATTATCTTAAACACAGTTTTAGCTTTTAACTTTAAAATGCCTCCAGGAAACCTGGACGTGCTTTATTTGTTATGTCCATTTGTGAGCTGTTGGTCTGTTTTACACATCTTTATCACATGTTGAAGTGCATGTCTGTTTTCCAATATAAAACATGATGTGTTGGTGTGGTTGTGGTTCAGGAATGGCCACTATTTGCAACATGGGAGCAGAAATTGGAGCCACAACCTCAGTGTTTCCCTACAATCACCGCATGAAGACCTATCTGGAGAAGACAGGACGTGGAGGTATGATGTCATTCCTATGGCTTTAATGTGTTTCACGTAGACATCTCTGGATCATATGCGGGTTATTAATAGACCATACCAGTGGTCTGGCATGGTTAGCCCACGACCCAGAGTGTACATGACATTACTGCTAACTATTTTACCAAGCTTTCCATGGTTTGTTAGATTTTCGAGGAAGCCATAGCATTTGGATTACATTAATTAAAGTACAGTATGAAAATCAACTTGCAGACCCTTGAAACGTTCTTGAAACGTTCTTGAAATGGGTATGGAACATACTATTTGTTACAGATTTTTTTTCAAATAAAAAAAACAAACAAATTGGTAATCCAACACGCTAAATATAAACGTGCAGTTTTTCTTTTTTTGGAGAAGTTGTGATATCATTGCTTTTCACACGGATTAGTTTGAAAAGTCTAGCTGAAAATAGTTCCTGGAAAAAAGATTGATTTACAAGCCAAATTCTATGCTTAGTCATCTCTTTTAAAGTCATAGACTTCGAACATACGCCCTCCCCACCCCCTACATGCTCTACCTGTTGCCTCAGCCAGGCTGAAAGCCTTTTGGTGATAACACAATATTCATGCAAATTCTGTTGATCAGCAAACATTTCACCACAGATTTATCCTGTTTCACAATTTCTCATTCATCAGATGAAGTTACACAGTGATTGATATACTTTGCAAGCTTTGAGATCTTCAAAGGGTGAGAATGCAGAATGTTTGTTTCATGTCCTGTATCCTAATGTCTCTTGTCAGATATCGCTGCCCTGTCTGATGAGAACGCAGACCTGCTGGTTCCTGATGAGGGCTGTGAATACGATCAGATCATAAACATCGACCTGGACACGGTCAGTTCTTCAAAATTATGACCTCACCACATGCATAACCTACAGTATAGTAATGGCCATACCATAACTCATTGACCATCCGTATTCTTTCTAAGGCTTTGTGGTAATCTACATTAACAAATACAGTCAGAGTTTGATCCAGTGTGCAAACTCTGTTATCCTTTAATATATTTGTTTCTGCCCAGCACCTGGCACTTTAACTTTGTATGTGCGTGCTTTATTTGCTTATCTTCTCAATGGTTCATGCATGCAAAGCTTTGTCTTCGCATCCCAATCAGAATGCTTACCAAATATGTTTACTTCTCAGCATATACTAGAGCCTTATGCAGGGGGAAATAATTATCTTGAATCATTTACAAGTGTATGTCTGAGACAACTTAAGCTCGGACTGTGAAATATGAAGTTAAATGTACTTGTCTAATTTCCATGTAACAGAAATGTTTGCTTATCAGTTGTCATGAGGGACAAGATTGCCACATGGCACTGTATATTCTTCTAACATTCAGACTTTCTATTCCATCCCCTCTTCAGCTGAAGCCCCACATCAACGGACCCTTCACCCCTGACCTGGCACACCCAGTCTCCGAAATCGGTGCTGTGGCTAAGAAGAATGGCTGGCCCCTGGAGGTCAAAGTCGGTAAGCAATGTCCTCAAAATGGAACCATATACAGACATGCTGATTATCTGTGCAAACTTTTTACTGAACAAGATTCATCATCATTCCACTCTCCGACGTTCTGTGGCATGCCTCTTATTCTGAGACTCAAAGAGCTCTTCCTCTTACTATAGGTTTGATTGGCAGCTGCACCAACTCCAGTTACGAGGACATGGGCAGGGCAGCCTCCCTGGCCAAGCAGGCACTGGACAAGGGGATGACGTGCAAGTCCCATTTCAATATCTCCCCCGGCTCGGAGCAAATCCGTGCCACCATTGAGCGTGATGGATACGTGAGTACTGAGGCCGACACACTGAGAAAAGAGTAAAACCTTTATTTGTCTCACTATCTCGGCGATCCATTCCCCTTTTTTTTTGTATTTGTTCTTTACTAGAGGTTCGGGCCACTTTCCTCCATATATGGAGCTGACTGTTTTGTTTGCGCCTGATGCCATGACGGCACATTATGAGGTTACACAGCACACTCCATATCTGGGCGTGGCTGCGATGGGAACTCCTTATATGGCAGAGCCGAGTCATAGTGACATGAGTGTGACAACGTGGTCCGTCCGTCCGTCCTCCGATTAGCCAATTTGAATATAGGATTGTTACAGACAGTGGGAATTTTGAGTGACTAGAGGTAATCTAGAGTTCAGGCCGCTACCCAGCCCTGACACCATGTTGCACCGCCGATCCGACCAATATGTCTGAGTCATAGTGTCAGGGGCTTTGTCAGAGTACCCGTTGTACACATCTGTCTGTATCCTTTGTATGCCCATATATTGGAGATCCCTGATGTCATTAGTATATATGCCCATATGTGGGCATATTGGTTGGATCGGTAGTTCTGGACAACTGGATATCCATACACGGACATATCGGTCAGATCGGCGGTTCTATCTGGACAACCGCCATATTATGGCGGTTGTATTCAAACGACTCTGCGGCGTGCACCCAAGCCCCCAGAACCCAGTGGTTGCATTGAAGCGCATTGAACATGCTGGCCATTGGGATATCCGATGCCCTCTCTATTATTTTTAACTCTATGCGTGCACCACACTCCCTCAAGTAATTGCTGATGTGCGTGCCGAGCTTGAAGTCAGCCGGCCCCATATATGCACATAACCATATATGGGCATAGCGTGCGAATATGTGGCTCTGACAACCGAATCTCTATATGCGCATATATATATGTGTGTGTGTGTGTGTGTGTGTGTGTGTGTGTGTGTGTGTGTGTGTGTGTGTGTGTGTGTGTGTGTGTGTGTGTGTGTGTGTGTGTGTGTGTGTGTGTGTGTGTGTGTGTGTGTGTGTGTGTGTGTGTGTGTGTGTGTGTGTGTGTGTGTGTGTGTGTGTGTGTGTGTGTGTGTATGTATGTTTATGGTTTTGTCACAGTGACGTGGTCCGTAGTAGTGGAAAACTTGAGGTGGAATTCAGTACTTGGCCAGAAAAAGTTACATGTTACTACATGGATCTTAATCACTCTCCTTTTTCATTTTTTTTACGCAGATTGTTTTTGTTTTTACCCCTACATTCCTCCTCGTATCTCTCTTGAAATGAAGTGCTTAGATTGATAGAAACTGTTATTCTTGAGCTAACGAGATGTTTGTGTCTTCCCACAGTCAAAGATCCTGAATGACGTGGGAGGCGTGGTGATGGCCAACGCATGTGGTCCATGTATCGGACAGTGGGACAGGTGGGTGGCCGAACAACACAACATGCCACATATATTTGTAATATAATGTAAATGATTATGAGCAGACTTACTGCCCTTATACTTGGTTGCTCACAATGTGTTGCCCTGCGACCCATTGTGAGCTTGTAGATCTGCCAGCTAGCCTACCAGCTGTGTTAGCTGTTCATAATCGTCTCCTCATCTCTCCATTAATAACACAACTTTCTGAGGGTGAGTGAGACAGAATGCATCCCAGATGTCCTTTGACTGGCTTTCAATGTTTGTCATTCATCGAATAGCTCTGAAAGTGATCAAAACCATATAGTTTACAACTATCGTTGTGGTGTGGATTCTGTCATCCACTTAAGTTAGAACTATTTTCTTTTTTTTAAAGTCTTTTGGGGCTTTTATGCCTTTTTAATGATGGGACATTAGACTGACAGGAAATGGGGAGAGCGACACGCAGCAAAGGTCGTCGGGATCTGGATTTGAACCCATTGCAAGCATTGCGGCCAAGGCCGTCGGAACAAATTTTTAAATTACGTATTTATAGTTATTGTGCTCTGTGTGAACGGCGCATAAGCCATTGTTTTATAGAGGTGCTGTATATTCAATTTTGTGAATGTTTTGCATTCAGGCAAGACATCAAGAAGGGAGACAAGAACACCATCGTGACTTCCTTCAACAGGAACTTCACGGCCAGGAACGATGCTAACCCTCAAACACACGCCTTCGTCACCTCCCCCGAGGTACATACAGTGCACAGAACTATCTCTATTAGGAGTTTGACATGTTTAGGTGATCTTTTGTGTGTGTGGTATATATTTCCCACTTTATAGTTTAATTTAACCTGAACTTGCTTGGCTATATTATCCCTCCTCCTCCCAGATCGTCACAGCGATGGCCATCGCCGGCAGCCTCGACTTCGACCCGGAGACAGACTTCCTGACAGCTCCAAATGGTGAGAAGTTCATGCTGGAACCGCCCTATGGAGACGAGCTCCCCGCCAAGGACTTTGACCCAGGCCAGGACACCTACCAGCACCCTCCATCCGACGGCACTGCCGTGAAGGTGGACGTAAGCCCTACGAGCAACCGGCTGCAGCTGCTGGAGCCCTTTGACAAGTGGAGCGGAAAAGACCTGGAGGGCCTCCAGGTTCTCATCAAGGTTAGTGGGAGAGCGGGAGTGGTGGGTGTTTACAAGCATGTTTTTTTTATGCAGTGTAAAAGACATACAGCATGGCTAGTGGCCACAATTGCTGATGGATTTCCAAATTTACCCTGTCAAGCTTCAGCAAGAAAACCTCTAGTGACATGGTAACCTGCCACAGTAGATTTGTATTATTTATTTTATATTTGCCTGTTCATTGTATAATATAATTAAATATTCTTTTCATATATTGAAGTTTAATATATACAGTATGCTTAAACCCTTTTTGCTTGCTTATAAGTAAATGTTTTTATTTAACAAAATGTCAGTCAAAACATCTGTAATCAGTGGTCAGTATCCAAAATCTGAATGGGCACTAGACCCAAAAATCTGTCATCAATCGGGCTCTACTGTTCACTGTGAGAAAACCGTCTATCTCCTCTTTTCTTCCTAGGTGAAGGGAAAATGCACCACAGACCACATCAGTGCAGCTGGACCCTGGCTGAAGTTCCGTGGCCACCTGGACAACATCTCCAACAACATGCTGATTGGAGCCGTCAACATCGAGAATGATGGCATTAACAAGCTCAAGAACCTGCTAACGGGAGAGTACGCAGGTGTGCCTGATGTGGCCCGTCACTACAAGGTACAGGAGCGTTGCTCCCCTCATAATTATTTTTCCAAACCCGAGATGACTATCTAAAAAAGAAACATGCACCGTTTGTGTGCAGTGCACTTCAACTCTGACCCAGCTGTGTGTGTATGTGTTGGTGCCTTTAGGCCAACGGTCTCTCATGGATAGTGGTCGGAGACGATAACTATGGTGAGGGCTCCAGCAGAGAGCATGCTGCCCTAGAGCCCAGGCACCTTGGAGGGAGAGTCATCCTCGTCAAGAGCTTTGCCAGAATCCACGGTACTCCTCTCACCACCCGTCCGGTTCACAACCTTTGTCTGCTATCTGTAGGATTGTGACAATTTGGACACAAGCAATGTCTTGTAACTATAACACTACACAGTTGCTACGTATCTTGGCTTGTAACCCTGCTTTTACAAGATTCAAACCCTTATTTCTCATTCTATTTTTGTCAATTAGACAAACATTTTGGACACAAACATCTTTGTGATATTGTCCAATATTGCTTAGACAGTCACAATGACTTATGTCCTCTCCTTACTGGTCTATGTCCTGCTTTCAGAGACCAACCTTAAGAAACAGGGTATGCTGCCTCTGACCTTCAACAACCCCTCAGACTACGACAAGATCCGCCCAGATGACAAGATCTCCATCAGAGGACTCAAATCCTTCGTTCCAGGAAAGGTGAGCTGGTCGGAGGGCATTCACTGTCATTTGCTCTAATCCTATGCTGCTGAATTGAGCACCCAAGTACGTACCTGTGGTACACGCCTCGTGTGGAGGTGCGCACAGGGTGAGCCACTGAATTGTGGTCCCGATATTGGTAAAACGGTAAGCATTTGCTAACATTGGGAGGCAATTTTTGAATATTTGCTCCTCCTCCTCCCCAGCCTCTGTCAGCGGTGGTGAAGCACGTCGACGGCAGCGAGGAAACCATGCAGCTCAACCACACCTTCAACGACACACAGATCGAATGGTTCCAGGCAGGCTCGGCCCTCAACAGGATGAAGGAGCTGCAGAAGCACTGAGGAAGAGGAGGGAGTTATACAAAGTACGGGCGGACGAGGGAGGAAGTCGAGGATCGTCCTGGGGGGGAGAGGGCGGGGCATCATAGGAAAGATGGGGTATTAAAGGGTGATTTATACTTAGTTGTGCTCCGGTGCTGTGCACCGAAAATGGCTTTCAACAAGCTCACACCGCTTAGCAGTGCGACGCGTTGTGAGCTTGTAGATCTGCTATTTTTGGTGCACGACACGGTGCGCAACCGAGTATAAATCCCTCTCTCTCGAGCAGTCCATGGTTGATGGTTGGTTCCATTATGTACATTGGCTAACGACTTGGAACAGAGCAAGCGTTCTCTATACACACCCACATGCTGGGTGTTGAACAGTGCTTTTACTCTTCAAGTGTTATGCACATGTTGATGATGGAACACACATCAGCTCTCTTTAGCCAGTGGTCTGCAGTGTAGATTATTTCCCATGTCCTCCAATGTTAACCTTGGTTTTGTGGAGGGTAAGGAATCTGATACCAAGCACTGTGGCTAATGATACGTTGTTGTTATTAAAGAGTTGGGTGACATGACAGGAAGAAGCTAGGCAATGGGGGTGCAATCAACGCTGCAACTAATGCCAATTGACAATATTCACACTGTGGCCATTTTGATCTTAATTGATACTCCTACACTGTCGGGTTCGAGTCCCCTTCCCGAGTATGAAGTAAGAGCAAAATGGCCTCTGTGTGAATATGGTCAATGACACTACATAACACTTAACCACTTGAACCCCAGCATGCCTATTCTGGGGGGAACATTTGCCAAAAATAGTAGATCTATAAGCTTGTAGGCGCGTTGTGATCTTGGCTATTTTTGGCGAAGGGATTTGGTGTAGAATAGATGGGGGGGAAAAGCGGTCCGAATACATTTGTAACTCAGGTCGGTTTTACTAAGACTACTAGAAGATTTAAGTGGTTAAAAGATGCTACAGTAAGGGAATGTGTGACAATGATTAGGGGTTGTATAGAAGACGAATGGGTTGATGTTCAAGCATTTTCATAATAAGCTACTATGGTGTGAAGCCAGACAGTCATAACCAGTAGCAGAGCCCCAACGCCGTCAGTAGTGTCAACAAAGTGAGTCTGACTTCTGATGTTGGATATGGACACAATACACACACACACACACACTCAACTTTACAAATGACATGACATGCTGCCAACTGCTGTGCTGTCTGTGTTTTCACAGCTGTTTAAATAGACTGGTAATCGAAGCCAGTCTCATCTCATGCCGTAGCACACCCAGCTTATCTTAGCCAATAACCTTGTTGCTATAGTGTGTATTTGCAGGCTGCGTGGCAATGATGTACTGAAATTTGACCTGCCTCAGTTTGTTCTGAGGATCCATCCAGCCATAACCTATGACACGGTATCTTGTATGTAGCGTTGTACATTGTCAATGTTCTAAAAAAAAAAATGTAATGAGACCGGTTGTAGATTTTCAACAGTATACTATGGGACTCATATGCTAAACCACTGTAATATAAGAGTAACTGACCTTCTCCTTCCCTTATCTACACCCACACTCCAACCATCACTCACTAACCACATCTCTGTATATTCTATCATCTTTATAAGGTCAAAAGCTTCTAGTGGCTTTCAGAATTATTTATTTATTTTTGTCTTGCAAAAGCAGCAGATCATATGTGCATTTAAAAAAAAAAAAGCATGTCTTTCTATCACAATGTTCTTTGACACGTTTCAAGAGAGCCTGCAGTTAAACTTCATGGACTTGTGTGCTGTTGTTCTTGTGTGTTTTGTATAGGGTCATATTGATTCTTCTTGGATTTAGTTTTTTTTTGCTGTGTGAAAGGGAAAGACTGGAGTTGCACAACAGAACAATGGAATCCTGGTTCCTGCCACAAGGCAAAAACACACTCAAACAGTCACTCCTGTCAGGAAGAAATGTACCAACATTGGTTGTGATGATAGCCCACCAGTATTTATCCAATTTCAGATGTAATCAATGCTCTTTTAGTGTGATTATGTAGCTAGCGTAAAGGGGACATTTTCTGTATGCCCCCTGATCG
>NC_139951.1:22396161-22406161 GCF_963454915.1 Gymnoscopelus microlampas | reverse complement strand
TTCGTAATGAGAGAGTTGCATTTACAGGTACAAAATAGGATTATGAGAGAGATTAAATGGTGTCAATCCACATATACCTCATTCTTGCTGTATTGATTGCTTGTAATGCCTGTGATAATAAATAATGCTGCTGCTGTGTGGCATTGCGGTGGTGGCATGGGCCTGACTGGGTGATGTACAATACAGTACAGCATTGGTTCTCAAAGTGGGGTCCAGGAGTCCTTGGGGGGGGGGGGGGGTACCAGGGGGTCTCCAACAAAAATTGTTAATAAAGTGTCACAATCATTTTAACCCCTTTATCCATATTTTATACTTTGGCTATTCAAATTTGTATATTTGTCTTTGAATATATATATTTTTAAAGCAACCATTTGTAACTCAAATCTTTGCTTCTGTGGGTCCCTGGAACAGAATATTTTGAGATGGGGGTCTAAATACAGGGGGTCCTTGACATGAAAAAGTTTGAGAACCACTGCAGTACAGTATGTGTTAGGGGAGGTGCCCACTTCATAGTGCCACTGTCAGTTAGCTACCTCCCTTTCCTCTATGACCCATGTTGAGCTTTCTGCCCTGTATGTGTGCATATTTATTGTTTTGATAAAAAGAGATTTCAACAATCCATTTGAAATTCTCCTTTTTCAAGAAAGAAAATCATAAGCATTCAATATTTCGAATAAACAGAATCGTAATTTTGTCAACCAGGGACTCTGACCCCAGATAAACTGCTTTCAAATTACAAATGCAGTGTTATTTTGCAGAATCATTACTGTCTCCATTAAAAATGCCACATTTTGCTACCGTTTCGCACCTAATTGAGAACCACGACCACGCATTTTGAGCACTTTGGTTTACAGTCGGGCTCAGAGCAATGACCAATACAACAATGGATGTTGGTAAAGTGTGATGAACCACACTGCAGCCCAAGAGAAGCAGAATCATTATTTGGATTGTCTTGACATTCTCAAGACCATATGATATCACATCCTGATGCTGTGTTAATCACATTGCTTTGTTGTTATTTTTCACTCACAGTGTCTTCCAGCCTTTGTGTGTGCATTTGTGTGTGTCTGGTTATTATTTTCTGTGACCCCAAAGGACCTAATCGCCATGTACCCTTCTCATTCTGTCTGCCCGTTGATTTGAATCCCTTATCTTTCCATTCCTCTCTTGCTTCCTCACATAATTCAATTTAAGAAGCTCTCTTGGCACAAATAAGATTGGCAAAGTATTGTTTCAAAACACGAAAACATCTCATATCCCTCTCTCACCCCTCTAACCTCCCTCCCACGCTCTCCTTCTGCCTCTCTCTGTCTCCCCGACCCCCTCCACCCCCTTTTCTCAATCTCTCTCCCTCTCTGATTCCCTCTCATCTTTTCTCAGCCGTTCTCTCTCTTTATCATGCAGGAAAGGATTTCTCCTCTCCTCCACTTCTTCCTCTTCCCCTTCACAAAGTGTGTCCCTCTTCCCTCTCTGCTTGTTTGATGAACCTTAATATAAAGTTATCTTCCCTCACTTTACTTACACCTCTCTCTCTCTCTCTCTCTCTCTCTCTCTCTCTCTCTCTCTCTCTCTCTCTCTCTCTCTCTCTCTCTCTTCTCTTCCCCTCCCTCCCTCTCCCTCTCACTTACTGTCTCCTTCTGTTCCTCACTTATTTCTTTCTTTCTTTCTTTGTCGTAATTCAATTCAAGAAGCTCTATTGCCACAAAACGTCATTCTCATATCAGCGCACGTGCACAACTGCTTTCATCTGTGTCTCTCTCCCTTTTATCTTTACCGACTCTCTCTCTCTCTCTCTCCTTGGTTTCAAAGAGATACCACAACCACTGAGCCACAGATATCACATGCAGTGCACCGTTCCAAACTAAGTTCAAACTAAACAAATCCATCCTCCATCCCTTCCTTCTCCTAACCCCTCCAACAGCAGGAGATGGCTGACCCGGACCCCCCTTCGCCGGCCGCCGCCCCCCTGTCCTCACCCCAGATCCCCCTCCAGCTCTCTTTCCCCTTCCTGAGGGAAGGCAGCCGCGTGTGGGAGAGGGACAGGAAACCACCTCTGCCAGGGGAGCTGCCCAGCCCCCTGCCCACCAAACGCACACGGACGTACTCAGCGTGAGTAGCAACAATGAATGTGTGTGTGTGTGTGTGTGTGTGTGTGTGTGTGTGTGTGTGTGTGTGTGTGTGTGTGTGTGTGTGTGTGTGTGTGTGTGTGTGTGTGTGTGTGTGTGTGTGTGTGTGTGTGTGTGTGTGTGTGTGTGTGAGTGAGTGTGTGTGTGTGTTGCCAGGATTTGCATCAGAGTTTTAGATTTCTATTATTCTTTTTGAAAGATGTTTTTCTTTTCATCTGCGTTTCCATCTCCCTGATCCTCACTCTCTGTCTTTCTTGCTCTCTCTACCAAATGGACCCTAATGGACCCGATAATGGTCATTTGGGTCAATTTTTACGCTGTTAAATTAAAACTGCAATCCATACAAATGTTATCTGTATGTTAGAGTATGTTTTGATTGATTGATGTACTTTATTTAGTAAGACATGAGAACAACAGTACATGGAAGTGCAAATTCACAATACAAGGTCTACTAAACTGGAAGACTCATTAAGCACTGAGTATGTCTTTCAGATCCTGTGGTCAGGTAGGACCACTAGCGGTTGTCAGGAGGTATTGCATGAAGCTCAAAGCGTAATTTGAGTTTATTCAACTAAAATCCGGCGCAAAGAGCTTTATGAGCGTGACATACAGAATAATATTATATAGTATTACTGCATGTTGCATTAAAATACAAAAAAAATGACATTTGATTAATGAAAATTCCAAATTAAATGATGTACCCCTCCCCTCCTCTCCCCTTCACAGTACGGTGCGGGCCAGATCTGGCCCGGTGTTTAAAGGAGTGTGTAAGAACTTTTCCAGGTCACAGGGTCATGGCTTCATACACCCTTCCAATGGTGGAGAGGACATCTTCGTCCACATCTCTGAGTGAGTGGCAGGACTCAATCATAATCACAATCAATTTATTGTCCCATCATAGATTTACAGGTGCATAGCACAAAGCCCAAACAGTGGTTCGGGACCCATCTTTGGGTCACGGACCAATTTTTATGGGTTGCGATTAAATATCTCCTTTTTTATCGTTTCCTACGTTAAAAAATATAATATTTAAAGTGAAAATAGTGAAAATAGTAGATCTGCAAGCTCACAATGTGGCGCGAAGCGACGTGTTGTCACTTTTTTTTTTTTACTTTCTTTTTAGTCTTTTTCGTTTTTTGGAACAGGCAGGTCATTTTGGGCATCACATTTACATTAAATTAGTACATTTCAAGTGTTACACTCATTATGTTATGGACCTTTCAGTCCAGAGGAGAGGGGGTCCTAATCTAAATCTAATCTAAACTAAAGCTACTTCAGTCTTTTAGAAAGTTCTCAGTTTGTTTCTCCTTAATGGTAAAGTCCATGGTAGTTTGCCAGCATATATTCCAATGATTCATTCCTAATTCTAACAGCATGGTGGACAGGTCTCCAAATATTGCAGAAACCTGGGCAAATGTCTAATTTCTCTTTTGGGTCTTGAGCTAAAGAGTTTGGGAATTTAATCATTTTGTAGTTTTCAGAAAAGGGAGGAGGAATAGAGGAGAGAGCAATGAAAAAAGGGTATAGAAACAGGTCAGGTCTGAGCTATATACATAATGTAAGCACAGATAGTAGCAAGAATGTACATGAGGTTAGACATGCGGTGCAGCAATAAGGTGAGGTTAAAAATAGCAGCAAGAGTTCATAAGGTGCAGCAGAACAGTGACAGGCAAAAAAAAGTAAAAAGAAAGTTTATTCTGATTCTGAAAACACACTTTTAAACACACATTTTCAATGTTGCCAAGGTAATTCATAAACAATGCTTAATAGTAAAAGTGTAGGAATTGACAATGACAAAAAAAGAAAACTATAAGAACAGTATACCAATTAGAACAATTACAAAAGTAGTAAAAGTAATGACTGTTACAATAAATAATATATTAGCAATTAAACCTAGGAATTGACTAAACTGTAATAATGAGGTCAACTTACAGCACAAAGCATATTTTAAGCATATTCAAAGTATGTGGGGCACAGTAACAGAAAACAGATCTTCCTAACTCTGTGGAGATGTCTGTAAACGGGTACAGTGGCTGGCACCATTCCAAGAGAGTAAAATAGCTTATGAATAAATAAAAACAAATGCTGATCCCTCCTTACCGATAGAGCAGTGTTTTTAGTATACAGTAGTAGGCAATGGGTGTGTCCCATATCTCCAGTAATTCATCTTTAATGTGGAGTGATACAGCGTCTAAAGTTTTGAGAGTTGAACAGGCCGTCTACCCATAAATAACAATAGAAAATTGCTTCAACAATTATTTTTCTTAGATATGTTTGAGATTGGATGATAATTATTTAATTCAGATAAGATTGAAAATATGAGTTATATATTCAGAAATCAGCTGAGCTTATATCAAAGCAAATGGTTGCAGTTTGTCGTCACCCATTGATTCTCGTACATCAATAATGCATAAGGCATAAGCTACCATCCTATATAGACAGTATATTACGCTAAAGAAGTGATTTACTTCAGGAGTAGTATTAAGGGAGGATGACCTATGTTCTTCCACACAACCATTAGCATCAACACTAAGAAATTATATGTAAAATCAGTGCAAATTGTTTGGCTATCATTTATTCTGAGTAATACCATTAATAACATAGGCAGGTAGAAGAGTGCTAGAATTGTTTGAGTCCAATTTGACTATTTTTCTGAATTTACTGGGGTTATCTAGAGGAATTTGTGAAAGAGAGCAGATAATAGTTTTGGCTTTTCTGACAGCAGCAGTGCACAATATTTCTCAACTGTCTAAAGGCAAGCCTCTTTGGTGCACCTAACCAGAGCCCATTTGTCTCTGAAATAAAATAAAGTAGACAGCTCAGCTGAGAACCAGGTTGTGGAGTTACATTTTGTTTCAGTCTTTTTAAAAGGTGCGATGCGTTTTCCTCTTTTTCACATTTCTATTGCAAACATTCGGGCGATGGTCAGTAACAAGGTCAAAAACACCACAGACAGGACATTTCTCTGGTCTGTTTCGGGGTTCGCTTCCTGGCAACTTCTCCGGCTTGGCCAGGCACTGCAATGAACACATTTGGCAGCTTTCATGGGTGGGAAGCTGGCAGAGGATGGTGTCCTTGTCATTGCATGGCGACTCCATTTCTATCAGAGGAGACGTGGTTGTCTGCATCCTCCCCAGGCCAACAGTGGAGGTTGGAGGTGACATTGACTGCAGGAGACATGGGTCCCCCCTTGTCTCCTGCAGTCAATGTGATGACTAAAGCTGGGGTGGAAAGGAAAAAAAAAGGAGAGAGCGAGTTGATCAAAGCATAATATTAAAATGCTATAATAACGAATTGTGTGTTCAAAACTGTTCAAAGATGTCTAACAGAAATGCTATAACATATGCTTACAGCACTTTGTAAGTTGGCTTAAGAGCTTCATCCAGACGCATTCATGTCATCATCCAAACCCTCATCCCCCCACCCTTCTGGTCCGATCTCTACCCTGTGTGTCCCCAACAGCATCGATGGAGAATACGTGCCAATGGAAGGAGATGAGGTCACATACAAGGTGACTCACATCCCACCCAAGAACCAGAAGTTCCAGGCAGTGGACGTGGTGATCACCCACTTGAACCCAGGCACCAAACATGAGACCTGGTCAGGCCAGATCTTCAGCTCCTAGACCAGGGCTGGGAGGAGGGGGTTTGGGTGGTTAGGTTTTGGGGTGCCTTTCGGTCTGGTGGTAGTGCTGGGGAGTGAGGGAACAGGGTTTTGGGCTAATGCTGTTGAGAATGGTCAGAGGTCATGTTGTGATGGGATGAGCTGGCTTTGGGGGATTGGCTCGGGGCTCTGGGAAAAGAAAAGGAGGTTAGGTGAAGAGGGTCTGGGTTTAACGTGGAGGCTTACTGTTGTATCTTTCACATTGGTGGAAGTAATAGGTTGTGGTTTATCGGGTGATGGTGAAAGGTGGTCTATAAGTAGGCTTTGGGACAGGTTTGCTGGTGTGTATGTATGCGTCTAGTATGTGTATGTGCCACACATGTGACGTTTGCGTGTGTATTTGGGAAGACTGGTGGCTTTTGTACGGCTACAGGTAGACATCTCAGAGGCTGAATGGTTGTTGGAGGTTTAGTTCCAAAATAAGAGGAATAACCTTCCCTTAAACACTGTAGCGCTATAATATTTGATCTTTTTGGCAAAGTTTGACATCCATTATGTTGTAGCCAACCCCTATGACAGTCATCCATTACGGTGGTAGAGAGTGGGGTTGGATTATAAAGATAGATGAGGAAAAAGGAATGGAGGGAAAGAATAGAGGGAAGGGGCATAGGAAACTGACAGATGATGGAGTAATTGTGTGAAGATGTATTTTGGCAGAGATGCAGCTATTATGCTTAACATGATATAAAGTATTTGTAGGGGAAGTTGTTGAAATCAGTGTTGGCAAGTTTTCACAGGGGTGATTTGCTACTACTGTACATTTAGGTGTTTCAGAGGTCAGCCCAGTAAACTGTGTGAAAATGGGAAATTAAATCCAGAGTGTAGACACTGCAAAATCAGATGCTGAAAAGGTTGCAAAGTGCAATCCGATTTAAGGTAAAGGCCAGGGCAGGTTTGGTTTAATGAGATGAACCCTAGCATCCCTATTCTGGGACGGACATTCTGTGACAATAGCTGACCTACAAGCTCACAATGTATCACAACGTATCACAACTTATCACAACGTGACGTGTTGGGAGCTTGTAGATCGGCTATTTTCGACAAATGCATTTGGTATTGAGGGGAAAAGGTTAAGAACATGGGTGATGATGTGTTTCATTTGATTAGAGGGAGTCCAGTAGGTTTCATGCGACATGGCAAACGACTGTGAACAAACAAATAAACAAAAATCAACAACACGTGTCCTAAATTATGAGTTTGTAATTATTATTATTTATTTATTGACTTATTTATTTTAATTTGTAACTACCATGATGATAGTTAGCTAATTTAAGCTAAAAGTCAAAATTGGTACAAGCGGGTGTGTTTTCTTTGTGCTAATCTAGGCCTGTTTATGTACACACTATTCACTCTAATGATGCTGCCTTGTTGAAGCCCATTTCAGCTGTTCTATATCACATGTAGAAGGAAAAAGCCAATCCTTGTTTCCCTTTTTTCTATTTATAATGATGATAATCGAAAAGAAATGAAAATGTTACTTTTGGAAATCCACACATTCTGTACCATTGTGTTTCATTATCTTAGAATGTGACCATTCTTTTTCCTCATGCAGTAACACACAGTTTGTAGCTGGAGCCTTCTTGAAATGTGTCCATGTCACGTTTCTATTCATCTCTAATCACACCTTTAAGTCATCACCATGATTGTGATTAAATCAGTGGTGGACAAAGTAATCAACTGCAGTACTTGAGTCAAAGCGTAGATACTCCTGGTCAAATATTTCTCAACTACAAGTGAAAGTTGCTCTGTCAAAGTTGTACTTGAGTTAAAGTACTTGCTTTTAAATCATCACAGTGATTTAAAAACAAGTACTTTTTTGCTTTTAAAAATACATAGTATTCAAAAGTACACACTTTTAAAAATATTTAAGTGTTCAAAAGTACAAATTACAAAGTACATTTTCTTTTTAATATCAATTCAGATCTTCCCGAAATTATCAAAAAATATCAATAATAGGCCTGGACCTTTGGCGTAACCGTCTGGGCACCTAGGCTGGATCCTGACAGCGTGTCGTGGGTTCGACTCCAGAACCCGACCACCTTTGCTTCGTGTCACCCCCCCATCTCTCTCCCCATTTCCTGTCAGTCTACTGTTCCTATCAATAAAGGCAGAAAAGCCCAAAAGAATATCTTTAAAAAAATATATACATCAATAGTGAAAATAGCAGATCTACAAGCTCACAACGGGTTACGTCGCATTGTGAGCTTGTGTAGTGAGTCAAAAGTATGATATTTGTCTTTGGAAGTGTAGTCGAGTAAAAGTCATAAGTATCCAAAAATACAAATACTCAAAAACTTTACTTCAGTAACAGTACTCAAGTAAATGTACTTTGTTACTGGCCACCACTGGATTAAATCATTCATTAATGTACTGTAGCTTGGATTATTTGCCGCAGATACATGAGTTTTGAGATTCAATTGTGATCGCAAGCACTTTTATTTACCGGTATTTATTTTTGGTCAAATCACTGTGACACTGTATTTTGTCATTAAAATCAAATTTGAATAAAAACTTACTACTGTACTCAGTGCTGTGTGGCAATTTTTTAAAATTCTATTCTATTCCTTTTTATTCTGTTCTATATAGCTTTTTTAAATCACCATATCTTTTCAGAGACTCACCAGTCGGTCTAAAAAAGTATTCACATTTTCTATTATGGGAATCTCACTCTTATTTTCTGAAATAAATGTAAAATGTATTGATACATAGGACAACATATTGTGTTTTACATACATACATACCTGTACCGTACGTACATACATACATACATACATACATAGGGTGCGTTCGGAAATTACGCACCGTAATTGGCCAGTGCGTAATTTACTGGCCAGTGCGCTCAGTGCTGTATTTTCGAACACGCCCTATACATACATACATACATACATACATACATACATACAACCATACAGATAGATTGCTTCTGAGGGGGCATCTGATAGCTTCTGAAGGGACTGTAGGATATATAATATAGTATATAGTATATAATATAATATGAGTATATGATATGAGTAGTTAGTAATATATGAGTATAACGAGTATAGTCTATTAATCGACTGTATATTTACCAAAACAATGGGGCTAAAAGTATATATTATATGATTAGATCCTAGATCTAACCAGCCCTGTTTCCTCCTATTATCCTAGATCTTAGCTCATTGAGATGGTACCTTTCCTGTACTGCCCTTCCCTGTAGAAGCAGGCCTGGTGAGCTCCATAGAGGGCATTGGAGGACAAGTAATCTGCAAACTGCTGTTGAAGTTTCATTGGTTGCTGAAGCATTAATAAATGACTGCCCCCTGTAGGATTCAAAGGAACTGGGTCAACGAGAAAAGTCATGTGAAAGCCCTATGCCAGTCTCACTGGGGTTATATTCATACTTCTTGTGTAAGTGGGATTTTCAGCTCTTGTGCTGGCTTCATGGAATAATGCATTTTTTTATAGACTGTACTTTAGATGTGGAACATGCAAAATACTTTAGATGACGCACGCACGCACGCACGCACGCACGCACGCACGCACGCACGTACGTATACACACACACACACACACACACACACACACACACACACACACACACACACACACACACACACACACACACACACACACACACACACTTACTTCTGTTGCCTTTGAGCTTTGTTCCCTTTGCATGTCATTGTGATGAATGAGTTGTATCGGTGTTTCACAGAATGGGTGTGGGAAATTTTAAATCACAGTCTGTTCATTATACTGTGCGTGCGTGCGTGTGTATACTTGTAAGATAGTAGAACCTGGACCAGTCTAACTGTTCACTGTTCCATTCATCCTGGTCATACATACACACGGCACAAGTTCAAATAATCATGGCTAGGCCTACAATGCAAGTCCAGGGCGGTTGCCAGGAGTATTGTCCCCATGAAAAGATATGATACTTCATCTGACATCTGACATTAACATTGTGGGGCACCGTATAGCCTTGGACTGCAAGGATCATTATTGCTTCACTTGTAGAATAATACGTGGAAAGGTTCAGATGTATTGTTGTATTGAAAGGAGGGTAAGAATAAAAAGAATGGGAGGACAGGGTGGCTTGCCGATTTAATAACCTGTAATACAGTTACAATACCTCACGCATAGAATACAAATGAAATTGATTTGTATTTCTTACTTTTCCTTGTTAAACCTGAGAGCCACCAAGTCAAGGTCAATGCATCTGTAAACATTCT
>NC_139951.1:22103661-22391161 GCF_963454915.1 Gymnoscopelus microlampas | reverse complement strand
TTTTTATAGTTGTTGTTGTTGTTGTTGTTGCTGTTGTTGTTGTTGCTGTTAGGATGGAAATGGAAGCATGCATGCATGTGACTCCATCATGGGTAAAGTGCAGTGTTGTTATGTTTGCAGTGTTCATTGTGTGTGGAGGACCAGAGGACATCGTGGAACTGAAGAAAGGAGCTGTGGGTGCAGAAAATGAAGTCATCTTCATCCTCATTGACCTTTACAAGTAAATGCACTCATCCACTCATCCATCACTCTCTTAAGCCGTTTTTCCATTACAGCTTATATTCTCCTTCACCTCCATCAGTCCTATACACGTATGCATGCGTATGCACATGTAGTAAAACAACCACCAAACATGTGCACTGCTGATATGCGCCTGTGTGGTCATTGAGCACATCGTTGCTGTCGGGCCGAAACCTAAGTACACTTGTAGGTTTTTGACTGTGGGGACCGCGGGACAATCATTCGTTAAGAAGTAGGCGTTTCTTTGCGAACAAAGGGTGTGTCCTTCGAATGTGGGCGTTTCACTATTTATTTAGCCGCCAAAAATGGTGTGGCATTGATTTGCTCTCGCTTCCCAAGTTCCCCTCTGCAGGTGCGAACAGACGGTTCCTTTGCTCTGGAGGGAGGTGCGGTCCCACACACACACACACACAAACACACACACTCACACACACACACACACACACACAAAATGGCACACGTCTATGTGTGAGTGGGCCCTTGGACATACAAGGTTTCCACCCGACAGGTACGACAAAAACCTTCAATGTGTCTGATACAATTTCTCCCTCCAGTGATAAATACTACACCAACAAGACGTCCATCGCAGCCATGAGGAACGTGTTGGTGCTGACTATGCCAGACAATAGGAACTACACTGCTCTGGCAGCAGACAACATCACGGTGGGTCCTGCTGTCAAATCATGCTGTGCTGGGAGGGGAAAAATGTGTCAGTCTGGGGTGTAGATATGCAGTCTTCACATCCATTGATCTTTTACACTCAAGTGGTAGCGCTCTCTCTCTCTCTCTCTCTCTCTCTCTTGCCCTCCCTAATTCCCCAAATATGTATTTATCCCACAGTCTTATAGCCATTGCTACTTAATAATGACTTAGCTGGTACAGCGTTTTGCTCAAGGGTACTTCAAACGGGGACACAAGGTCTGTTGGGTGGGGATTAACCCACACACACACACACACACACACACACACACACACACACACACACACACACACACACACACACACACACACACACACACACACACACACACACACACACACACACTGTATACTGTCTATCTGTCTCTCTCTGTCTCTGCTTCTCACTTTCTCCTGGCCATCTTTCCCTCTCTCACTGTGTGCAGATGAACGACTACACAGCAGCGTACCATGACTCTGCCCTGCTTCTCGGTGAGGTGATGAGGAAGATCCGGAGCAGTGAGGCTGACCTGGAACACATGGAGGCCATCGACATCAACTACTTTAAGAACATATCATTCAACGGTAAACAATCGAATCCTCAGTGTTAATTTAACTCTGAGCGTGTACAAATGTAACCAAATGGACAGGAGACGTACAGATTACACACCCAGAGTTACAAATGAATACACAGTAACATCAGCAAACACCAAAATTAACAGTAACAACCTTGTTGTGTAGAGAGAGAGAATGTAAACAGAATAAAGAGACGGACACACACACACACACACACACACACACACACACACACACACACACACACACACACACACACACACACACACACACACACACACACACACACGGCCAAAGAGAGAATAATCGCAATCTGTTCAGGATCTTTTGTTGTAATTGTGTTCAGGTACTGCTGGCACCTACAAGTTGGACCAGCATGGAGACAGAGACGTGATCTTCTCAGTTATTTTCACCACAAATAAATACGAGGTGAGCTCATTTATGATGCTATTGATCCAAACAGTGTTCAGAACATCAGCTGACTTTCTGGGAATGCTTGAGGATGAGGATTATTATATTTATTGAATTATTGGAGAGTTATTATTATTATTATTTTCCTACGCCAGTGATTTCCAATGGTGTAGAGGGTCAGGTGTATGCTGGTTTTCATTCCAACTCTACTCTACAACCTTCCCTGGTTATCTCCGCCAGGCTGAAGGCAGAGATTAGCCCTATTTATTATAGAGAATGCCATACATCATGAACGCAACATCCAATCAACCTCAAATTGGAATCGAATGTTGACGGGAATAGAAATGTATATCTCTGCTGTCCGGCAAAAACCAGCTAACTCCAAAATGTTCATTTTTCAGGAAATGAAAAAAAGTGGAGTTAGGAAGTTTTATTCATCATTGATAAGAACAGCTGAATGGACCTCCAAGCTCACAATGAGGTTGGAGGTCAAAAGGGGGTGGAGCCTGGAGTCAGCTAAACCAGCTAACTGGTTTAGCAAAAGTTTGAGGATCCAATGGAGTTAGCTGGTTTTGTCAGAGGCGCTTTTTAATGCTTTTCATTGGTTCAATTTTCTTTTTACCAACACACAGACGTAAAGGGTGTTCAATGGCTCTGATTTATGGAAAAAAATGCAAACGTCAAAATGGAGTTTTGTTCAGCTGGTTTCTGCCGGACAGCAACGATATGTAATTAAAATTAAATCTCAATGTATAATTCATTGTATTACTTAACTCCATACCTGAATACCATTAATGCATACGTGCATTCTTGTTGGAAATTAAAATAAAAGGCTTTTAGTGTGTCTGACAGAGTTTACACAATGTTATTGAGGGCATAACTGTCAGATTTGAGAAAATGGGTTGTACCAAAAGCCTGTTCCTTCTCATGATTGCTAGTTGAGATATTTCTCTACAAATATATCTATTTCAAAGGAATTATTAAAAACAAAAATTTTAAATCACATTTGAAACATGTTTTGTCCCTTATCTCAAGAATCATATTCTGTTTCATTCTGCTTTATTTTGAATCATTCCTCTCATATTTGTTCTTCAGTATGAAACACTATTTACTTTCAACACCGAAGACAACGTTACAAGCATGGTATCTAACAACCCTTCCTTCATCTGGGGGAGCCACCTTCCCCATGCCAAACCATACAAGGGTACAGGTTACACGCACGCACGCACGCACGCACGCACGCACGCACACGCACGCACACACACACACACACACACACACACACACGGTGAGCCACACTTCTCGTCAAGCTGCCATCATTAACTAATGCCCTCATTGACAGAAGATAAGAAAGATATCTGTGATCACTGACTCCACAGTAAAGTGTTTTGAGATCAGACTCCAGATTACAAAACATATTTAGTAATCTCTGGATTGAACTGGGAAATGTTTCAATTACTGGACAGATAATTGGTTTGGAATGTTGGGAGATACACACATTGCCATGTCGACAACCAAAGGAAAGACTGCAATATTATCACCACACCACCTCAGCTATGATCCTTTAATTCTCATAGTATTATTTTAACACTTACCACCACTACAGTTGATGGAAATCAGTCTCTCTTTTCAAAAGTGACCTTGGGTAAAATTCACTAGATGGACAGTCCAGAACGCAAAGATTGAGACAGGGCTGCTCTTTGAAAGGCTGGGAGATGTTGCAAATGTAGTCCTTCCTGCATGTTCTGGAGGGGCTCCATCTTGTACTTATCTGAACTGTGGTCTGACTCGGCTGCCCCTGTTCCATATCAGAATGGTAGGTCCGGGGTTAGGATTAAGTCTGCGAGGTTAGTCCCTCAGGGTTAATTTAACTCCGAAAACAAATGAACACTTTCTGCATAGTGAGGCTTTGGGTCTTATTTTTGCCGATGCCTTACCCATTATCCCTAAACGTCTTTTACCATTTTTTACTATTTTTAAAACATTTGAAAATAATTCAACTAGACGATGTACATCGACACGTTGTGAGCTTGTAGACTGGCTATTTGAACTATTTATATCTTAACATGAGTCAGTGTGTTTTCTGTGGCTCCACCAGGCCTGGAACAGCATGACATCATCGTCCTTGTGTTGGCGCTTGCTGTGGTAGTGGTGGCCACCATCGCCTTCATCTTCTACAGGTCAGTAACTACAGCATATACCCTTTATTATCATGTGAGTGGTAACAAAGAAGGTGGCGCAGCTATCACCCTTGTGCCTTTGAGCATGGTACTAGAAATCCTCACATTTGGAAATGTCACCAAAGTGGGTATTCTGATTATTTATCTTTACTGAGACTAAGGATGAAAGCCACAACGGAGACAGCATATACAGTAAATTGTCTATTTAGGTACATTTTTACACCCAGATTTAAAATAACATCTTTCTGAGGAGGTCAGGCACAGGAGAGAGGCCTCTGGCGGGCTTTGATCCCAGGCAAGGAAGAAGCACATGTGTGCACTTCATCATCCAGAGCACAATCAGTTTATGTCTTTGAATGAAGCCTGAAAGTTCTGTTGATCTCTTCATGCAGACAGAACCGGAGAGACCGTTTGATGAGGAAGCGATGGTCTCACATCCCCGCTGGCAGCATCACACTGCTGGAGCAAAATGAACGCAACGTCATCAATCTCAAGGTATAAAAGTGTCAAAGTCACAATACCAGTTACTTTTACTGGTAAAATAACCTTGCACGTTTCAATAGTACATTAGGAGGAGAGTGCAAAAGACTCATGTCAGGAACCATTCGATATTTATAATGAGGGATCACTTGGAGGAACTTGAGTGTATAGGAAAAGGATGTGAATGAAAACTAGTTGTTTAAGCATGCACCGAATCATCTCTATGGGTTTCCCATTGTTTAACTCACACAATGAAAGAAAAACTGAGAATTTGAGAAGATTTGATCTTTTAAATTAAGTGTTCCGTCCTCCCTCACCAGATTGACGATGAAAGGAAAAACAAGAGCTACAAGATCCGACGTGGACTCTACGATAAAAAGGTAAATGTATAAAACCTCCTCTTGTACTTTCAACAGGTACGTGATAATGTGTCTTTATATTGCCCAACAACTTGCAGCACACATAAGGTTTTCTTTTCATTCCAAACAAACTCTAGAGTACACAATCTGATTTCACTAATTGCACTAATTAGCTTCAAGGGGAGTAATTAACTATGCTAATTAGTAAAATCACCTGAGGTAATGCGCCACTAGCCCAGTGATCACAGAGACAATATAGACCTGTTCATTTTAAATGATACCGTTGAGTTTGTGTGATACTGTTGTCATGGTTACAGATTGTGATTCTGAAGGAGCTGAGGCACTCAGATGGAAGTTTCAATGAGAGCCAGAGGATAGAGCTAAACTCGGTAAGATGACACGCACGCACGCACGCACGCACGCACGCACGCACGCACGCACGCACGCACGCACGCACGCACACACACACACACACACACACACACATTGTCTGTAGTAATGTGATTTTCATGGCATCTTTTCTTTTAAAATGCAGCAGCAAATTAATCTGTGCTTTCCTAACAAGCTCAGTGCTTAATGAGTCTTCCAGTTTAGTAGACCCTGTATTGTGAATTTGTACTTTCACTGTTGTTCTCATGTCTTACTAAATAAAGTACATCAATTCCTGTTAATAAATCAATTAAAGCAAGTGTTATAAATTGACGCAAGTAAAACAAGACATCACATAATCAAATGTTACATAGTGCGCCTAAGTCCATATATTAATGAAAATATGTATTTTTTTTTTTTTTTATCTCTGCAGCTCCTGGCCATTGACTATTACAACGTGACTAAGTTTTACGGCACCGTCAAGTTTGACGAAGGGGTGTTTGGAGTGTTTGAGTATGGAGAGAGAGGGTCGCTTCGGGTATGTATGTATGTGCGTGCGTGCGTGTGTGTGTGTGCGTGTGTGTGTGTGTGTGTGTGTGTTTGTGTGTGTGTGTGTGTGTGTCTCAACTGCGGGAGACCAGAGTTTAAATTCTGGGTAGGACATAAAAGTTATGCATTGTAAGGTCAGAGGAAACAGCATAGTAGTGACAAAGTAAATAGAGTGCCAAGAAAACAGTTAAGTTCTACAAAGTAACTAGGGTAGCAGGTAGACATCAAACCTAGCATCTATCTAAATATACTATGTGAATAACATACTTGTTGTACTCTGTGGACAAGCATGAAGCCTACATCTACTGTAACTAAATATCGGCAGCCATTGATCCAGGGCAAAGGATCAGATTCTAAATCCTGGGTCTTCATCTCAACCATTAGTTCTCTCTCTCCTCCCACAGTATGTGCTGAATGATAAAGTCTCATATCCAGAGGGGACCTTCATGGACTGGGAGTTTAAGATCTCTGTTATGTATGACCTTGTCAAAGTAAGACACTGACTCTTTGTTTGTTCATTAGGTTAAGATTCATTAGTGATCACTGATCAGAGATACATGACTTGTGTGTAGTATTTAGGATCTCTATAGAACACATGTACTGTACTGTACCTCTGCAAATCAAATGTTGATAGTACCTTCTCTACCATGTCTCCCTGTGTGCTTTCCTACCGTGTGTCTCAAAAAAGACTGTCGCTGTGTAAATCTCCTATGCAGGGAATGTCCTATCTCCATGCCAGTGACATTGAGGTCCACGGTCGCCTGAAGTCCACTAACTGTGTGGTAGACAACCGCATGGTAGTGAAAATCACCGACTTCGGCTGTAACACTATTCTCAACCCTGCCAGAGGTAAACCCATATATTGTACCTTACAGATCAGATACTTAACGCACAAGTGTGGTCACAACACTTTAGGCATAAACTTAGAAGTTTCTCTACTCATCCGACTATCCAGTCAATGTTTCTTCAATTCCCTTGTCTCCCTCTGAAATAGCATACAGGACATGCAAAACCAAAAATTACCATTTAATCACATCAACCCTAGCATCCATATTCCCGGCATGTCATAATAGGCGAACATCAGCAAAAATAGCAGCACATGGGGGGATTATATCTCCACGCTGGAACATCTTGGAACACCCAGGATGAAGTGGCTAATGTTTCCTGGGAAAGGGAAGTCTGGAGCCTGATTCGCTCTGTTCAGCTGACTTTTTTTTTTTTCACTTCGCTTTCAGTCCGGCCATCTTCCATTTGAGCCTGATTTCCGGACCGAACGTCACCTGTTACGAAGGCACGTCATTGCTGATTAGATAGTGCTCAACGAATCACAGTAGGAAAGGAAGTGACTTGAATTTTACATTGGAAGGCCCTGGTCCCACCCCACCCACAGACCATAACATTGGAAGGCTTAGGTCCCGCCCGCCCACAGACCAATCAGAATCCACGGCTCCTGGGTGTACGAGACCACCCCTTTCATATAGGATTACGGCCAGACTGACAAGCGAGGTGGGAAAAAAAAGAAAAAAAGAAAACACTGAACAGAGCGAGTCAGTCTGGATTCCAGGCTAGAAGTCTGGAGCTCTCTGCTGGAATTGTTGCCCCCGCAAACAGACTCTGGATAAGCGGTTGAAGATGAATGGATGGATAGATGAATGGATGGATGGAAAAAAGACAGGGACCTAGTATAAATAACTGGGGGACTCTGGTCAAAATATATATGGTTTAAGTGGTCAAACCACTTTTTAGCCCTTGTCCGTTATTTCTTTCTGTCATATTCTTTCTCCTTTTATTCATCCCTCCATTCCCCTCTCCTCCTAGACCTGTGGACAGCCCCAGAGCATCTGAGGAGACAGGGAATCTCCCAGAAGGGAGATGTCTACAGCTTTGCCATCATTGCTCAGGAGATCATGCTCAGGAAATGCACCTTCTACTCCGAGTTCTGCTTAGACCGTGCCGGTACATGCATGCGCACACGCACACGCACACACAGGCACACACACGCACACACACAGGCACACACAGGCGCACAAACAGGCACGCACGCGCACACACACACACACACACACACACACACACACACACACACACACACACACACACACACACACACACACACACACACACACACACACACACACACACACAGATATTGTTGCCAGTTTTGTACAGAAATATGTTATCCACTGTGCTTTGTCTTGTAACAGAAAAGTTGTCCATGGTGCAGTATCCAGGCCTCTCATCCTACTTCAGGCCTGACCTCAATTTGGAGACGGCATCAGAGAAAGAATTAGAGGTGAGCTTGGTGATGCATTTTGCATGCGTATTATGTGCCTGTTTCTGAATGTCCTTGTCCATATGTCCTATATCGTAAAAGTACTATCTGCAAATGTCCTCTGCCTGTTTTCTAGGTGTTCATGTTAATAAAACAGTGCTGGGATGAGGACCCAGAAAAAAGGCCTGACTTCAAGAGGGTGGAAATTTGTCTTGGAAAAATATTCAGGTGTTGATCCTCCTACTACTTTTATGACTCAACTGATTTGTACTGTTAGAATAGTTGCAAACATTCTCCGTCCATGTGTCTGTGAACAGCTAATCTCCGGCACCGTTGGACTAATTAGCGTGAAACTTTGCATGCACACTCCCAGTAGGCCAAGGAAGAACCTCTGCCCCAAATGTTTCAAATCGGCCTCATGGTGGCGCTGTAACGGGCCGCTTCAGGTTTTGACCTATAACTCTTGAACCAGGCCATACAAATACATCATCATCAAAATATATTTTTCCCTGTGATCACGATGTATCCTTCCTAAAACTCAGTTCAGGCAGGTGATATAAAAAGTCCTTTTTACTGTTGTCTCCTTGCGTATACTTTCTCCTCTCCTGGCCTCTCCAGTACCCTTCATAACCAGGCCAATGAGAGTTACATGGACAACCTAATCAGACGTCTGCAGATGTACTCTAAGAACTTGGAGCACCTGGTGGAGGAGAGAACGGCTCTGTACAAAGCTGAGAGGGACAGAGCTGACGACCTTAACTTCATGCTACTGCCTCGGTGAGTTTGAAGTAAAGGAAGTCACTGCACACAATGAGACTGGAATGCATGTCTATTTAATTTAGGAGGTTAGCTCCTCAGCTGTGACAGGAACATGCTGTTTGCACTTCTGTGCATGAATACATAGATCAGCTCCAAACCTCATTGAGAGCAGTGATCTTCATGCCAGACTCTGAGTACATTCAGGTCCTTCCACAGACAATACACATTTTCTACGTAATGTAATTGGATGGTTTTATTTCTGATCTATCGTTATTATTATTTTTTTTTACTTTACGTGGTCGTACTCCTGGTACAGTATATGCAAACGGAGAGATAGGAGTCTCAGTCCAATAAAATGGTAATAGCTTCTCATTCAAAGTAATGTGGAGTTGTGTCGCTCAGGTGGTGCAAGACTAACTGTAGGGAATTGGGAATTTGAATAACAACTAAATTGGCAGAACGACTAAATTGGGGTGAAAAGGAAAACAATGTTGTGTGGAGTCATACAGGTATGATCACAGAGACTATATAACGTGTCTGTCTGTCTTTGTCTCTCTAGCCTGGTGGTCAAATCTCTGAAGGAGACGGGCATAGTGGAGCCGGAGTTGTATGACGAGGTGACAGTGTATTTCAGTGACATCGTGGGTTTTACCACTCTGTGCCAGTACAGCACGCCCATGGAGGTGGTGGACATGCTCAACGACATCTACAAAGGCTTTGACGGAATCCTGGACCACCATGATGTCTATAAGGTATGTCTGGAGCCCTAAAGAAAGGAATCACGGGTTGGTAGGTAGATGGTGTGAGGTGTATGGGGGTACCATACCCCCTATACCCCCCCACATAACCCCTACCACCCCACATAACCCCCTACCACCCCACACACCCCTCCCATCTTCACATAAGCACTTCCTAACTGAAACCCCCCCATGGTTAAAAAAAGCTTTTACAATGATTAAATTGTTTGCACACACACACACCTGAGAGACACACACCTAAGACACCTGCCTGGCACACGCACGCACGCGCGCGCGCACGCACGCGCGCGCGCACACACACACACACACACACACACACACACACACACACACACACACACACACACACTCCTCTGTAGGGCAAGACAAAAAATATTTTCAAATAAAATAATAACGTTTGTCTATTAACTGTTAATTACATTGTCTTCATCCTGTACCCACTAGACAAGCCTGTCAATCCAGTCCAGAATCATTCCACTGACCCAGTGTCTTGCTGTCCAAAGTAACCCCATAGTTTTCTTTGAAATCTTCAGTTTTCCCTTGCTGTTTCTATTTGAATCCCTAAGGTGGAAACGATAGGCGATGCCTACATGGTGGCCTCTGGGCTACCAAAGCGGAACGGGAACAGGCATGCAGTAGATATCTGCCACATGGCACTGGACATCCTGGCTTTCATTGGCACCTTCCAGCTAAGACACCTGCCTGGCATACCTGTTTGGATACGTATTGGGGTGCACTCAGGTAAACAGGGCTGTGTACAGAGGGTAGAAGTGTTCAAACTTTGTCCACTGTGGTCAGCTCTCCCCACAGCGCTGGCTCCTTTTATTAAGAAAGGAAGGGATGCTCTGTTTTGCAGTAGCATGAGGATTGGTCTGTTTCTGAGGAGAGAAGACATACTTCTGCATACATACAGACAGCGCTGTCCTAAACAGCAAAACCTCTTTTTTTAATCAGTGGTGGATGAAGTATCCAGGGGGGGGGTTATTTATAGGTTACAGTAGAGACAGACAGGAGAGACATGCAGCAAAGATCACTGGGAATGGGAGTCGAACACACGACGCGCTGTCAGGCTACACTTCAACCTAGGTGCCTGGACCGCTGGACCATGGCCTAGGTCAAGAAGTCTTTTACTTAAGTAAAATTAGGAATACCACAAGTAAAAGGCCTGTATTCAATAAAATAATAAAATAAAAGCTTCAATAAAAGCTCAAAAGTATTGCGATCAAAATATACTTACCAAAGTAAAAGTAATACAAATAAATAATATAAATGTCTTATTTGATTGTGGCACTTAAACATATGAATTAAATAAATCTGGCCTCGACTCAAATGGATTTCTGAGGCTTTGTCCATACAGAGTGTAATCAATATTTCCCCCACCCTTGTTATCTGACTGTATCCTATCTCACACTAATCTGCCCTGATAGTACCTATCGTCATTCGTCTGGCAAACAACTGTGATCAATGGAAAACGTTTTGTTTGTGAGACAAGAAAGAGAAACCAACTAATAATTTGAGCGAGTGTTTTGCAGACGAAGTGCTTTACAAGAAGGTTGTTCTCAGTTGTTGTCATCTTAGCTTGTAAGTAATCATGATTGTAATGTATATTTGGAGAGACTCAGTGTGTGTGTGTGTGTGTGTGTGTGTGTGTGTGTGTGTGTGTGTGTGTGTGTGTGTGTGTGTGTGTGTGTGTGTGTGTGTGTGTGTGTGTGTGTGTGTGTGTGTGTGTGTGTGTGTGTGTGTGTGCGTGCGTGCAGGTCCCTGTGCAGCAGGTGTGGTGGGTATTAAGATGCCTAGATATTGTCTGTTTGGAGACACAATCAACACAACATCTCGTATGGAGTCGACAGGACACCGTAAGGTTACCGTAACTCAACATAAAAAGGGTCTCACGATAAAAACTGATAGATTTGACTTGCGTTGCTCACTAACCTGGTTCGATCCATAACCATAACCCTATAAGATTAATACAATGCATTGTTTTATTCCATCCTATATCCCCCAGCCCTGAGGATCCATGTCAGTCACCCTACTATTAAAATCCTACAAAGGACTGACTGCAAGTTTGAATACGAGATAAGAGGAGAGATCTTTCTGAAGGTAGAGCTCAACCCTGTACCCAAGTCACCTGATTTTTAACCACTTACACCCTCTTCTAGACCAGTGGACCCTTCCATGTCTGTAACTCTGACAGTGTACAAATGGAACCAAATGGACCCATTAGTTATGGGGGTCCACTACTCTTAGATTTAGTAAACCTGAGTTTTTTCCTAATGTTTCCCCCCAAATAAGCTGGAGTTCAAGTGGTTAATGTACAGTATTTATATATACATGAATCATGAATGAATGCGTGCCAATCAATATAAAATGTGTCAATACTAAAGAAAACAAGGAAATACGTTATTGTGTGTGTGCAATGTGCATGTGTGTCACCACAGGGCAAAGGCACAGAGACCACTTACTGGTTGACAGGTGACACGGGTGAGGATTACGACCTCCCAACTCCACCAACGACGTAAGTTACCTCTTATGTCCACCTTAAGCCTAGTTTAAAGTAACAATATAACTTCTGCAGTGGTCAGAGGTGGTATCCCTAATCTTCCATTGAGAAATGTAGACTCTGGTATCGGGTACGACACCTACTGGTTAACAATGTATATAAAGTTGTATGAAGTAGACGCACTGGATCGGACATTAATTTCTAGGAACTATACTAGAGACTAGAAATCACCAGATACCAACAAAGTCAGTTGTGTGTGTATATGACAGGAACTCATTTCTATCCTCCCAACACACATACACACGCACGCACGCACGCACGCACGCACGCACGCACGCACGCACGCACACACACACACACACACACACACACACACACACACACACACACACACACACACACACACACACACACACACACACACACACACACACACACACACACACACACACACACACACACACACACAGGGAAAACTTCCAGCGGCTGCAGCAGGACCTGGCTCAGATGATTCTAGAATGCTTGGAGGAGCGCCCCCTGGAGTCCATGCAGAAGAGGAAGACTCTGTCCATGAGGCAGAGGAAAGTGGAAGCCAAGAACCAGGAAGCGGAGGATGACCCACCAGAGTATCTCCATTTGGCCTCTGTGGAGAACACATTGAGCACTTTCCTTTAGAGTCTAGTTTGGAGCTGTGTCACATGTTAATGCCATGCTTTCCTTTTTGTACAGGAGAGTCAGGAGGTTTGCTCCACTCCACCAAATCACTTCAAAAATACTTTTGAAATGACTTTGAAATACTTTTAACAAAGTATTGGCTTTAGTAGTTAAGCTGAGAAGGCTCTGGCGGAATTTTAACCTCTGCCAAATGGGACTCCAGTGATGGATACTATTTTGTAATGATCTGTGAGACACAGAAAAATGGAAGACATGGATCAACAGGCATGCAGAAACATGATTTTTGCTCATATCAAAAGTAGTATTTAGATTTTATATCAATAAAAATATATATATGAATGCCACTAAGAGATATCCACTTCTTTTCTATAATTCTATATTTGGACAAGGTGTAAACACTACACAATTTTTCTCAAGGGAAGCTCAGAGGTGTAGCAGCCAAGGGCACAATGCAGGTTTGACCTCATGCTTGATGCTGTTGTGTTCCATTACTGCACACACTTTGGACATGCATGTGGCATTGATGTGGTAGTAGTCTCGCGTGGCCAGACTGTTGCCTCCCACAATTTTCAAATGTTTCCGGTCATACAGTCTGGTACTCGGAAGCTCTGATCATCATTGAAATATAAACCGGACGTGAAGCCTCCTCCCCACTTCCGTTTGGTCTTTACAGTCGCGCAAATTTATCCTAATATGAATACAAATCATCTAAGTATTTTTAGCTTGCTGCTTAGCAGAAATGGAAATAAAAAAATAAAAAATGTAAAGATATTTTTTTATTTGGAAGTGCCAGTTTCCTCTCTCGGATTTCGGGAGGTGTAGTTCCAGACTCTATATAGCATTCGGAGATTGTGGAATAGTTGTCTGGCTACGCGAGACTAATGTGGTAGGAATGAGTTTCAGTGGAACAACTAAAACTGGAGAAGATCTGTCAGGATCTGTCTCTTTGTGTTTTCTGTTGTATTGTTCCCTGTTCTCCTTGTACTGTTATTTTGTAGTGTTGTCCTAGTGTTTCCTGTTTTGCCTTGTTGCCGCTTCCTGTCTTGTCTCACCTGTATATGATTGCTTTTGTAGTTCACCTGTGTCCTGTTCAGTCTTAGCCACTCATGTGTTGATTGTAGTGTTGTTTCACCTGTGTCTAGTTAGTCTTTGTGTATTTAATCCGCCCTGTGTTCAATGTTCTCTTGTTTGATTATAGATGTTGTCATGGAATGTCATGCCCTTGTCCGTCATAGTTTGTTGCCAGTCTGATCTTGAGTTTGTGAATAAATGTTCTGAGTGTCAGTACTGCCTCGTGTTCTGCATTTGAGTCCTACCAATACCTATTCGTGACAAGATCACCATGTAGGCCTTGGGACTTGGGCCCAAGCATCACACAAGGCTCAGAATTATGGGGAAAATGTTAATATTTGTTAATATTCATAGCGTTTCTTTATATATACTGTATATATAATATTACACATATCTGCCTAATAAATATACTGTATGTTCACCACACAGTAATTATTCTTTAACACATTAAAGGATTAGGATTTCATAACAGTGAGTGAAAACACCGTGAGACAGTGTACAAATGGAACCAAATGGATGCTTACGAGTCCATTTGGTTCCAATTGTGCATCTGAGTTGCAGACCTGTAAGGATTCATAACCATCAATCATTTAGTTGGGGAATCCTTGGAACCCCCTCATGGTCACCTGGGGGTCCCCGGGCCCCACAATGTGCTGTGCAGGAGGGTAGCACTTTCCAAGATGCTGGAACTACTCCGTCTAGCACTTACAATCATACTGTACCATGTTCAAAGTCACTTAGATCACATCACCTGCTCATTCTGATGAAACTGTACCTGAACCTCTTGGCCCTTTCTGTATACAATACTTTATATACTGAGCTGCAGCCACATTACTCTATTCAGCGGAGTACTGTAGGTTGTTTGCATTAATGAACGGGTGGAGAATAGATAGTAGGAAGAATAGTAGGAAATATGGTGTTTGAACAGCCACCCCTCTCTCTTGGAGTTCCACTGGGATTATTCAGAAAGCTCTGATCATTTTGATTAGATGTCACATAATCAAAAGCAACATGTGTGTCTAAAATGTACGTGGTGCTTTTCATTACATTAGCTGAGTAAATTTCTTTCAGTGTTAGAGGCACGTGTCAAAATGAATGAGTTGCCGTTTCAAAATGTTGTTTGAATTATTCATTATTTTAAATTAATAGCCTCTTGTGTTTATTTGAACCCTCTGAGGGTATGTGTGTTGTGTGCAGGTAAAGAGATACATAAGTCTTGTCAATTGTAAATAGATGTTTTTCCCCTTATCAAATATGAAGAAATTGTGCTCTGCTAAATTTGATGCATAATGTAAGTAGTTTGATGAATATTTTGAGAGAACACATGCCAACGAGTTGTTTGAGGTTAGGGTAGGAAAAGATGACATTCTGAAATTATTTACAACAAAGGTCATTATTTTCTTGAGAATAGTGACTTTCATGTACAATAAATCAACAGATTTCATCGTCTTTCACAAAATTATAAATGAAATGACAATGTTGTGTAGAACTTATGAAATTACTTTTCTGTACAGGACAAATAAAAATTAAATGTACAGGACATAATGTACAGTATGAAGTAACTTTGTTGTGCAGGATATATGAAGTGACTATGTTGTACAGGACAATGACATATGAAATTACTTTATGTTGTGCAGGACATACTGTATGAATTGACTATGTTGTACATACATGACATACTGAAAAAATGTCACTGAGCAAAATGGTTTATTTGAGGTGTTAAAAGGCCTGTTGCAGACTGACAAAATACAAGACTATAACGTTATTGCCACTTTGTCATTTCTCCCACACAAAACAAAGAAACATTTTTAAGTTTTGTTTAATGGTAGTCTGCAGTCTGCAAAACTATCATCTCTCCCCATTTGGAACAACTTAACCTATGAGCAAAAAAGTAGGAATTTCTGTGTTTCACCAGGGAGCATAATGTTACAGTCTGGTTTTGATGTCACTTTTCCAAAATGGCAGTATGTTCTCTTGACTCCTTATGAATATTTGTCCCCTCATATTGTTGTCGGAACACATTGAGGACTTAAACTACCATAAACAAACTAAAATCACAATGACACATTTTTAAAGATTTCTGGAAGAAAAACAAAACAATGCTATTTATTCCTTTAAACATGGAATGTGAAAACAGACATTTACTGTACAGCAGTGATAAATCTAAACATTGTATACAAATGGAACAATTCAGTTTGGATCCAGCAACCCATTTGTTTGGTACATAAACGCTTATTTTAGGAGAGGCTATCAGTTATGTACTGTATTGTTGAATATGTATAGAAAAAAATGTGATCAGCTCATGCATATGGAACATTACAAAACTGAATCAATATAATCACACATTTAAAACCCTTTGGAACAAATAATTCCCTCTGTGATCTTGGGGAACACTTGGCTTGTATTTCTAGTAGTGGCTACAAAAATAAAAGCTATTCAAGTATAAAAAAGTTAAAACAAAAAAGAAAAGAGCCACGCCCAGATAAACTGAACACAAATTATTTTTACAGTGACATTTAAAAATCAACTGAATTAAAATCCTCATGAAAATAAACAACCCAATACCTAAAACCTTTGTGCATAAACAGCATCAAATTCAGGGGAGCGGCCTAGACATACATACACACACGATATATATATATATATATATATATATATATATATATATATATATATATATATATATATATATATATATATATATATATATATATATATATATATATGAAAAAAGCCATGGCTACTCTGCACACCGAATGGTCCTTGTGCACTGCCTGTGTGTCCTTGTAGTTTCCTTATCTTTCCCACATCCCCATTTAGAAATAACACAAAACTATACAAAGTAACCAATTCTATTGATGATTTACTAAGCCTGGTTTACAGTATGTACACAGAAATACCACTCTGAACACCATGACAGCAAACACGCACACACGCACACACACAAATGACAGTGAGAATGAAAATAAACTGCACGTTTACAGCTTTCAAAAGAAAATCTGTGTAATGACATCTACACTAATGGTTATGTCGTTGTTTTACTGCATGAAATCAAGGCACCCAATGATCCCTATGTGAAGCCAGAAAAAGTTGACACTACTAAATAGTAAATGCATGATCCCCTTAACTCCAGTCTTAATTCCTCCAACTAATCTTTACATCAATACATACACTTTTCTTGTAAGATTATTAAAACAATCTTAATTAAACCTAGATTGTCTGTCTCCCATCCTATTATTGATTGCCTATTGCCTAAATTAAACAGAATATATGCTTGCCTACTGCCTATACTATTGGGCTCTGATTGGGATGTTCTTCAGGCAGTGTGATATTGCCAGTCACACTGCCAGCCAGCAGGGGGCACACAGGAGGTGCTGACATTTATTTCTCAATTTGGCTAAAGGATTAATGTATACCAGCAGGTTTTCATTTCTTTCTCCTGGGGAACTAGAGTACTGCTGGCGTTCATTATAGCCATCTAATCAGGCCCTAATTTAGACCTGGGACACCACGTGAAAGCAATTAACTATCTGGCAGCATAGAAAACCCAGCAGTAGTCTGGGGCCCACAGGACTTCCCTATAGCATTGTTGAATTACACAAAACAACCATACACAATCCAGTGGTGTCTGCTTATGTACAATGGAAGACCCAGTGTCAGTGTATCCTAGCTTGCCTTCCATTTTACACTGGCTGACTGATTCCAATGATTACAAAAACACTGACTGAAGCAGACCTGCCATGTGTGGGACTATATTGGAGACATGTTCAGTCTTCCTAAGGCAAAACAGAACGAATAATAAAGAGAGCAGAGCCAGAGGTGCCTCACTCTTTATCTTTTACAGTCCCTCCTAAATCCAACCTAACTCCATTTCTGCATTATCTATCTCTCTCTTTCTGTCCAAGCCTTTCCTCTCTCTCTCCCACTTTGTCACACACACTATCTGTCAGCCGGGGGCTAAGGCTGACTCTGGAGTCTCGCCAGGGTGAGAGAGAGAGTATGCATGCTTAAAGGGGAAATCCACCCATTTTCAATATTTAACTATGTCATTAATATAGCATAAAGGAGTTGTGTGGAAATAAGAAAAAAGTTCCCCCCTTTCTGTGTTGCCTTGAACTGGAGGATTGGTTGTGGGTTTAACATTGCAAATTACAACATGATGAGTCATCACGTTGTAATTTGCAATGTTAAACCCACAATCAATCCTCCAGTTCAAGGCAACACAGAAAGGGGGGAACTTTTTTTTTATTTCCACACAACTCCTTTATGCTATATTAATGACATAGTTAAATATTGAAAATGGGTGGATTTCCCCTTTAAGAGAGAAAGAGAACACTGCTGCCACTGCTGCTGAGCATGCGCATGCCTCAGGGAGCACGCATGTCCCAGCATGAAACAACGTGAGTGCATTTGTGTGAGACTGGTCATTTGTGTAATGAGGGTGAAGACACTGTTATGTGTCTTTCGGAATAAAATGTGTGTACATGTCAGCCTGGCTGTTTCTGTGACAGAGATAATTGTGTCTCCTTTAGTAGTTCTTGAGGTAATCGGGTATTTGCCAAGTACATTTGCACATATCTGGATTATTGTCTTTGCATTTACCCCTTCTAACTATAGGAGTAGTGGGCATTATTAATCCAGCGCCCAGGGAGTGTTTAGTAATAACTGTCTTACTCAAGGACACTTCAACACTAAGCCTAGAGGGGGGATCGAACCAGGGACCTTCAGATTCCCGCTCTACCTCCTGAGCCACATGCCGCCAGATAGAGATGTACTGTAGTGTGCATCTTTTTGAATACTATCTGTGTAAATGCGTGTGTTGGGTGTAATGGGATGGCTGGCTGCCTGGCTATCCTTCCTCTCTGCTTTGTAGGACAGTGACTTGGTGTCTGATTCTAGGACAGAACATGACACCCTACAATCGCACCTAATGTCCCCCTTCACAGCAAAATCCTCAGCATTAATTTAACTTGGGAGTTGGGTGTGTAAATGGATCTGAAAGGACCCATAACTCCAAAGTTAAATGAACACAGAGGATTTTACTGTCAGATTATGTTCTGTTGCGGAATTATAGATATGTACACTTTTGTCATTCTAATGTCTTCATTTGATAACTGTCTTCTGACATAATCCAAAGCAGCCAAGCTAATGACACCTGTGCTGTGGCTAGTGTACCATTAGCATAAAATGGAGCAGTCAGTCTCTGAAATGCCACGAAGCCGTGCTGAATAAATAGATGATTGGTTGGATAGATAGATAGATAGATGGATAGTTTATTAGTCCTCTCGGAAATCTATCAAGTGCCATACAGCGGTCAATGATCCTATGTCACTGGGGTAAATGTGACTTTGAAAATGGCAACCCTTACTAACTGTTTTACTGCTACTCTCGGTGGCCGTGGCATCATCCTTGTTTGCTGTGTTTAAGACAAAATAGTGATCCTGACTTCAGAAAACACAGAGAAAGGCCGAAAAACAGACAGAAAGGGGTAAAATGATGTATGTCAGTACGGATGTATAATAAATACTGTTTCTACAGAATATGATATCCATCAACAATTAACTGGAATGCACATCAATAGTGTGATTGTGTCCCTTTAATGTCTTAACATTCCGCATGGCAAGCTTGTCCAATAGTAGAGGCCAATACAGTATTTTTGTTATTGTGATTATTCTTCATATTTTGGCTCAGTACCTCTTTGTTTCTTAGCACTTTACTTTGGTCATGATCTTTGGTCATGATTTACTAAGCTTCACTACCACCCTTGGCAGGAATAGATAAACACTATACATTTAATACTAAACTCAGCAGATCTTTCTTAGTGATAAACTAAAAATGTTTCACCAAAGGGTATTTATAATCGTATGTATTACTGCTAGCACTATACACAAATCCTGTCAAATGGTGATCTGTTGACTTGATGACACACAATCATAAAATGTACATAATGTCAATTATGTCATAATGACATAATTAATCATAATGACAAGCTCGAAAAAAGAAAAAAAAAACGTGTCCATCCCCCCTCAAATCCTTCCATTTTCTACATGCGGGACCCATGGATCTGGAAAAGCTGTCAAAACAAGAGAAGGGAAAACAAGGAATTAGGTGTTATAAACGCATAGCCGTGTAAGAGCAGTTCAAATACTAAATGGCAGCACAGTACAGCAGTCTGGTCAATTTAGTCTTTATTTCTTTTACATTCCAAACTACGTCAGGGCTCTGATGTTGTTGATGATGAGAATGGGAACAGGTTGATATGAAAAAATGAATGTGCTGTCACTTGATGACAGAGTGAAAATTATAAAAAAAATCAAATCAAATCAAACACTTTAAAAAAAAGATTTTGCTATACGTTGAAATCATGAGATTTCTTTTGTGTATTTTCTGTCAAGCAGATTTTCGTATGTATGTATGTATTGTGCTATATGAAAAAGAGGTTTAACTTGTGTATCTGCTGCGCATACTTTATTAACATGATTGTTAACAGTACAGGTAGTACAGTCAAAGGTTATGGTCCATTGTACTCAATTCACAGCCAAAGTATAACATAAGGATTAAGTGGGTAAGGTCAGGGTTATTCCATGTCACAGCATTCGTAATGAGAACCACTCAGGGAGGAGCCAGGCTTGGATCTATATTACAGAGCCAGGATGTGTCAACTCAATGCTGGACCAGCCAGGGAGCGCACACACACACACACACACACACACACACACACACACACACACACACACACACACACACACACACACACACACACACACACACACACACAGTATGCACGCAGACCTTTCATATACACACTCACAAGTACACATTTGCACACTCGCGCGCACGCGCACACACACACACACACACACACACACACACACACACACACACACACACACACACACACACACACACACACACACACACACACACACACACACACACACACACACACACACAGAAACCGACAGGCTGGTATAGGTCATGCAAATGATCAGGGACATGACATTTTCAACCACCAGCCACAGTGGTTGATAGATTTCCTGGTACACAAGAAGCCATATTCGCAATTTCACTAAGAAGACAGGAGTTTGAGAAAAATAACCTCTGAATGATGGTTGCCTAATCGACTGGCAAGAACAGACCATCCTAACACCATGGCCTGAATTTAACTGCATTTAGCTGGTGGTAATTCCCCCTCCTGCTAATGCTTTTGCTAACAAGAACACAGCTGTGTGCTCTGCAACCCAAGCACAATGACATCTGCAGCTAAATGACCTTCATTCGGTTGCAGTTAGGCCTATGTGGGCCTGAGAATTTTATATCAACTAGACCATACCCGTAGGGGAATATGAGCACCCAACGTGTGCAGTTTGGCTTATGCGTCGAGAACAGACAGTATCAGGGATCGAAAGTGAGTTTGTACTGTGTAGTGGAGTGGTTCGCAAACATTTTTATGTCAAGGACCCCCAAATTGACACTTGTTAGCCCGCGGACCCCCATTTGAAAAGATATGCCAGGGACCCCCATAAGAGTGGTTTTTTTTTATGGCTCTAGCAGTGATTCTCAACCATTTTAATTTCAAGGACCCCCAGTTTGACATGCATTAGGGCTATGGACCCCCATTTAATGGCATTTCTATGTCTTGGACCCCAAGTTATATAGTAAAGTCCACGGTACATGCTCCTGTCGCGAACACGAACACACACACACACACACACACACACACACACACACACACACACACCACGGTAGGCTACATGCTCCCGTCGTCCCGTCGCAAAAAACACACACACACACACACACACACACACACACACACACACACACACACACACACACACACACACACACACACACACACACACACACACACACACACACACACACACACACACACACACACACACACACACACACACACACACAGAGATCGTCCAGCGCTTTTGTTTAGATCCAAGTGATTATCAATGATAGCGGCTACACCAGGCGCGCGGATCTCTGTCTATCTCCCCCTCTCTCTCTCTCTTTCCCCTCTCCTCTCTCTCTCTCTCTCTCTGTGTCTCTCTCCCCCTCCCTCCCACGCTCTCGCTCTCTCTCTCTCTCTCTCCCTCCCTCGAGCCGTGTATGCGTTGACACGCATATAGGCCGCGGACCCGTCCACCCCCCCACCACAGACACACACACACACACACACACACACACACACACACACACACACACACACACACACACACACACATGTGATGTGCTGCGGTGAACGGAACGCACTCGCGGTCTCGCAGTGAATGGAATCATGTGTCTCGGTGTTGCGGTGTTGCCATGTTCGCTTATTGTAAGCGCTTTATTGGCAATATTGGTGGTGTTGTGTTTTGGCGTTGGTTGTGAAAGCGCAGGTGGGTGTGGGGACGCGTTGTGAGCTTGTAGATCGGCTGTTTTCCAATAGGCAAGGTATATGTGTGAAGGCGCTTCGTTTTGGCCTTCTTTTGATAGACCTCGTTGCTTGTAGGGTTCGTTTGGTTTGGCCTTGTTTACTGCTTGTTTCTCTCGCGAAACCTGGCAACGACGCATGCACAGTTTGATCAAGAGTCCCCCCAACCAAAACCAACCAAGACTCCACCACCGTGAGGTTACTAGAATTATAGTAGGATTGAATAAGCAAAAACATTTGAAAATTAGGAGTTGGCAAAACAATACAGTTATACATTTTCAGATTTCAGATTTAACAATGCAGTGATGAATTTTCACATTTCAAACGTAGTTATCAATACATGAATTTAGTTCACAACAATATTATAATACATATATGCCAATATTTTAAAAACTAAAGATGCTGTGCTAATTTAATGTAAATGATAATGTACTGTATTTCATAACCAATAACCCTTTTGTAAGCAGGGGTGTCATTTATTTTCAAATAGTGAATATTTTACACTTGCAAGGTGTCAAACTATTATTATTTCAATGCTATGCCATGGAAAACTCTGGACCCTTCATGACATCACTCAGATTCACACACTACATCCCACTGGGTCTGCCCACTAGCAACTACGGTTAGTCTAGTGTGGTTTGCCTCACCCACGCATGCCTCTCTGTTTGGGAACAATGACACACGGTTCTCTCATTCTCTCAGCCACTCATTCGATGTCGCATCGCTCCCTGCCACCTCCTCCTGCTCCTCCTTCGCTGATTCCTCCTCTGGCGTCTCCAACGCCTTTAGGTTTTTGTATTATGGGGGAAAAAAAGAAAGAAAGAAAAAGATACAGAACAAAAAACGAACCAAAAAAACAAACAAACAAAAATATTGACAGCGACAAAAAAATGAACATAATGTATTGATGATTGTCAGTGTGCAGGACAGAGTGAGCTACAGCCCCGTATCAGTACTTGGGAACGACCATATCGTCTCTGCGCTACACAGTGGTCTTTATAGATGTCTAATAAAAATGTCAAAAGGAAATGTACTGGGTTTTTTTATGTTTTTCTCACAAGTCCACGATTCCATAAATAAGTAGGTAAATGCATGTTCGGTCATGGGACCAGAGCAGATAGGGTATTGTTAACGGGGCCTACTGAGATAACAGATTCTGTATAGACAAACATACAAACATAAATTACCGGTGTAGAGATAGAAGAGACAGTGAGACTGTGACAAAGAGACTGATATGCATTGATAAATATATACAGATGGACACATTACAAGGCGTAGACAGACAGAGGCGCAGGAGAGATAGATGTGACAGACAGACAGACAGACAGACTGTCAATGAGTGAAGTGTGAAATGATGGAAGTAAATGTGCTCGGTGAATTGAGAGCCGCGTTTTCAGTGGAGAGGGTGGGGTCAAAGCACACTCATATTACACACACACACACACACACACACACACACACACACACACACACACACACACACACACACACACACACACACACACACACACACACACACAGAGGATATGGTAAAGCTGTTCTCCTGTGTGTGTGTGTGTGTGTGTGTGTGTGTGTGTGTGTGTGTGTGTGTGTGTGTGTGTGTGTGTGTGTGTGTGCGTGCGTGCGTGCGTGCGTGCGTGCGTGCGTGCGTGCGTGCGTGCGTGTGTAGGGTCACACCTTGGTCTTGTGGCTCTGCTCAGTGCCCAGTCCAGAACCAGGTGTGTGTAGCTCCTTGGACACAACGCACAGGAACTCAGCCTGGTCCTCGGTCCCGTAGCTGTATGAAGACCCAATGTTCACCATCTGGAGGAGACCGAATGGGAGAGTGAGAGACATATAAAGGTAGGGGGAGAGAGAGAGAGAGAGTGAGAGAGAGAGAGAGAGAGAGAGAGAGAGAGAGAGAGAGAGAATGAGAGAGAGAATGAGAGTACTAAGATTGACAAAAAAGAGGACAAAGGAAGAGAGACGGGTGTAGAAAGAAAGTGAGAGATACCAGGAAACACAGGAAACGGGTAAAGAGACAAATTGAATGGGTGAGAGAGAACGAGGGAAGGACAGACAATGACAGACATGAGAAAATAGATGGACATAAAGAGAGAATAGATGGGACACCTTTTCTCATGCAGGAAGGATATTCTGTTATTACAACACTGGGCTCAAGGAGCACAACGGTCATATACACAGGTTTTTGGAGGAATTCAGAAGGACCAAAATCACACATGGACAGCATTCATGCAATCTAGCTGAAATGCGAAAGCAGTGGGACATCGCTAGGAGGGTCTCAATGTGCTGGAAAAGCCAGGGTGGTAGGTGTGACTCCTGGGGAATCTGGGTTGGATGCTTAGGGGGGTCTAGATGTGTGGATCCACTGTTGGCATGCGTAACACTGAAGCTGTCCACAAGATTAAAGGCTAGCGAGGTCGGGACGGTTTGTACGTTAAGGACCTACGTATATCTGGGTTTTAAGGGGGAAAAGCAAAGCACATTAACAACAACAGGAAATCTTGTAACACCCATAAATCCATAAAATTAAGCGTGCCATAAATATGTGAGTTCATTCGTTATATTAGTTATTGCAAACTTAGACATACTGCTGGTTTTCTGTCCTAACAGGAGGTTCATTGCGTTCACCTTGTGTCCTTGTATACTAGCTGTCTAATTAGGGACTAGTCCGATCTTTGACACCAGATGAACACATTTAACTGCCTGGTTAGATTGAGAACCATCAGCATCGGGCATCCCACAGGACCAGGTTTGGGTACTACTGCCATAAAGGATCTCTAGGGGGGGTGATAGGAGTGGCGGTCAGCCCCAAGGATTTTTCTGGAGTGCAGACAGTGGGCGGTGGGTTGGGGGATAGAGTCAGATCAGGGATCAGGGGGGTCAAAGGTTGAAAGGGGGGGGGACACAGCAGCAGCAGCGAGTCCAACCCACAGTCCAGAGCAGTCCGGTGCGGGGCTTTCTGCAGGTACGCACGCTGACCTGCTCAAACTTCCAGCCGTCCGACATGGTGGACACCATCTGGGTTAACTCCTCCTCCTGGCACTGCAGCACCCGGTACACATGCTTGGGCGGTACCTGCTGGAGAGGGAGAGAGAACGAGAAAGGGAGGGAGAAAGGGAGGGAGAGTGAGTCAATGAGAAGAGTTGAGGCCAAGTTTTACTTGCAGCGTCATATGATGTACATTTTGTCACCATCTCATTTCCGTAGGGACAGCCCTATAGACGGGTTTCCTGTTAGTAAACATGAGAGGAATATGACCGCGCAGAGGAGGGGGAAGCCTATGGGTGCGTTTGGAAATTACGCACCGGAGCACACTCGCCTATTAGTTTGTATTGGCCAGTGCGCTCACTGCCGCTCAGGGCTGTATTTTCGAACGCGCCTTTCACCCGGGCATGCGCAGATTGCGCATTCTGCTCTGTGATGACGTCGCGCGGAAATCCGTCTATACATCCCAGATACGGACCATGAGTGGACAGAGGGATGCCTTTCATTCCAACAAGAACACTACAAAAACACTGGCTTGACTTCCATATTTCTTATTGAATGTGTACTGAACTAATGAAATCAGCTGGCGTATGTAACCCAGGTCCAGAAATGAATCACCCTTTACAATAAATAGATAAATAGCAAAGTTAAAAGTGGATTAAATCATACTTCAATATGAATAAATAAATAACTGTTAAAAAGGCATCAGGTGACAATTCATTCAGTCATTCCCTCACTACAGTAAAAGATACACTGAAAACCCCTTAGATCAGTTCATTATAGCAGCCTGTGTGTGCAGAGACAGCAGGTGGAACGAATTCCAGCTAATCAGAATGAGAGCAGAGAGGAGCCACTTCAGCAAACTTTTGCTTGGGAACAGTCTCCTTGTCTCTTGCACCAGAAAAACGTCAGTTTGAGAAAATATAGAATAATAGTATCAGTTGTGTACATCAAGGCACAACATTAATGATTTGAACTCTTTGTGAGAAGCAACATTGAGTCATCTAGACAGCACTGATGTGCTGATGCTGATTTCATTTGCAAACCTTGGAGTGACAAACAGTGTTTGGATGCATTAGCTGCTAGGTAGCTAACATGTTAAGAGTAAAGTCCCAGCACTGCTGGTGACTAGGCTGTTTGTTTAATGAACAGTCATTTAAAGTTTATTTTGTGTTCAGCTAAAAAAACGTTTTGCACCAAGTGTATTTCATTTCATATCAAAAGAATGTGTTCTCAATGTCACTCATGTTTGATTTATAGTCTCACTCACATGGTATTTTGCTGGACCCTGCTGTTACTAATTTGAGTGTAAGGAATACACCACCATTGGTGAGAGGAAGTTTTGTTTGAACTATTGTTGAATTGTAATTGTTAAATGAATGTGAATTTGAAAGGTTTAATGTATTTATTTCCAATAAGTATTTTGAAGTGAAACCTTATATGCAGTATTGTGTTTATGGTACATTAACACAGAGATGCCTCTGGCCTTGCTTTATGCAGGTCAGGTTTTTTGTTTGGATACATTTATTCTGATTTAGCCCGACTCTGGTCCACCAAGGATGGCGAGCTAACCTAACCCTGACCCATGAAGATTGGAAGAACCCAGAACGTGATCGATATCTCCTTGGACAGACCCAGAGCCATAGCCCTTGTCCCCAGTGTGGTAGGAATTTGTCACACACACACTGCCCTGCAAGGAGCAGTGCAGTATTGGGCAGTGATACACACATACACAGTGATGCTATGCTCATTTGAGAAGTGGTTGCTCTCTATTTTAATGACGTGACGCACACGTCGCTTAACACCTACAGTACAGGTCACACAATGGGCAATTGGGGTGCATTTCGCTTTTCCGACATGTCGCCTTTCCGACGTTAACGTTACGAACCCTATACCTAACCCTAACCGCACGCGGACGCAACTAGTCGGAGTGGCGAGATGTCGGAATGGAAGGAACCCCCCGGGCAATTGATATGCATATAGGCTAATTCCTATGTTAATGTACCTGGCGTGAGTCGGGAGCCTTTGTAAACTTTGATGAAGTGTGAATTTAAAGTAGTTTTAAATCTATGCGTGTGCCTGCACGTCCCCCAGGCCAAATAAGTGGTTGCTCGGCGTGCAACCCCGTCCACTGAGCATTGCACCCCTGCACATACAGAACCACACACACACTATTTTCGGCCCTGCCAGTAGTGCAGAACTGGACATTTACACACGCATACTCACCACACCCTCTGCCCTGTGAGGAACAGTGCAGGACTGGACAATTAGCTCCAACACACACACAACTCTCTGCCCTGCAAGGAGCAGTGCAGGTCTTGACAGTGAACACTTATACACACACACACACACACACACACACACACACACACACACACACACACACACACACACTCTAAGGTTCAGACACTTTGTGTCTTTGGGACTATTCTATAGCCACTTAGTGGTGTATGTGTCATTGTCAGTGAATGTGTGTTTTTTTATTGTCCTGGTTTATTGTCTCCGCCAGGCCGAAAGGCATGGCGAGAGAGTATGTTTTACCCCCTGTCCATTCTGTCTTGTCTGTGTACAGCTAATCTCTGGCACCGTTGGCTTGATCGCAGCGAAACTGTGCACACACAGTCCCTGGATGCCAAAGCCGAACCTCTGCTCCAAATTTTTCACATGGGCCTTTTGTAGCGCCACCAGGAGGCCGATTTGTGCAAAACACATTTTTGAACAGTACTCCTACAAATTTTGGCCAAAAATCCCCCAAATCGGTACACAGTATCTCTATAGTCATTAAAAGAAATGGCTCATTTCAGATTTTTCATATTCCATCCTGATTGGCAAAAATTGTCTTTCAAAGTTTGCAGGAGAACTCTGTTTCAAACAAAATGCCTCAAATCATGAACACAGCATGCAATTTCCATGAAATTTTGCACACACATTCCCATTAGGCCGAGGAAGAAATGCCATTTGAAAATGTTCAAATCAGCCTCATGGTGGCGCTGTAACAGGCCGATTCGTGTTTTTACCTATAACTGCGCCGATCAGTGTAAAACTTTGTATGCACACTCTCTAGAGGCCAAGGACAAACCTTTGCCCTGCATTTTTCACATTTGCCTTTTATAGCGCCACCAGGAGGCAGACTTATGTAAAAGACATTTTTTGATATTAAGCCTTCATATTTGATCCAAATTTCACGCAAATCGGTACACATGATCTCTATAGTCATGTGATCAAGACGGATCTGTTTGATTTTTCATATGCCATCCTGATTGGCTAACATTGACATGCAATGTTTGCAGGAGTGGCCCGCTTTGAACAAAATGCCGCAAGTCATGAATGCAGCGTCCGATTACGGTGAAACTTTGAACGCACATTCACACTATGTTGAGGAACAAATGCCACCCTTTTAACATTGGCCTGTTATAGCGCCACCAGCAGGTCAAATTTAGCAAAACACATTTTTAGAACAAAATGCCTCAAATCATGCATGCAGTGTCCGATTGCCGTGCACGCCCTAGGAATAAATGGCATCCTTTTCACATTGGCCTATTATAGCGCCACCAGGAGGCCATAATAACCTACCTGACCTGGCGGAGACTTGTGCTCCGAGGAGCACTTTTTCTAGTTGTAATTGTGAAGTGTGATATTTTTGGATTCAAGTCCTGATTGTTTATTTGATTTTGAAATATTGGAACCTGAAAACCCTAAAGCATTAGAGATCCATTGATACCAAGGTATACCTCCCTCATTCATTGCCTATTGTCCTACTTTATGTTTGTGCGCAGTGTTTTATGTTTGTCTTTTATTACTACTTCCTTCAATATATAAAATTGAGCCGGCCAACTCAAAGTGATTTGCATCTGGTCTCATCATTTACCCCTCTGGCTCCAGTAGACGAACCTATAGACAGTAACTAGTCCAACTTCTAACCCTCCATTGTAATTAGGTAACTGTCTTACACTACCTTTTCGACACAGGTGTTACACGTAGGATGGGGTTGGAACAAAGATCTGCATGCAGAGGGCTTGGATATATACAGTATGTGTGAAAGAGAGAGTCATACTAGTGTGAGGGTGGCACCAGCAGTAAGAGAATGCCATTTACAGGGGAAGAGAGCTGTTTGTAGATGTATGTGTGTGTGTGTGTGTGTGTGTGTGTGTGTGTGTGTGTGTGTGTGTGTGTGTGTGTGTGTGTGTGTGTGTGTGTGTGTGTGTGTGTGTGTGTGTGTGTGTGTGTGTGTGTGTCAGTATAGGACTTAGAGGAATTATGAAAACAGCTTGAGAATGGATGCCTTGAAAAGGAATAAGAGGCCACTGTAACAAACCAACAAAGACAAAGAGTGATAGAGTTAAAAATAAACAGCAACAGCTAGCTGCAGCACATGTAAAGAAAACACTTCAGTGCATGTTCTTTATTTTTGAGTGTAGCCTCAAGCCACCGGTAGGAGCAGCAAATACAGTACTGTACTGCACTGTATAATGCAAGTAAAGTGGGTGTATGGTGTGAAAGGGCAGAAGGATTATATAAACCTGAGAGGAGACATGTTGAGAGAAAGGCAGAGAAACACGATGTACAGCACAACCATCTTTAGGAAGGCAAAGAAGGGTGGAATCATGACAGAGACAATATCTGAAGGTTTTGCGCATACATTGTGAAAGGGAGAAAGGGGAAACAAAGAGTGAAATCATGTGTTTGTGTGTATAGAGAAACGGCATTCACTTTGCCATTTAACATTGTACTTATTTGGATGGAGGCCTAGAAAGAGTAGGACATATTCACGTGTTAAACTTTTGTTGTCACATGTCACCGGGCAGTGGGATGTTTGTGTTTTGAGCCTAGGCTGTGATAAACCAAGGACCAAATGAACACATACATACACCATAAGGACAGAGATGAACATAACTCCACATTTTGGCAGACAACCTACCAGTAGTTGCTACAACTGAATAACTTTTGGGTATTGGTTTTTGAGCTTTTGATTTAGGGTTAGACCTTTTTATTGTTTTGGACTGCGTCTGTTGGTCGTCGTCTCGTCTTACCTGTGTGGCCTTACTGTCTCTCTCCATAATCCTGTCCTTGATGAGTTTAATCAGCGGAGTGATGTTGTAGAACTCAGCTTCTTCCAACACTCCTGGAAGACCGTACCAAGGTTATTACAGTTTTGCATTTTTCATTAGTTCTATTTCAATTCAAATTTTTGTTTTCCATTTTAGTTTAGTTTTGATATACTCTGGTTCATAAACGGCTTTACACACCAGGAGCGACGTGAATAAATGATACGAAAAATGTAATTGTGTCCTCTTTCGTTCAGATTGGTGATTTTATTTGCACTGAAAAATGTACCTCGTTTTGAAAAATAATCATGCCGCTTCATCGCCTCATGCTTAGTGCATGTAACACAAGTTTAAAAGAATCCAAATGAATTGTGAGATGGCGGCAGCCATTATGCCGTTGCATTTGTACGTTATACATACATCCATATGAATCAGCACTAAGAATCACTACATACAGAGGAAACAAAAACAATGCACATACATGTGTTACCTCCACAATATTTACACAACATTTCCTAATTTGCATTTTACAACTATATTTTACAAAAACTGACTTGGAACATCACCCACCCAGGCTGTATAGGATTACAAGACAAACATTCCCGATAGTATCTATATTCCCACAGACAAAGCAGACGAACCTTCCTCTGCCAACTCCTTGTTGAAGACCAGTTTTCCATGCCGTAGGTAGTTGAGAATGGGACCAAAGTAGGTGGGGTCTCTGTCAATCACATAGGCTCCTGTCTCATCCTGTTGAGGAAGGAAGGAAAGATTCATTAATAAATAATGATAATATATTAATAATTTATTTATCAAAACAAAATAGTACATTTACCATAAAGGCTGGTGGTTAGTCATAAGTATCCTAATTAGTTTGAGTTGATATCTACAGTTTGAGTGAAAATATATAATCTATTATTTGTTTGGAGCATCAATTTAATAACTTTATTAGCATCCTATATTAAAATTGGCTAATGGGGGGGGTGGGGGTGGCGGTCACTCTTGACTCATACATAACCATAAACAAACCCGATACGCCGGGAGGACCACGGCCACGTCACTCTGACTCAGACATAACCATCAACAAACCTGTTACGCCCATATATAGGCATATCACTATGACTCTATAAGCATAGACAAACCCGATATGCCCATTTATAGGCATATACTGTATGGAGAGAGATCCGGTTGTCCAAAACCACAAATCCGACCGCTATGCTCATATATGGGCATGCCAATATGCAGGGTATGGGCATATACTAATGACATCAGGGATCTCCATATATGGACATATAATGGACAAGGACTGACAGATAAAGAAATCTCAATATATATGGTCACAAAAGGGACACAGCGGGTACAACGGGTACTCTGACAAAGCTCCAGACACTAGGAGTCAGACATATTGGTCTGCCACTACTTAAAGGTAGTGTAAGTGATAATTTTTGGTTAAAACAAAATGTTTTTATAAAAAGGTTAAAGCTCTATATTCAGTTAGTAATCATTGTTCAGTAACAGGGGTGTTTGTTCAGTAACAGGGGTTTCCCCCGTCTCTCCAGCTCTTTTAATAAACAGAAAATACATTTTCAGGTGGGTTGCTAATTTCATCCAATCAGGGAGAGTAATTCATTAGCTATTTTATAGTGTTCCAGTTTCAAATGTGTATGCTCATTTCTTTGTCGTCACTTCCAATTTCACTTGTTTATCCTGTATTCTGTATGAGTTCTCTCCCCTGATTAGATCAAACTGTTATCCCGACCTGAAAATGCATTTTCTGTTTACTAAAGAGCTGGAGAGATGGGGAGACCCCCGTTACCGCACAAACACTTTATAGCAATGATTATCAGAATATAGAGCTATTTAACACTTTAACAAAGGAAAATCACTTACTGCACCTCCTTCAACTACTATTGGTTTTATGTAAGCTAGGTCTCTAGAATAGAATGGTATAATGTTCTGGTGGTCACATGGATGGGTCTTTTATTGGCTGCAGTCTGGTGGGTGACACTAGCCTCCAGCAGCCTCTCCAATAGAGCAGAGCTTTCTTTTCTGTGGACGCCTATGTTAGCCAATCAGCAAGGCTCCACGTGTGTGGCTGGTGCATTCATGAACTGCTCTGTGTGTGTGTGTGTGTGCGTGTGTGTGCGTGTGTGCGTGCGTGCGTGCGTGCGTGCGTGCGTGCGTGTGCTGAGCTGTAATCAGGCCTTTTGCTACTCTCCAGCCACTTACCGATTTCTCTGCTATCACTACCTAAACTATTAACATACATGGTATAATCCTCCTTGAGGGTCCATTTAGAACAGGGGTCCCAAACTATCCGCCAACAGACCTTTAGCGGTCCGCGACCCTTTCACTACTGGTCCTTGACACCTGTCCGCGCAGAAAAGAGGGGCATTATAGGGGCACTATATAAATGCACCATTTACCATTTAAAAAAATATAAATATATATGTATCTGTAGGACAGTTGAGTTGCCGATCTTTCACTTCCTCTTTGTTGTAGGTACTTAAGAAACAATTTATTGTATCTAACAACCCAATGTGTGTGAGTCGTCAACCCCCCAGTCTGTCCACCGTCTCAACGAGGTGCTTGATAATAATCGTATTATGCAAGGCGAGGCGGCATGCAGAATACTACAAAAACATTCATGCCTTTCAACAGGTATGTTGGAGATGCAATTCTTCCAACCCGGCACATGATTTCCTCTCTTTGCAGTTTGTGTGTGTCGCTCATTACATCATGACAGCTGAAAAGTGAGATTCAGAATAATTTCCAAGTAGATGAATTAACAGTACAGTAGCTATAAATAATAGCTGTGCATAATGGTCACATACCATGTATTGACAGCTGTTCTCGTGCAGTAGGACTTATTTTCCATTGTCCTAACAGGTCTAATAAGAAAAGTGCTCTCCAGTGAGCGCAGGTCTCCACCAGGCCAGGTTGCCTACCCAGGGCCCACAAACTTTAGAAATCAGTCATAGGCAATTGCAATGTAATTATGGAAAATCCAGAGATAATGTAATGTGTGCATGTAATGTTTCATGCCGATTGGTCCAACAGTGCTGGAGAAAAACATAGGCAGGCACAAGTCTTAGCGATTTACAAACACATTTTTGCTATCCACTGATAGTTGCAAGTTCCACAGTGATTGTGAACCAGAATCAGGCGAAAGTGCCGCTTTATAAATCGGACAAAAAGTATGAATCTGTAAATTTCTCGTGTGTACACACAGTATTATACAAGCATTTTTATGACTGCAGGCTTCTCACCCCTTCGCGTGGGACTGATTTTATGCATGGTCTGATTCATCAAGGAGGAACTTTGTAAGTGCAGAAGTAACAAACAGAAGTATCAAATATCACATTATGCAAGTATAAAGACAAAGATAGTTCCTGTACATGTGTTCTGCCCACATGTGTGTGAGTTTAACATTGACTAAAGGGCTCTGGGAGATGGGGAAAGCTGTTTCCAGGTGTTGTCATGCCGACTGTCAAGTCTGGTCACGTTGAGGAGGTGTCTTCTACTGGAGCTCAATTTGAGCTCGTGTGTGTGTGTGTGTGTGTGTGTGCGTGTGCGCGTGCGCGTGCGTGCGTGCGTGTCTTTGTGTGTGTGTGTCTTTGGAGGGAGACGTCCCCATGAACGCTCCCTGCTGTGTACTGTGCTGGCAGCATCCTTCTGCCTCACCCTCCTTCTCTCACTTTTCTGATTATCCGTCTCATCTCTCTGTCCCCTCAGCTTTCCTTGATTCTGCAATAGTGGTTCCCAAACGGAACCCATTTTTGGGTTGCGGTCCATTTTCAAGTAAAATTACATTAAACATTTTTGTTTCCTAGAATTCTTTTAATTTATTTCAGAAGATTTTCAAACATTAAAAACAATTTGAAAAAAAAAAAAACCCTATTCAAACATTTTTCAAAAGAATCTCAGAAATAAAACAATCTATACATTTGAAAATTATTATTTATTAGCAATTAGTGAAAATAGCAGATTTACAAGCTGAGCTTGTAGATTGGCTATTTTCATTATTATATAGGGCTAAGGGCTTACAATATGTGGTTAATTCAGAATGTATTTTTGTAAGTTTAAGATGAAAAGTTTGGGTAACACTGCTGCTGCACGCCCTTTTCCTCTCCTCAGTGATGTTTTTCACTGCTCTCCTCTCTGTGCCCTTGTCTTTCTCAGTCTGCTTGTGTCTTAATCTCTTATCTCTCATGTGCCTTAGACATTCATCTGCAATTCTGCATACTAATAATTCTCTCACTCTAATTCATCTATTCTAGATCTTTCCAGTTTATTGTCTTTGTTTCTGTCTGGCTGGGCAGAGGGCAGTGGATCTAACAACACTGCAAAGCTCAAGAACGTGATGCTAGACAGGAGGGTGTGGAGGGCAGTGACTAATGAGTTGGTGTTAGCTAGTCCGCACACTCGCATCGCATTGTCTTTGTGTCTGTTATTTTTTCTTCTTTTCTCAATTGGATGGCCCTTTCATTTGTTGTGGAGGATTACAGGGTCAATAGATTGTATTAAGTTTCTGATCACAAGAAACTTGCTGCAACTTTTGATTATTTTCATAGTGATTATTCTATCAATTGCTTTTTCGATTAGTCAAATTTTACTTATTTTCTATAACAACAAATAGATGCAAAACAATCATTATAATCGACTGAATCCATTAGTCTGATTAACCACTTAACTTAAACCCTATTTACTTTGTTCAATGGTGTCGTGCAAAAATAGCCAATCTACAAGTTCACATTGTGTCGCATGGCAATGGGGTATAGATTGAAGATTTTCCCTATTTGGGAACATATCAGAACATTTTCACCTATAATGAATGACATTGAAAGTGGCTAACTGTTGCAGACCTACTGGACTTTACGATCCCTTTATGCTACTGGATATAAAAAATAATAATAATAACAAATAAAAAGGTTCCCTGCAAAATCTTTTATTTTATTAAAATGAATTACTTTTTATAATCAGTTAAATCTAATAGGTTGATTTAATGTTGTTCCCCTACACAGGAATGTGTTGGTTTCTTTCTCTCTGACAAATGCTGTGTGTGCATCTGTACAGTGTACACACAGTAAAATCCTCAGTGTTGATTTAACTCAGAGAGTGTACAAATGTAACCAAAGGGACCCGTAAAAGTAAAGTTACGAACAATGTGTATTTTAATATGTACTGTACTGTAGGCTCTATACTTTAGAGCCAATGTATGTATAATATTATGTGCATACATGCATGCATTATGTGTACAGACACACACCCATACATGGGCAGGGACGTCTCACACATGCACAGACGTGCAAATGTGCTTGTGTGCTGAGACAGAAAATGATGAGTTATCGCTCTCACAGAACCCACAGAATCTCTCTCTCTCACTCACACACACACACACACACACACACACACACACACACACACACACACACACGCAATTCACCCTTGATGCATGCATGAAACCACACCCGTCATTTCAATCTGAACATGAAGAGAGAGCAGTAAGAAATTGATGTGGACCTGAATGTGGATTATAATTAGATGTACAGTAAGCCTTAATATTTAATTCATGACATCGTCACTGGCTGTCAGCGACTGACAACTACTCTTCATCAATGTGGGAGGCATCACGGCCCCTGGCTAGTGGCTACTGTATCAAAAACCAAATTATCACCCGCATAATAATCATTGGTACTAAACTGACCTCTTGTAAAACGACATATCAGATTAACTGCAACTGGGCGTAGGGAGGACCGGTGATAAGGCCAACACATACAACAAAAAACAAGCTCAATTACTGGCTATCTTTGTGGTGACAACAACAGTGCTGACAACAACAAAAACAGAATATCTTTCTCACTGTTGTCCTTACACCTCCGGTCCCTGTTTCATATTAGACCTAGTATAGCTCCAATAGGGAGATAAAGCAAGTTTGGGCCTGTGGTGGAATCTACAGCAAGGTTGTGAAGCAGGGAAAAAGGAGGAAACTCATTGGGGGGGGGGGGTTACTTATCTGGATGATAGAAGGAATCTGAATTGCTAAATACATCAGGTTATTCACCCAGAAGAGTAAATATGAACACAGTATTTGTCATAGGTGACATATCAAGCACAGTTAACTGCAAGAATCCTTGCATCCCTATTCTGGGCATGTCATAATAGGCAAACATTCTGTGAAAAGATCTGCTATTTGCGATGAAGAGATGAGAGAGGGAAATAGGAGGGTGCCAAGTATAGACCCCCAGGGACACCGGTTAAAAAAGTAGGGTTTAAGTGGTTCATGTAAATACGTACAAGCCTAACAACACAAACTGTGGTCAGGGTTTTGGTTTGGTTTGGTATGGTTTGCCCCCCAATTATGACATAAGAGCAAAATGTCTGTTATGTGTATTTAGCCAATGAGCGACATGTACAATACAGAGGACCACTCCGCATTACAGTGGTGCAACTGATTATGAAACTAATAGTTCTGCAATGTAGATCAATTACATTTCTAAACCACATAGTCTCAGGCCTACAAATAAAGGTTTTGATAATTTCTTTGTTCAATATCACGCAAGCCTACCATATATACTTGTACACTAACACTACACTGTCATCTCTCTCTAGAAAGACAGACAGACTGAAACAAGGTCCACTTGATCTGAATCATGCCCATGGTGTTTGATACCAGTCAAAGATATCACAATCCTCAACTAATGTGATTATGTTATTATCGTCTTGGAGGCCTTGCACTGACTGCCCTGTCATGTCTCCGCAGCTCAGGTCATCTAAATGCCAGATCTCTAGAATCATTTCTACATAATGTAATTGGTTAGGCTGCTGTGTGTTAACTACAGTATACTGTATATTCTGACCACCGAGGATTTGGTGTGAGGACAGATACGCAGTATTGGCGGAGACAAGGGATGTGTGTGTCACTGCCTGTGAGGGAATAAGTCATACATCTCTAGTGTGTGTGTGTGTGTGTGTGTGTGTGTGTGTGTGTGTGTGTGTGTGTGTGTGTGTGTGACGTTTTTTGGGGGGTGCGGGTTGGGGCTGAGGTACCATAAGGTAATAATCCTATTAAGAGTTGTACTTAGCCAGACCATGTGTGTTCAAAACAGACCACCAATATCCTCCTTGACAGAGCTATGCCGACGCCAGTGGATAACAAAAGAACTCCTGTGGTGATAAAAATCGTCCTGTCTCTTGAGTAAGAACACACGTCACACACACACGCTTCTTGTCCTCTAGGTAATTTAACGACACGTCCTGTGTGTACTAAACAAGTCCACAGGAGCTAACAAAGCCTGTCTTCACCCAAGCTGCTGCTTGGGTGAAGACATTACATTGAGGACTTTTAAGGATAATGCATCCAACTAGAGCTGGGGATACAATTTATAATTTTTTACCAACAAGTAGTTCGGTCTTATTGATAATATGATGATATTTTGGAGATGACTAGGTACTGTATTTGTTGTTCATTTCCCTCAGTTTACTGTAATGCAGCATTTAATACCAGGAAAAGACATTTAAGGCATACTATATATTATGACCAAAATCTCAGACGATATCTAATCTTATAATAACAACAGCCTATATCACACAAACACCAGCTCTATTTAAAACAATGTCTTACTCATCTGCTGCATGCTTTCTGGACATACAGTACCCTAATCCTATCTGCAGCACTGTTTCGCTATATGTGCATGTGCTAAAAGCTCATGCTGCAGGATCAGCAGTCCTTCAGCACATTGTCTCCCTCAGGGACCAAGTCACTCTCTTTCCAGGTACTGATTGTTCAGTGTTAACCGACAGATAGCAGATCCCTGGCTCATCTTATCAACTATCACATCAACACAGTCATGATCCATTCGAGGCCCGGAGGTCTTCCTCTGAAAGCCCTGCATGTCCAATTCTGCTCCTGTTTTGTCACAACCCGGCGGCGGTAGAGGGTCCTGTGTAGGGTTGGGTATCGAAATTAGGTTCCAAATAGCAACTGAATTCAAATTGCTGTGGACCGGGTAACCATAGAAACGAGGGAATAGAATCAGAATCGATGAAACCCTAATCATTTAAGGGTCCAGTTTTTCTCCTATATAAATAAAGCATACAACACGCTTTAACTGCTACTGTTTTCCATTGTGTTGTCATGGAATAATGAGAGGTTACAATTTATTACATTTCTTAAAGTTGACAATTATTGATGTAAAATTAGTTTACAGGAACAATTGTGTTTGGTTGATTTAAACGCCAGTATTTGCAGGACAAAAAGTTTCAACATTGGCTCTATCTCAGGTACTACTAATACACAGTAATAGTAAATACTATTTACTTCAATTAACGCTTAAAAGAATGAGGATATTTTTGTTATCTAATCGGAATTGATAAAATCCTATCGATACCCATCCCTAGCCCTGTAACTGAAAAGGGTCACAGGTTCAATTCCCCACAACAGCTAAGATGTCCTTACAAAAATGCCCATTAGCAAGTAAGACACACACTAATCACCCACCTCTGTGCTAACTCATTGTCCATATTCACACAGTCGCCATTTTTCTCTTACATTACACTTGGGGTCACACATACATGTTGGTGTCACCCACCAGAGTATAATTTAAGAGAAAAATAGCCACCATGTGAATATTGTTATTTATGAGTATGAGTAGCTGATATTTACTATCAGCTAAAATGCCTTAAGGAACACTGGATTAATGGTGATAGGACAATGCAGTAGCCAAACAAACTAGTTAGGGACATCCCCCCTTGATCCTCTCCTCTTTTATTTGTGAGATTAGATATCATCTAGGATTTGGGATATTGTAATATTGTTATATGGCAAGTGTTGTTATTTCCTGGTTTTAAAGGCTGAATTAAAATTTCTGAACTTACCTGAATGTTCTAACCGTCCTATTATTTCCCTTTATCCACATCATGTGCGCATATTCCCCCACGGGTATGGACTAGTATTAGTAATTACATAGACATAACTGATTTGATAAAAAATCGTATTGTGTAAATATTTTGTGAAAGCACCAATATAGTCATTTCCACAATATAGTCACATAGATATTGAGGTATTTCGTCAAAGGATATTGTGATATCTGATGTTGTACGGCAGGCCTACATTATTATCGCCCAGCCCTACAGCAAAGAGGGGAGACTTATCTGGGAGTGAGGTAAAGAGAGCACAACAGGTATAAAATAAAGAGTGAGGATGGAGGGTAAAGAGAAGACGGACAGAGGCTGGGGCCAAGGGCCAAGTATGTTACTGCTGCATGTCTGTGTGTCAGGATGGTTGTTTGTTTGAGTCAGTGTAGTGTATAAATGAAAAGGATAGATAGGTGTGTGACTGCTGTGCAGAGATGAAACAGCTATTTGTTCTGTCGCTGTTGAAGGTCACAGGGAATATTACTTTCAATGTGCTCAACAGTACACCAAAGGAATGTCAGTTTATCAACTCTTTCTTGCACACACTGTCTGACACTAAACTATCAGGAGGATGCATAATATAAAATTGCATTATTATCCTCATTGTCTACTTTATGCAGCCTAAAGCCAACACATCACATGCATATGTGATGGAAACAACTCTCCCTCTTCCCATAAGACATTAACTTGACATACAGTGAGTGCACCCCCTCCCTGCATTAAGAGGCAGCACGTGCCCATACATCTGACTGATATCATTGATTGTTATCAGTCAGACTATGTTTTGCACCCTGTCCGTCCGTCCGTCCGTCCGTCCGTGCGTGCGTGCGTGCGTGCGTGCGTGCGTGCGTGCGTGCGTGCGTGCGTGCGTCTGTCTGCGAGCAGCTAATCTCCGGCACCGTTGGCTTGGTCGCAGCGAAACTGTGTACACACACTCCCTGGATGCCAGAGCAGAACCTCTGCCCCAAATCTTTCACATGGGCCTGTTATAGCGCCACTAGGAGCCGGAGGCCGATTTTTGCGAAACATTTTTTTTTTACAGTATTCGTACAGATTTTGTCCAAACATCACACAAATCGGTACACAGTATCTCTATACTATAGTCATTAAACGAAATGGGTCTTTCAGATTTTTCATATTCCATCCTGATTGGCTAAGATTGGCTTCCAAAGTTTGCACGCACATTCCCACTAGGAATTCCCACGAGGAAGAAATGCCACTTGAAATGTTTCAAATCAGCCTCATGGTTAAGCTATAACAGGCCGATTCGCGTTTTTACCTATAACTGCACCGATCTGCGTAAAACTTTGTATGCGCACTCCCTAGAGGCCAAGGAAAAAACTTTTTCACATCTGCCTTTTATAGCGCCACCAGGAGGCCGACTTCTGTAAAACAATATATTACTCCTTCAGATTTTAATCCAGATTTCACACACATTGGTACACATGATCTGTATAGTCATGTGATCAAGACGAATCTGTTTGATATTTCATATTCCATCCTGATTGACTAAGATTGACATCTAAAGTGTGCAGGAGTGGCTGTTTTGAACAAAATGCCTCAAATCATGAATGCAGCATCCGATTGCGGTGAAACTTTGCACGCACATTCGCACTACGTTAAGGAACAAATGCCACCCTTTTGACATCGCCCTATTTTAGAGCCACCAGGAGGCTGGTTTTTGCAAAACTATTTTTTTTATATTACTCAATATATTATATTACTCAAATCAGTACACATTATCTCTATTGTCATGTGATCAAGATGGATCTGTCCGATTCTTAAAATTCCATCAACATCGCTGGCCCCACAATAACCTACCTGACCTGGCGGAGACCTGTGCTCCGAGGAGCACTTTTTCTAGTTCGTACCATCATATCACTATAGTGATGATGATGATGATAATGATGAATGATGCTCACAAACTCATTTAATTGTGGCTCCAACAGCTGGACGGATAACCAAACCCAATTGGCTCAAGTTTACATGCCAAAACTTACCGTGTCTGAATGCAAGTCCTGTTGCTGACAGAGCCTGTAAAGAAACGAAGTTTGTTCTTTGAGCAGGGTCTGCCGCGTCGTGAGGAAGACCGTGCCGCCGACGTTCAAGCGGACCCACTTGCCGTTGTTTCCCCCGGCGGGGTGGATCCCGGTGCCGTTGTTTCCCCCGGTAGAATGGATCCCGGTGCCGTTGTTTCCCCCGGTAGAATGGATCCCGGTGCCGTTGTTTCCCCCGGTAGAATGGATCCCGGTGCCGTTGTTTCCCCCGGCAGGGTGGATCCCGGTGCCGTTGCCGACGCACTGCGTCGCCGTCTCGGTCGACTCCGTGGGGGTCGCACTGCTGGTGGTGGTGGCCGTCGTCGTACTGTCACTACTGCCCCCCTCGCTGTCTTTGTTGTTGTTATTGTTGTTGTTGTTGTTATTGTTGTGGCCCTGGTGGTGAGTTGACACAGCAGCGTCTGCATCCGATAGCGCCTGTGGCGGTATCCGTTTGTCTTCTGTTGCCATCGGGTGAACAGCGGTGGACCCTCCAGTTGAGGACGGTGAGGCAGAGTGTGTGTACCCGCCGATACTCTGCTTCCTCTCCGGTCAACGACCGAGGATGCTCCGCCTCATCCCTCATCCTGGCCCCCCTCCCTCCCTAACACGTGCGCGAACAACTGGGTCTTGTAGTTTTCTACACTCATATACAGTCACAGAGGTGGCAAAAGTGCTCACATTTTTTTTAACTTAGTAAAAGTTACAAGTAAAAGTATGGAATAAAAAATGTACTTGAGTAAATTCAAGTACATGAAGTATTGGTATCAAAATACACTTACAAAAGTAAAAGTACTCATTATGCAGAATATCCCATTTCACAAGTTTTCAAATGTGTACATCTTTTGAAAATAGCAAATCTAGGCTTGTAGGCTAGATCTGCTATTTTCAAATAGCCAATATAAACCTATATAGGGAAAAAGTGGTTATAAGACCTTTATTGACCCTGTGAGAGAAATTCAGTTGCAGCACAGCAGTTAAGTTAAACAGACTTTTATGCTATAACAAATTTTGCAGGGGACCCCCTCAAGGAGTCATGGACCCCACTTTGAGAACCACTGGATTAAGGTCAAAGAGGAAGAAGAACACAGCTGATATCTGTGAGGAATTTATTGTAAAATAATTTTGTTGAACAATTTAACCGTATAGTTGACTAGTTCTATAGTATACTGTGTATAGGCATAGCCCTACAGTATATACAGTGAAGACAAATATATTGATATCTCACACACATTGGGGTCAAAAAGAAAGAACACTGTTGTCTCGGAGTATGATTAAAATATGTTTATTGAACCATTCTATATAGCCTACTTTTATTTAACATGTTTCTGTTTGTGTGTACTGTGTACCATTGTCCCTGAGAGATCATCAAATACAAATATAAATGTATAGAAAGTAAAATGCAAAGCTTAATTCATGGTATAATGACAATAAATTCTGATTCTGATTCTGAATTCCCTGATTATCAGTAGGCTAAACGCCCTGGTAAAAAAAAAAAAAGTTTAAATGTACCTTTACACTGGTTGCACTACTAGGGCCGATAATGATTGTTAGGTATTAGGCCACTCAAATTACACATGAAATGAATGCAACAGTTGAAAGTATATATATTTTGTTTTATCAGCCCTTTCACTTTAACATTTTTAATCAAATCTTTACATATTATATCTTTTTTACTGTTCTTTTACACCCATAATTCTGTCTGCATTTATATCACCAGAAAGAAAAAAAAGCGGTAAAATCATGTCAGCAAAGGAGAACAGAGAAGTTGCAGTAGTGGGCAAAGGTTAGAATTGCTCATCTGAATGTGTGGACCTGATCTACCTTGTTTGTCTTTCTCTGATGTTAGGGCTCATATACAGAAGGCCTCATAGTGACAAAGGTGAAGTCATATGTGTTTGGAAGACCCTGGTGCGCTGTGTGGTTGAAGCGTTGCCACGAGAATGGCCGCAATCCGCCTTGTGTGGTTGGTCCATTTATGGCCTCAGCAACAAACTGACGAGCCATGCGGTAGTCTGTTACCTGTAATGAAGTGTGTGTGTGTGTGTGTGTGTGTGTGTGTGTGTGTGTGTGTGTGTGTGTGTGTGTGTGTGTGTGTGTGTGTGTGTGTGTGTGTGTGTGTGTGTGTGTGTGTGTGTACATGTGCGAGAGAGGGAGATAGAGAGAGAGAGGGGAGATTCAAGTCATTTTGGTGGGTTCATATAACAGATTTATACTGCTGACTGACAAGCAGATACTTGGGATCCAGTTATGGGCTCGTATACTTCTGTAATTCAAGACCTGGCTTTCTTCCATAATAACTGCCCCTATGACCCCATTAGATCTAAAGAAATACAAAAGCTCATGAAACGCTAATGAAATACAATAGCTGGCTACGGGCCACTATTAGAAATGACAGAGGAATGACCTATGAGGTTAATTGTAGTTTAGATTTATAAATCGAACTACTGTAGTTGGTAAATCAGCGGATGAAATGAGGTAGCTTCTAGGTCTGTCTGTACACTGTAAAAAATAATATGTATAAATGTTTATAAACATGTCCTTAACAAAGTTCAATTTACTCTCTAGAAGTTATTGATGGATTGTTTGGTATTATTAATTTATGAAGTGAAGTCTGTTGACATGGAACTATGAACTAAACTAGAGAGATATGCAAAAACTAACGACTGAAAATACAGAGACAAAAATGTCTAACATTGTCTTGTACATATTATTACATAGACTTGTGTTTTGTTTATTTATATTTCAGTTCATAAATGATCTAAGGGTGCTAATAGTGACCTCTGACCTTTGTGTCATAGCAACCTCCTGGGTGTGGTCTCCTTGGTCTCAGATCGTTACGGCAACAGATAGTTTTGCACGGATGGCCTTTGGCATACGGATCTCTCCTGTAGTCTGAAATGAAGCCGGTCTAAGATTTAGTTCTCTTACTTTTTCCAGGTAAACCTCCTTTGAAATGACAACAGTATCTATTCTATGTTGCTGTACATTAGTGGTTACCAAACCCTTTAGCTCAAGACCCAAAAGAGACCAAAAAGAGCTATTTTCCCACTAGTGAAAATATGCGATCTACACGCTCACAATGTGTCGCACAGCAACACGTTATGAGGTTGTAGATCTACTATTTGACAATTTCTTTAGTTTTTGATTTTGTTGTAAAGATTTTCACCTTTAATGACATGCCCAGTATAGGGATTGATCATTAATTGATTATTTTATTAAATTATCAATAATCGCTTAAGTTCGATTAACCGTTGCAGCCCTAGTCCCAGTCCAGCCAAGCTCCAAGTGTGTGAATCGGCTCTGAGCAGCAAACTTACTGTTGTATCTCATGATGTGTTTGAGAGAGGACAGGTCCGTCACCCTGGCCTGGTCCCTGCGAAGGATCTTGGCTCGGGGGCAGAGGTCATAGGAGAAGTCCTCGCCGTGTCTCTTCCACATCACACTGTAGCCACTCATGTTGTATATGTCTGTGTGAAACGGCACGTTGTAGGACGGCCAGTAGCCTGTCAGAATTGGACATGGTAGTCACAATGAATGTCCAGTAATATAATGGGTCCCAAACTGAATGTATCCAAATGGACCAGTTACATTTGTACAACTCAGAGTTATATTAACACTATGGATTTTACTGTGACTTCAATCCCAGCTTCACCATATGCTAACGCTAAAAGCTAATCAGCCTAAAATGTAAATCACCCATTCTTGAGAATTGGGACGAAACCTTAATAAAAATGTATACTCTTCAATTATGCCGGGAAAATATATTTTAAAAGATCAAAGTGTTGACTATTAAACCATGTAATGGGTAACGAATCATAACATCTGACAGTTCAGCATCCATTTAGCACTTCTGGAGCCACAATCTTTACAAGTGCTAGTAGTCCACTTTTGTGTAAATGAAATGTTTTTTTTCTTCATTTCTTTAGAATTCATCTTTGCTCAAAGCATTTTAAGTGTCATATACTGGACTGTACTGTACATTAGGCAGACAGTCGGCCAATAACAGCAGGGGTCCTGTGCGATGACATCAGAGACAGAAATAACCTCAAACATATTTGGTTGTTTATCTGTCTGAGTGCTTTGGTCTCATATCTCGATAAGCATCACAGATACCAGATAAGATCCATGGCCCAGGCTTGTTGCCTGGCGACAAATGTCGATACATTGTGTCCTCTGTAAGTTATGAAAATGTCAAGCCAGCACACTCACGCACTCAAGAGTCTGAACACGATTATAGCTTTGATCGAAAGTCAAATGATTTATCCTTTGGCATTTGAGGGAGTTTGTTCTGCTCAGTTCTATTCTGCACTTATATATGAGAATATTCAGTTTAATTCTACTTGCTGATCTCTGTCCTGTCTTGATGTGCCCTTACCTCTGCGTAGGGTCTGTGTCTGATCCGAGTGCAGAACTTTCCCAGGAATCTGTTCCACCACCGTCAGTGCTCCGTCCCCGATGCTCCGACCTAAAGACACCCTGCTGAGGTCCACCACCATGTACTGGCTGTTATAGGTGCCTGGAATAATGATAAACTTCATATGATTACGTACAAATATTTTATTCATAAATAAGATTAATATAATTTTGGCCTCAAGAGCTCTGATTCTTTTCACTCCCTACTTTAGTGAAACACAGAAGGCCAACACAAGAGCATTGGGACTGGAAGTGAAACAGAGCCAACAGGTGGATGCTGGGGTGGAGGTGGGGCAAAAGCAAACAGCAGTGGCAAAGGTGGCAGGTAAGCACCAGCAGATAGTCGGCATGAGCATTTTAATAGACCAGCCTGTTACTATCATAGGCTTCTTTTTCTGTTCTGTTCTGTTCTGTTCTGTTCTGTTCTGTTCTGTTCTGTTCTGTTCTGTTCTGTTCTGTTCTGTTATAGTGGCCGTGAGAGTAAAAAGACTATGTTTTGGCAACATATAACAGCACAGACAGACCATGGAGAGAGGATGACAAAAGCCAGATTTGGGTCAGATGAACATGTGCTTACATACAGTAAGTGTAGCCTAACTGGAGCCTATCTCTTTCTCTCTTTTTCTCTCTTATTTGTGTGTGTGTGTGTGTGTGTGTGTGTGTGTGTGTGTGTGTGTGTGTGTGTGTGTGTGTGTGTGTGTGTGTGTGTGCGTGCGTGCGTGCGTGCGTGCGTGCGTGCGTGCGTGCGTGCGTGCGTGCGTGCGTGCGTGCGTGCGTGCGTGCGTGCGTGCGTGCGTGCGTGCGTGCGTGCGTGCGCGTGTGTATGTAAACAATATTTTGAATTTCTGTTTCACTCTATGGTATGGTATGGTCTTGACCTGCTCTATATGTAAAGTGTCATGAGATAACTTGAGATTTGGTACAACATTAATCAAATTGATTATTGAATATGGTACAACATTAGCCTGGAAACCAGACAACAGCACAACTAGACCTGGGATTGATCGCCAACTATCTGAGCTGACGGAGAAGGCGGGACGCTTCACCTGAGTTGTGCTTAGAGAAGATGTGTGCCCACTCCTCTCCGCTGCGTGCCAAGTTGTTGGCCAGGCGGACCCTCTGCCAGGCCAGCAGGCTGTCAGGACTGAGCTGTGTGAACAGGGAGGTGTTAAAGACGCTGTTGGTGGTCTGAGTCATCAGCAGACCACTCCCCAGCAAGTAGAAGTCATCCAGAGACGTCAGGAGGCCTGGGAGAGGGGTAGCGGTGGTGTTGAAGGAAAGGGGGATGGGCCATGGGCATGCCGTGAAGAAGAGAGGGAGGATGAATGAATGAAGTGTGACATTTTGAGGGACCAGAATGAAGGGAGAAAGAAACAGGAGGATGTGGAGAGAAGAAGAGGAATATGTATTTTCATAGCACAATGTTCCAAAATGTATTATAACATTGAAACAAAACAGTATACATAATAATAAGGTAAGAATATGTCAACTAGAGGAGCGACTCCTTATGGGTTTTCCTTGTTCATATATTAATCCAGCTCTAACTGTCAAAGAGAGATCAGGGTGTATGGTCAGCCACCTCCACTGGCACACTATAATCTTTTTTGGCCTGTCACTTTAGTATAGCTGTTGTAGTGATAACACTGTCCTCCACGTCTCTAAAAATAGCATATTAAAACCCCTTGTGTTCTAATGGGAATGCGGCCCAGCCGGCCCAGTAAGAAAATGTTTTATGGCTAGGAAACACTTGGCAAATCTTTGGTGACAAAATTACTCAACCTCCAATGATTGACTAAGGGCCGTTTCAGACTATGGTTTCGGGTGCGCACTCCAGACCGCTCCGTTTCCGAGTGCGCTTGGCTGGCCCGCATTCACACTGGCCAAGTCTCTAACGCGCTCGAATACACTTGCATATATACCCCCGATCCTATAGGTGGCGGCACGCACATAGTGCTTCGCCAGTGGACACAGACGTCATCAACTATGCGACAATGTTTGTGCTGGTCGCGCATAAATATAGGGTTGCCGGCATAGGGTTGCCGGCCGCTGGGGAGAGAGTCAGGAGCGGACTGAGCGCAGAACGACGCGAGCGCACAGAAGTCAAGGCACAGACTGCTGTGTTGTTGGCGCGCGTGTTGTTGACAGACAACGGGTGCACGCTTATGAGAAACAACACAAATAAAACCTGGTGAAACACTTGTGTGCATTTGCGCAAGATGAGGATACAGGAAACATTCAGTCTAAATGTCCAGTTTACTAACCTTCACAACAACTACTACTTTTGTATTTGAAACCTTACATTTCTCTAAATATTATAAACTTTCACGACAGCTTAAGTACAAAAATATATAATTTATGAAAAGGCAACTAGCCTATACAGTGAAGTCGGACTGAATGACTGAAACCTTGTATTGTGAATTGTACTTCCATGTACTGTTTCTCATGTCTTACTAAATAAAGTAACGTCTTTTCTTTTTTTACTCTCTTTGTGTGGGGATTATCTGGCACATGTATGTATCTGTTATGAAAGAGAAATTGCATCATGAGTGAAACGGCTATAGTCCATGGGAAACCATAAACCTACGTAGGCCTACATCTAAATGAGTTATATTTACTTACAAATTTCAAATTACAAAGCCTTATAAGCTATATATTTCTGGGATGCATAGTAGCTGAAACTCCACAAGATATCCACAAGATATACTATTATATATATATATATATATATATATATATATATATATATATATATATATATATATATATATATATATATATATATATATATATATATATATATATATATATATTGTTGCTGTCATTATATGGCCATGACACGGCCTCTCTTTCTATCTCGCGCTCTCATTCTATTTCTGTATGTAATGTTTTATATAAATAAATAAATAAGTTTTATATATAAATATTGCGGGTTTTAGCGCATCATCCCACGGGTTCATTTGGTCATTTAATGATTAAATTAACCCGCGGGATCCGGCCATGGTTGAACCCCTGTGGATTGATCTGCGACGTGTTTTTGTTGACTGTTTTTGTCGAGTTTATATACCGTCACCTATTCCAAATAGCGGGCCACTTCCGTCAAACAGTACGCTTGCTTTCACACTGCAGCGTACCGTCTCCGAGGACGCATGATTCGGATCCGAGACTGCCTCCGGAGGTGGTTTCGGGAACGGAACGGGGATCCGTTTCGGGGAACGATACGCAACGTTCACACTACCACAACATCAGCCAAGTGGCCCAGGGTGCGCACCCGGAGCCGTAGTGTGAAACCGCTATTAGTGGTATGAAAATAGCTTGCAGACTAAGCTGTTCCACTGAATTAAAGAGACACTTTAAATAAATTGTCCATCAGGAAGTGTGCTGCTTGTTGCACTTGGTTGTCTAAACACGAGCTGGAATGTACAGTACAGTCCAATGTTTTGTCTAACTCCACCACAGACAACCCTGACCACAATGCCATCGCCTGCTCACATCATGTGCGCATCGTGTGGACATACTGTACCAGGATAACTGCTGAAGGACATCCTGCCAGTGGCTGTGTGTGTGTCTGACAGCCTGAAGTCCCAGTGTTTGTAGATACGCATACTGGCGGCATAGGTGTACCAGCTGGAGTGGGCGAATAGCAGGTTCTCAAAGCCAGGCAGCACCTGAGAGATGAAGAGCAGAGAGGATGGGGTAGTGAAAGGTGTTGGTCTTGGTTGTAGATGGTGGATTGGGCCGCGCGCGCGGGCGGGCGGGCGTGCGTGTGTGTGTGTAGGGTACTGGTTGAGGCATAAAAGTTAGTTTGCATGGCTTGTAGTCAAATTGTCTGCTACTACACTATATATCCATACTGAGAAAAGATTGCTACCTGACGTTCAGAGGTCATTATTTCATAAGCACAGATAATTACATTGTCAAAAAGATAACGTTGAAACGGCGAAAAAGCTTAAAGAAGTATGGTGCAATAATTGCCGTTGTTGTCATGGCAACTCTTATTTTTGCTTGCATGTCAATAGATAGATACATCATTTTGGAATGAGCATTTCCTCATTCACAGTCCTCAACTCCTATTCCACTTTGAATGAAAGTGATTTTATCCCCTCATTGATTCCACTCAGCTGGGATCGTTAGTATTTCGATACCCTTAGCCCTGAACAACAAAAGCAATTAAAGCCTACACAGAGAGCCCACTCGCAGCTTGAGCCAAATTAGTTGGTGAGTGTAACCTTTATAAGCGCGGTGCAGTGGCCCATGCCAGACATCCTGAAAGAGGCTGTTCCTGTGGAGGAGTTGGAGCGTTGTGTCAGGGCTGGGATGAGGTCCAACAGGTCCCCGATCCCATTCAGAAACTGGACTGCAAACACTGACAGAGGCTAGGGAGGAGAGGGAGAGGGTATGATATGAATTAAATTAAACTGTGACAATTGTCTTTTTCCTTCAAATGAATAGACACACAATGCACTCACACTTACGCACACACTCACACGCACGCACTCACACTCACACGCACACACCTCTTTGTATTTTCCCTTGGCCCAGTGTGCAGCCCCAGCCTGAAGCCCATCCAGTTGAGCCAGTATCAGTCCCAGATGACGCCACAGGAGGTCACTGTTTCTCTTCAGTTTTACCTGCTCTCTGGCCCAGTAGTCCTGTTTGCTTTGGTTGACACAGGCACAGGGGGTAAGTAGTGGCGTTCATGCAATGTCACATTTGATTTTGTATATCTAATATATAATATAGACTATAAGACAGTGATAAAGAAAGAGAGAGGGAGAAAGTGAGTGCTTGATATTACCTCATGAATCTTTTCAGAGGATTCAGTATCTTCTCATCTTTTATCAGCTGAGGGTACATATTGCTGTAGTGACTGAACATCTGTCTAAATAGATATGATCAAATAAGATGAGAATATGGCAAGACCTTATTGATCCACAAGAGATATAAGACTTACGTCTTACTTGGGCCAATTGTGTTCGTATAGACGCCCAACAAAGCCGGATGTACCACGGTGGATTCTAACCCACAACCTACGCGGTGGTGGGGGTTGACAAGTAATACTGTTTGAAAGTTGTTCTCTCATAGGAAATCCGGGTTCAAATCTCAGATAAGACATGAATGTTACACAGACAGACAGATGTGTACAACAGGTACTCTGACAACAGGTACAACGGATGGCCGGAGGCCTATTTATTTATTTTTCAGCTATTTAGAGGTTGAACATGATGGAAGGCTTCTACCCAGTATACATATGACCTGTGTGGCCGTGTTGGACCACTCACTCTGCAGTGAGGTATCCCTCCAGGTAGCCAGCCAGGAGGTAGGTGGTTTCATCGTCCTGTGGACTCTCCCCAAAGCCTGCTCGCACCTCCAGGACCCCCCATCCAGATAGAAGCAGGGTATCATTGAAGAATCCATAGGCCCCTCCCCCGCTCTCCATCACCCCGTCTTTCAGAATGACAATCTTCTGGGCAGAATCCCAGGACACTGTGGCCTCTTGGTAATCTAGACATAAGAGGAGGATAAAGGGGCTTGGATTGGATGACACACATTATGTAAGAAAACATCATGACCAGTTCAGAATCAGACACACTGCATTGCCAGATATGTGACATTCAAATAAGTAATTGTCTGTGGTAATTGGTGCAGACAAGCAAATATTAAGCATTTAAGGACTAGGACTATCAAAAACACATATACTGAAACAGAACATTGCAGAACAGATTCAGAGTCAGACAGCATGCTATATTAGATAGGAGAAACTTGTGGGGGACAGCAAGCCATCCATTCTATTATTATGTTGTTACATAACTAATCCTATGTGTGATCAGAATAAAATTAGTTAAGCCCCAAAACAAGGAGGATTTCAATTCCAATATTTGTTTTTTGCAATTACAATATATAATTTACAAATTAACCATTCTGTGACCCTAAAAAAAAATCATGCAAACACTACATAACAATCGAATAAAGATGGGGATTGTTTGATACTATATTTCATAATTATATTTCCCTATGCTTTCATTCTTGGCCCCTGATCTGATTCTGCACGTGCTTTATACATTAAATATATATTAAACATACATTTCCACCTAACATAACGTTTTCGAAATGCACGCATATTTATGGACATAAGTGGCTAGTAAGGAATAAACAAATAGGCTATTACTCACGGTAAGTTTGCGCTGATGCAACCAAAGCGCTCAAAATTATGCAAAGTTTGTTGTGCTTCCATGAAGCCATGATGTAATTTCAATAATGAAAAATAGACATGCATGCGTTTCCGATGTTGTAACTGGAAGCTCAGTCGTCCCACGAACGAGACATAAAGCACATTAATTAGCTACTTTTCGATAGTCGAGTAGTCCGTACCATTGCTGGTATGCATGCGTTCTTAACGAGAAACATAACGCTATCAGAATGTACGCCATGTAATTAATTGTTTGAAAGCAAAATATTTCACCCCAGATGGGACTCGAACCCACAATCCCTGGCTTAGGAGGCCAGTGCCTTATCCATTAGGCCACTGGGGCTTGATGTCAGTAGAGGAGGAGCTTATAGTTTTTAACAATGAGAGCCGTTTGGGGAAACGTATCCTATTTCTCTGAGCTTTTTCGGTGGTATGTTCTGTACGTATTGCAGCAAATAATTTTAATCAATATATACATTGTTCAGAGGAAGTCTAGCATATAAAAACATACGTGGAAATAATTACTTTGCAAGCAATGTGACGCGATCACCATGGTGATTTGCCGACGTTTCAAGGACGATTCCATTGTTTCTACTCAGGAGGGGTTTTGACTGTGATATTCCTAAATAAAATGTGCATATGTCTTTCCATTATGTAGCTTTTGCATTAGTTTTTAAACCTTACTTTTCAAAAACTCACTAATATTTATATTTCATATACAACTAATATACTACTACTAATATAATACGTTTCAAGGTTGTAAATTAACCTAACAAGTACACGATCGAATTCCCACACATGCGCAGTAACAGGAATGGGGTTACTATAGAGAGGAAATCAAAACAGAAGCCTTTACATTACAACTCCCATTGAAAACTAAACAGCCGCTACGGAGGTAAACAAATATATCAACTTTTCAGCGACACAGCAACTAAAACTAGCCTTTGTTCCTAGCTAGAATATCAGCGATTCTAGGGGTCATGATTGCCGCTGGTGCGGTTAACGTTAGGATGAGTTGCTTGTACTAACCTAACGGCTAGTTCGATCATGGATGATTCTAATTAATACGCCTTTGTTTTATTCAGTCACTAAGGAGATCAGTGACGATGATGCCGCTCTTCGGTAACACGTTCAGTCCGAAAAAGACGCCTCCTCGCAAGTCTGCCTCTCTGTCCAACCTCCACACTGTAAGTTCACTTCTGTTTCTATAACATATACATTAGGGCTACTGATCAGTGGCGGAAAAGTACTCACATTTTGTGCTTAAGTTAAAGTATCAATACTGCAATGTAGATATGCTCTGTTACGAGTAGAAGTCCCGTATTCAAAATGTACTTGAGCAAAAGTACTAAAGTATCGGCATCAAAATAGACTTAAAGTACTTACAAGTAAAAGTAGGCTACTCGTTGTGCAGAATGTCCTATTTCACAGGTTCAAAACGTATTAAAAAATATATATTTTGAAAATAGCCGATCTGCACGCAGATGCATGCATTGTGAGCTTGTAGATCGGCTATTTGCAAATGGCCGAAATGTATATAGCCAGGGTTGAAGAGATTAATGTCTGTTTTGTAATAATAATCAATATCAATATCTACAAAGTGACTAGTAACTAGTCAAGTTTTCAAATAATTAACACTAATAATTGTAGTGGAGTAAAAAGTTCAATATTTGCCTCTGAGATGTAGTGGAGTAGTAAAGTAAAAGTACTGAAAAATGAAAATACTCAAGTAAAGTAAAAATGCCTCAAAATTGTACTTAAGTACAATACTTAAGTAGATGTAATTAGTTACTTTACACCACTGCATACATTAGGCTACTCATTAATGTATGGATTTCCAGTTTAATTCTAGCAGAACTAAGACTCTCAAACGATTCAGATAAACACATTGAATCAGGTTTCAATAACACACAACATACAGAGCAATGCACACAGGTTGAATGGTAACAGGAAGAGTGAGCATGTCATTCGTTGTTGGCATCAGGGTTTTCCTTACATGATGATGGCACAGATCTGAGACAGAGGGTCAACGGTTGACTTGGTAACATGTTTGTTTTTTTCAGCATGAAGTTGATGTTTCGTTTTATCCTAATCTCTCTTCTTGTTTGATTTTAGTTGGACCGCTCAACGAGGGAAATAGAATTGGGCCTTGAGTATGGACCACCTGTAATGAATGTTGGGGGACAGAGTTTGAAGTTTGAAGAGGGACATTGGATTTCAGGTAATAAATACATTGACCTGTCTACAATGGCCTGAATACAAATCAGTGCAATGGTTCCTTCTCTAAGCTGTTGAGTTGAAGTTAACTTATTAGTGCCATTCTCTCTTCTATTCTGCCATTTTCTGGTATGCTGCTATGCTATAATTGTTTTGCACTAATGTGAGCATTCTGTCTGTTTCTTACCCTATGTTGTACTCAGAGTCTGGTGATTATGTGTCTGGTAAGGACGTACAGAGGCTGAAGAAAAGAAATCTACAGCTGGAAGAAGAGAACAATCTTCTGAAACTCAAAATTGAAATGTTATTGGACATGGTGAGGATTTAACCGTTTTTAAGATGACCCTGTGTTGTGTGATTTTTTTTTTTTTTAGATGTCTGAACAAATTCTAAATGCAATAATGCTACACTTTTTGCAAAGGCCCAAACGATGCTCTTGTACAAAACACAGTTAATGAGTTGAGATATATTATTCTCATATTTTTCATAGACCTTATGCATTATGACTGCAGTGCACTCTCATAAGTTCTTTATATTTCATCATTTGAATTGGCAATGTGATCTAATCGAGATCTGCCAGGAGTGGGATTTTCAGTTACAAACACTTATAACAAGAAATAGGCCATCTTATGACTAAAAGTTCATAGGTTCAAGCTCTGCAAACAGCTGTGTGTCATTAAATTGCCATGCATTCTGTCAAAGTGTCCTTCAGAAAGACACCAACCGTAAATCCCTCTGAATAAGAGCATCATCTAAATACTTAACATAACATAATGTGGACTTAACATAATATGTCTGTACTGTAAAATGTCTTACCATCATCCCCCTTCCCACTCGTCTTTCTATTTTCTTTCTACGATGTTAATGTTACTCTTTTTCTTTTTCACAGCTGTCAGAGACTACAGCAGAGTGCCATCTGATGGAAAGGGAGCTGGAGGAGACAAAGAATCATAGAAAAAAATGAGAATTGTGATCTTGCTGCCTCTAATGCTGTATGTCACCAGGCCTTAATGCGACTAGAGAATAGGGACTGTTAGATATTATTTTCTTTCATTACTGAGACATACATGTAGGAAAGGACTCATGTAGGTGCTGTGATAGTATTGAGCAGCACAATTTCTGGATATAAAGAGTCAATATTGGATCATAGATCAGTACACTGAGTAGAATTACTCAGTCATACCTTTGTCAAATTGATAACGGATGCTAAGCGGATGAGATTCAGGGACCAGTTTTCTATGTACTGTATGGTTGTTAAATGATGCCTCCACAGATCAGAAATTTCAAATTGATTTTTTATTATTTTTAAGGGGCCATATGTATGCCTTGTATTGTATACCATTTACCTATGTACTGTATGTCTTGAAAGGAAATTGCATCAAGATGCAAGTTTGTAGAATGTTGCAGGAAGCTATTATGGGATTATCCCTTGTTTTTTTTGTTGTTTTTTTTGTTTTGTTTTTTACTGTTAGAGGAAACCATATTATTTGTCAATAATCCATGGGGTATTGGTACTTCCAGCACGAGGAGAACACTTGGGCTCATTACAGTAAATCCCTATTATAGTATAGGTGGGGTTATGTGAAGGCTCTTTTGTTTAGGATTTTACTCATAATTAAGCATGTATACGTACCATTCCTTTATGCAATATGACATGTTGCACTGTAGGTATTACTATTTTTGAGTTATTGACAAAAATATTACAAATAGTAATACTTTTTCCATTAAAAATTACCCAGAATCAAGAATCAATTTTATTGTCAAATCACAGGTTGAAATGTGTAAAGAAGTGGGTGAAATAATGTTTTGTGCAAGATAAATCTTCGATTGGCTACCGAGTTGAACATATCTTGTTCAGTTTCTCTATACTGAGCGTAACCAGTAGAGGTAGAGTAGCCAAAAACTGTACTCCAGAAAAGGTATTGTTTAAATATTAATGACACTAGAAGTACGGTAAAAGTAGTCAACCAAATTACTTGAGTAAGAGTAATAAAATCCCTAGTGAAAAGACTACTTAAGTACAGAATTGTTTATATTATATTATTATCCATTAATTCAAACCTGTCTGTCCTGGGTATAACTCAGGCACTGTCCATCCAAACAGCCTCAAATGTATTGTATGTGTCCCATATGACCTGGGGGTTTGCAGTTCTGAGTGATGAGTCGATCGGACCCGACCCGCTGGCCTTGTGGATTAGCAGAGCTTCGCGTAACGTTTGTGCCGCTGTGCTGTTATGTGGGCACTGGCTTCCCTGATTGCCTAACCCGACCCGTCGGCCTCACTGATTGGCTGATCGTGTTTTTAGAATCGGCCTCAGGTCTTAATGGGCTAGCCCGAGTATAATATATTTTCTTTATTTTAAATGCTCAAATGATTTTTTGCAGTGAGCGAGTCTCGTTTTGCCAGTTTTCCTCTCTATATTTTTGAGACCACCGCACCTGCAGCCAACCGTTACCAAAGGACAAAGAAGGGCGCTGTTTCCCTGTTCTGATAGAAATAAAGATAATATAAAATAGCCTTGTGCAAATTCAAATATACAAATAAACAATGTGTATACACAATGATACATTTAAAGAAAGCTGCACAGAATGTAACTTGTGGTTATTGGTGAAACAGAATCGAATGTGACAGAAACAATGCAAATACCAGGCAATCAGCCTCTTTGGCTGAAGTCTCTGGAGAGAATAAAACAAAGAGAACAAGATAATAGAAGAAAAATGTAATACTCCTTTACATTTGGCCAAATACAAAGAAGTTAAAGTCATTTCTCTCTTGATACTTGAGTAAAATTGAAAACTATATTGCTTTAAAACTACTCTCACAGGTACAATTTATTCAAAAAGTTACTTACAAATCATAATAAATATAAGTCATCAATACCCACTTCTGAATGTACCTTACAGTGTGTAACTTACAATGTTGAAAAGGTTGTGTGAGGTTAAGCAGATTATTGTGGTACGTGCAGTAGACCTACTGTATGTCCAGTGTTGTTGTTTTGGATCAACCTGTCGGCATACAGTATACTGTAAATCACATGCATAATTAAGATTAACTCAATGTACAGTAGGAAAGGGGTGGGGAAAATTGGTCAACCCCTTTAAATTGGATAAACTCTACCAAAGTAGTGAGAAAGGCAGAAATTAGATGAAGAGGACTTGTGAGCCTGGCTTTATTTCTCACAGACACAGAAAGTGTGAAAGCCCCACTACGTTAATGGGAACAGGCTTAGATTTAGTAGATAGGCTATCTGGAGCTTTGAGGTTTTCACAAGACTATTTTGGGCACTCCAAGAAAGAACGTTTGGCTATTATAACATCATCCGTATCGAATCACCAGTGAAGAGGTAAAACAACTTATGAATGTTATATTTATAAAATGCAACTTACATGTGGCCTTGAAAAAGTGATGTTCATTTCTAAAGGTTTAACAATGATTTAGATAGGTCCATCATTTTAAATGTCTTAACAGCAGTTAATCATTTAATTGAAATATACCAAAACAAGCTTAAAAGCTGCATTCTGTTTCTGTTACTTGTGTCCTACCTGGGATTTGACCTCAGGTCACTCAAGTCATCACCATGAGACCAAGGGGAGATATTATGCTTATGTGCTTCAGGCAGTATACTGTTTGACTGTCAGGTGTCCTACCCAACACCAGAGTCTACATTTCTCAGTGGAAGAGTAGGCACACCACCTCCAGTCACTGCAAATGTGCTAGTTATTAACAGACTCTACCATATAAATTGGTTAACATTTTTATTTTCATTATTGGAACTTATTTTATTCATTAAAATAAGTTCCAGATTGTTCAATTACTGAGAGAGCGAGATGAGGTAATGATGGACACAATACTCATTTGCACTGAATCATGCATTGCAAGACTTGTTATATTTGTTTCTTACTGCAAAATGTTACAATCTACAGTACAACACTTTCAGCTTGATCAAAGAATAAGTATCCTATCCAGGGTTGACCCAATAGCCAAGAGGTTAGGGCACATACCACATGGGGGCAATTCCCTGATTAGCAAGTCACCGGTTTGATTCATGGCTGGCCAGAACAGTTGCTGAATGTCATTCCCCATCTATCTCTGCATTCACTGTCTCTCTCTCTTCCTGGTTTCTCTCAATTGAATGATTAAAAATGCCCCAAAAATAACTACTAGTATCCAAGCGAATGAAAATATGCACAAAATATAACTCTTCTGTGTGGTACATTCATATTGAACCACAGTACTCAGGACTAGGCCAAGTAAACAATCGGATTATGGTGAAAGAACACGTGGACGAATTAAAAACTCAGACAAAAGCAAGCCTGATACAGTATAACAAAACAACAAAATTCACCATAAAAGTTTTGTTTTTCAGACTGAGATTAATTAAAATCTCTGACAAATTCTGCCTGACTAGCCACAAGCCTGGCACATTGTAAGATTGCAGTATCACAGTTGTTATCGTAGGCCATAACAAAAAGGAGGAAACCACACGGCTGGTGTGTATAAAATGATATATTTATTTACAAGATAACTTAATTAACTCAACAATAATTAACTCAAACATAACAAAGAATGGCATGGGAGTGTGTTCAGTGGAATCAGTAGTGTCAGCAAGGTATGGATGTGTGGTAAATGTAATGTGGGGTGTTGAATGGTGCAACCCAAGGACTAAACTAAAGTGGACCAAATGCTGATGGACCTGTGGGAAGACAAAGACAGACAGGGGAATACACAAACACACAGGCCCTAGCAGGCCAGACTACAGGGGCTGTGACGCAGTGAACATTTTAACTTCGTAAGCCTAATTTGTCCTGGCCCACGTTAATGTGAACATTCATCTTGAGCTGTGATACAGTATGTTTTATCCATTTTATGCCTGCTACTATGTAGATACTGATACTGTAGACTGATTAACTACACTGTCCACAAGTGAATACTTCCTTGTTCCTTTTTTTTAATTCAAAGTCACACTATTCAAAATGTCTTCTGTGTAGGAACCTCTTTCTGTTTCACCATGGGTGTCAGAAGTGCGCCTCAGATGAGCAGGGCTCCACCTCCTGATGGAGGCTGGGGTTGGATGGTGCTGTTCAGCTGCTTCATCGTCACAGGCTTCTCCTACGCCTTCCCCAAGGCCATCAGTGTCTACTTCAAAGAGCTGATGAAGGACTTTGGGGTGGGATACAGCGACACAGCGTGGATCTCCTCCATCATGCTGGCCATGCTCTATGGCTCAGGTGAAACCTCCATATGAAAGGAATATACAGCATTAAATCCTCAGCGTTTATTTACTGTGTAGTGTAGACACAGCAAATGTTCCAGTGTTACTAGATATGGACATAGTACCTGGTGGAGATTGCAGGCTACTGTCCTGTTATTATTGTCTACTGCTGTTTACATACCCTGCACTATACTCACATCGTCACGTGTGCAAGTTGTAGTATTTTATGCTGCTTGCCTGGCCTCCCTGAACTCTCTCCAGTGCCATTACTGAGTTGCATAATTATGTAGGCCTACTCCATTTTTAACTAAAGGTATTTTTAATTGGGGCTGTTGTTAACTTGAAAAACTTATAACAATGAAATAACTCAATAAGACAAAGCGGTTGCGCAACTTGTGCAACAATGGGTTTTCTTAGTGGAGTGCTAGACCTTGCTAGGCTTGCTGCTGGTCTCAAGAATATCTGCAAGACTTTGCACTCTCTCTCTCTCTCTCTCTCTCTCTCTCTCTCTCTCTCTCTCTCTCTCTCACTCTCACTCTCTCTCTCTCTCCCTATCTCTCTCTCTCTCCCCCCCTCTCTCTCTCTCTCTCTCTCTCTCTGTCTCTCTCGCTCTCCTCATCCAGGCCCTGTGTCTAGTATCATGGTCAACAAGTTTGGCTGCCGGCCAGTGATGTTGGTTGGGGGATTGCTTGCTTCAGCAGGGATGGTGGGGGCATCTTTCACCACTAACATAATAGAGCTTTACCTCACCGCTGGTGTTGTTACAGGTAACTGGCACAACATGTGTCCTCTTCATGTTAAGTAAGAACTAAGTAATTGAGGAAATATCTATCCTTATCTTTGAGAAACAAAAACTCAACAAAACAATTGCAAAATGCAAGCTAATGCAATGCATGCTAATGAAAATAAATTGTTACTATAGGAAACGAATATTTGTTATTGCTTGCCATTGACTGTACAGCCATAATCTATCATCAAAAGTCCACCTTCACCCTCTCTTTCATTTTCAACAGAACATTCAATGCCATATGAGTTTACCAATTAGTTCTTGTTTTTGGAATTCTCCATTGCCAGGTCTAGGTCTGGCACTGAATTTCCAGCCGTCCCTCATTATGCTGGGAAGCTACTTTGACAAGCGTCGACCCTTAGCGAACGGGCTGTCTGCAGCTGGGAGCCCTGTGTTCCTATCCATATTGTCTCCTCTCGGCCAGATGCTGTTGGACAAGTATGGTTGGAGGGGGGGATTCCTCATCATGGGTGGGCTGCTGCTTAACTGCTGCACCTGCGGGGCTCTCATGAGGCCTCTGGAGACTACGGTGAGGAGGAGAGGGAACGATATGGAGATGGAAGATGTGAATGGACAAGAGCTGAAGGAAATGCTACCGTCAACAACAACAATGTCAGAGCAGGAGAAAGACAGGACATCTCAGAAAAAGAAGAAACTTTTGGATTTTAGCGTGCTTCGGAACAGAGGGCTGGTTATCTACATCATTGCTAAATTCATTGTGGTTTTAGGATTATTTGTGCCCACTATTCTGTTGGTGAACTTTGCCAAAGACCAGGGAGTACCTGACCGCGAGGCCGCCTTCCTGCTCTCTATCATTGGTTTCATTGACATTTTTGCCCGGCCAACCTGTGGACTTGTGGCCGGCCTCAAATGGATGAGACCCAAAGTCGTGTACTTTTTCAGCCTAGCTCTGCTTTTTAATGGTTTGACTGATGTATGTTCTGCCCAGAGCACGACTTACAAAGACCTGATCATCTTCTGTGTGTTCTTTGGCCTGTCTTATGGGATGGTGGGGTCCTTGCAGTTTGAGGTGCTGATGGGAATTGTAGGCACAGATGGTTTTCCCAGTGCACTGGGTTTGGTGCTGCTCATCGAGGCTATAGCCGTGCTCATAGGACCCCCTTCAGCAGGTGAGTGATGGGTGAGGTGAAGTGAAGTGAAGTGAAGTGAAGTGAAGTGAAGTGAAGTGAAGTGAAGTGAAGTGAAGTAAGTGAAGTGAAGTGAAGTGTAAGGTGAAGTGACAATAGATCTATCTATGGCATTTCAGTTATGGAATGTTTGAGGGGTAGGAAATATACGTAAAGTGTATTCACAAAATCCTGGCAAAAAAATATATAGATTTTATATTATTAAATTCAGCAATCCTCCCCCCTTTCACTCATGTATTAACTCATTTTTCTTCACAGGACGTCTAGTGGATGCGTACAAGAACTATGAGCTGATTTTCTACATGGCTGGGGGAGAGCTTATTACTTCTGGACTTGTCCTTGCAATTTGTTCCTTCTGCTGCCTCAGACACAGGAAAACCGCCAAGGACACACGTTCACAAGAGGAGGAAAATATAGGCAGGGACTTGAATGATAACCGAAATTACCACAAATACAACATCAACGAATAGACTTTGTCAACTCATGCATGAATAGACCATCATTTTCACAGAATCTCTGCCAAGAAGCTGCTCAGTGTTATTTCAGAAAATGGCTACATTTATAAATATATATTTGCATGTTATTTTACCTCCCCTGGATTTTGATATTCTCATCATTATTACAATATCTAGATGTCTTAATATTTTAGTAAAGCACACGTTTTTACACTGTTTTGTTTACTTTCGTGTTTATTTGTGGTTCTTTGGGTGTTAAATAAACACTGGGCATTTAAACTAATTTTGAGTTTATCTTATGTTTAAAAGATGATTCTTCCAAAAGAAGCTTTCACTTGACTGTTCTAATCTAAGGGCCACCAGGGCCACCATGGCCCGATATAGCCTATAACTCGATCTATGCCCTGGCTGGCCCTGAGAAATGCCATACTGTCGCTCTGCTTTTACTACTCCCAGCTCAATAGTCCATGTAGCTGTCTGTCAAGTACTTTGTTTGGTGATTGGTTGAATATCCACAGGCACCGCCTTTCATCCAGGAAGCAGCGGGGACACAAGCTACGTGCAGTGTTGCCATGTCCGATTATTATAAGCGACCTTGGGCTTGTTTATCTGTAAAGTTGCTTGGAAATATTGGTAGTTGCGGGTTGTGTTTTTTTGGGGCTTGTTTCTAAAGTGTAGATGCTTCCACATTTTTTAATCATTATTTAAACCAGTGGTTCTCAAATATTTTCATGAAAACATTTTGTGCCAGGGAGCATTTGTGTTGTTAAAATGTTTTTAAAAAATGTTCCAAATATTCGACATTTTATTGCAAGAGTTTTTGAAAATAGCAGATCTACAAGCTCACAGCAAGCTTTTAGATCTTGTGAGCTTGTAGATCGGCTATTTTCAAATATTCGACCTCACCATCCCATAAGACAGGCCAAAGAACACACAGGAGATGATCAGCTATTTTCAAATAGCCGACGCGGTTTAAAGTGCTCATGTGACCTAAGTTGCTTCTGGGCTTGTTTTCCTAGACCTGGTTGCTCTCTCACAAAACCTGGCAACACTGGACACAAGCGACGTGCCGGCCTGCAACTATTTCCTCCAGGAGAGACAACGAAAGAGCACTTTAGCTGGCCGTAATCAAACTGTCCCGCGACTTCTTTTAGGCACCAATTTTATACAATTAACGTCTCAGTATGCCACGAGGTGGTAAGTGACTCTCACTTATAACGTTTGTTGTATAGTATTAATGTTTAACTACTAGTTAAACTGAAGGAATGTCTCGACTTGCTTTGATGCTAAGCTAATAGCTGCTAGTAGCGAGCAAATTAAACCCGGCTTCGTGTGAATTGTCAGTCAAGCGAAGGAATGACAATTCGTTTCCCAGCGACCAGGAACTATATACATTTAACTTAGTCAATTCATAAACGCATTTTAGTTAGTTTCACGTTAAAGCCGTGGCCGTTTGCTGGTAGTTTAAAGGTGAAATTTGACAGCTGGTTCGATTGCACCATTCTGCCGGGTAGCACGGTAACCGGAAGACTCGCCCCAAAACACGCTCGCCCCCATTTTTTTCGCGGACCGCTTGCCCCCAGCTGTTCCTGTGGTATTGAAAGTGTCTTACTGAGGATAAAAAGATAAGGTTAGAAATACGTTTAGGATTAGGCATCATTTTACTGAGGTTAAGTTTAGGAACAAGGTTAGGTGTTGGCACCGTTTTAGTGAGGTTACGTTCAGGAATAAGGTTAGATTTAGGCATAGATTACTGATGTTACGATTAGGAATACCATGTGAATACTGCCGGATTGGCGACCGGGGTGACTGTGTTTTGGGGCGAGCGTTTTGGTATTCGGTAGCACCATGTGCAGCACAGGGCCGTTATAACTCTGAGCGCTTTATATGTGCTGGTGGCCAGACATTTAAAGTAAAACATCATAATACTGTTATTATCACTAGCTTACAAAACACCATTCTATGCCCTTTAACCACTTGAACCCCATATGGTTTACCAGAGTCCCTCAGGGCTCTATACCAGTGTATTGTCTGTTGTTATTGTGGGGAAGACTTTATCTGAAAATAGCCGATCTACAAGCTCACTGCTACGCGGTCTGAGCTTGTAGATCTGCTGTTTTCAGAGAAAGTCTACCCCACAATAAGGATGCTTGGGGTGTTAAGTGGTTAACGCATCATCATACGCATGGAAGTCTTTGGCAGTGATCAGAATCGAGCTGTTGTACCGCAGTGGACGTCATGTGTGACTCATCTTGTGTGCGACTCATCTTTTCATGTTTTTGGTGGTGATGCAGGAAAGAAAGGCCACAAGGGCCGAGGGAAGCAGTTCAGCAACCCAGAGGAGATTGACAGACAGATGAGAAAGCAGAGAGAGCTGGTGAGTGCTACATAAGTTTGGCAAAAGGCTCAAAGCAAGCTTGAACTGGGATTCAGGTTTAAAACAGGGGGCCTGGGACCCTTAGGGGTCCTCAGAGTTACTATGGAGGGGCCACCAAATCTTTGCGTGATATTAACCTCTTGAACCCAAGAATCCCTATTCTAAACATTAGCCGAAAATAGCAGATCTTCAAGCACACAACGCCTGGCAGAGAGAGGCGTTGTGAGCTTGTAGATCGGCTATTTTCGGCAAAGAGGTTTGGTGTTGAAGGAAAAAAGAGCAGACTAAGTACAAAAGTATTGAGTGTTTAAGTGGTAAACTGTCTGAAAATACAAAATACACATTAACATGAATCCAACACAATGCTACACAATTCTATGAAGCTACCTATGAAATCTATGGAACATTTTAATCTGCAACACAATTTTATACAATATGTAGTTGGGGTCCCTGCTTCTTCTCTGTCTCAGCTAAGGGGTCCTTGGCCTGAATAATGTTGAAGCTGAACGTTTGTGTGTGTTTGTTTTCCAGGAGGCGAATGGTGGTGAGGAGAAGGAGAGTGAAGAGTCCAACTCGGATAGCAGCAGTGATGAGGAGTGTGACGCGGTGAGGATTTTGTGCTGTTGTATACTTGTTTTTTTTACGATTCTTTGAGCCTTCAAAGATACAGTTGGACTTATCCACATGTCCTCTTCTTTGTCACCTACCATTCCAAGCTCTTATAAATGTTATATTATTTGCTTTACCGAAGCCCAAACATTTTAAAATTAAGTTAAAATTTCAGACCCTGGGAACAAATAAACCTCAAACTCTGGAGGTCTACACTGGCTCCCTGCCCCCAGTATTTGCAACCGAGCCTTCATGATGTTGGTCCTGACCTAAACTGAACTCTGTGGAAAACAAACATGCTGTGTTTGGTGCACTTGCAAGATATGTCCGTGTGGGAACTGGGAACTCGGAATGAAAGTTCCCCATGCAAAGCAATACAAAAAAAAATCTGCCACTTGTTTGGTACTTGGCCATACTAAACCGAAGACCCTGTACCCATTGGTATATGTGTACTATCACCCTAATGTTCACTGGTGTGGCTACAGCGGCCATTAATTGAACAGCAACTTAGAGCTCTATTATGTAATTTGTATTATTTTATTATCATGCTCTATTATGTAACCCTAACCCTTTTTTGTGAATAAAAAAGTTATTTTGTCCAATCTGTATGGTAGAGTATGTTAATACAATATAACTTATATTGTTGTATTTGGTCTCCCTGCTCTTTCCGGTTTGACATGAATTTTGACTAAAAAAATCCAGCACTTGAGTATGAGACGCAGGTTCAAATCCGGGGTAGAACAGGAAAGTTACATAGTGCAGCTTTAACTGCAGCTTTAACTATTTCACCATTCAAGAGGACCACAATGGAAAAACGTCTTTGTATGCGATCCGTCTCTGTCACTCAATCATTACACGCACGACCATGTATACACGCCTCCGTCTCTTCAACCATAGAGAACGCTCAAACTCACCCGCTGCAATCAACGTGCAGCCTAAATCTATGGGTTTCAAACCGCTACAAATTAATGATGTCGCCATGCCAAAGTAGCTAGCTAACATAATGGACAAACTCACAAGCCACAGCCACATTTGACCTGTGGCCAGCATTGTTTTATGTCCCTGTTGGTGTTCTGTACATTAATGTCTTCTTACTGATTCCTTTGCCACACAGAATAAGAAGAAGAGTGGCGTGGAGGGACTAATAGAAATTGAGAATCCCAACCGCGTGTCAACGAAGAGTAAGAAGGTGGCGGAGTTGGACTTGAATGCACCGAAAGAGCTGTCACGCAGAGAGAGGTGAGACATCACTCAAGTACAGTTATTTTCTTTTTATCATGAATATTTTCAACTTTAGGAGCTGGCAATCAGCGTTGTTTTTTCTTTTTACTGTGATTGTGGAGGATGCTGTCAGTGTGCTGTGATCTGTCACCCTGTGCTCTGTCCTCTCCATCCCTATTTACTTCAATTTCTGTCTATGTCCTTTGACCTCTGTCTCTGTTCTGTCATACGTTTCCTTCCTTTGGTGTCAGGTTTTTTCTTGTGTGACGGCTGTATGTTGAAGCACAGGATGTTAAATAACTGTTTTGTCCTCTTTCTACCTGTCATCCCCTCTCTCTCTCCCTCCATCCACCCTCTCCTCCCTTTAAGAGAGGAGATAGAGAAACAGAAGGCGAAGGAGCGCTACATGAAGCTCCATCTCGAGGGGAAGACGGAGCAGGCCAGGGCTGACCTGGCCAGACTGGCCATTATCAAGAAACAAAGAGAGGACGCAGCCAAAAAGAGAGACGACCTCAAGAAAGGTGAGAAGGCGCGAGCACACACAAGAAGAGAATTTTCATAGCGTCCAGTGAGGGAGTCGGTGTCCTGAACACATAAACATACAGTGGAGCTACTGTTCTTGCGTACATATGGGCATTCCCTCCCCGAGACTGTAATTTAACTGGAAACCTGACCGGCGGTGGGTTTGACTGGATCAGTACACCTGTTAAATTGTAATGCAGGTGTAATTCAGGTAGGACAGAAACCTCCAGTGGAGCAGAACGGCAAAAGCCGACCGCCTGATGAGGGCTAAAATACACAGATTCACATAATTTACCTTTTTTCTTTTTTTTTTCTTTTTCAGAAAAAGATGTTGAAGATGCCAAACCAAAGCGCTAGTCGTCCTAACTGGAGTATTTGACTTGTACAACAGTCTTAGGGATGGAGAGAAGATTAAGAAGAGAGGGAGACCTGGTGCAGAGAGGGGAGGGGACCAATACAAAGGGGTACAGCTCAGGGGTGGGAGGGACCTGTCACTCATTGTTTATATGAGATGGGGTGTTGGGGTGGGTGATGTTGGGGGGCAGGAAAAAGGTGGCGGAGCAGAGGGAGGGGAAATGGAACACGCGGAATGCCTCGTATCAGTTTCAGGTTCGTTGGGTTTGGAACTTTGAGAGGTGACAGTCACAAGTGGTCCGACTGCTCTGCTACCTCTTCAGTCTGCTCCACCCAACAGGGGTGTAATCGTAAAGCTGCTGCTTTTTTCCCTCTGTCTTTTGATCTATACATTTTAAAACGGTGATTACTCAATGATTGGACAGGTATTGCAGTGATGAGGTGCGAGGAAGTGTCAGGTGCTCTACCTTTCTTTCCATCTAGCCTGAATTTTATAGAAAAACAAAGCGGTGAAAGATGGAGAAAGGAACACTAATGGTAAACTATATACAAGAAATCTCTATACAAAGTTTCATATTCTGCCTTACAAAGGCAAAGAGCAGTAGCTGTATAAGTAACAAAACGAGAAACCATGGTCATGGCCAATGAGCTTTAGTGCTTACTGCTGTTTGCCTTTTGTAATTCAGTATTCTGTTCATGGTAGCTTTCAGGGTGGAAGGTAATTTTCTGCACTACAGGAAGCTATCTCCCAGAGAGAGACATGTTATGTTGTGTGAAGCAAGTCTTATATGACATTTAACAGACAAATGGTTATTGTTTCCCCCCTCTGAATGCAGCCTTAAGCTTTCCCTACCAGCTGTGTCTTCATTCCAAATCAGGCATCATCTGAGGTCTTTGACTTGAAAGTCGCAAGGTAGTGAGTGCAAGTGATCCTACTTATAACATCAAAGTTTCAGTAAGCATATGTCAAACATTGGTAAATACAAATTATTTTATTTTTTATGAAGCAGTGTGGAAAGTGTTATGGTAGCATTTACCCTTAGCTTCCATTCATTCTTTAATCGTAAACATAAGATGAATATTAAAACGATAACCAAGTGCATTGCTCACTGGAGGATTGCAGTTGTCAGTTGTCTAGTAGAAGATTGGGTAATGATATGAAAATGAATGTATGCTGTCTCTTACATGTAACTAAAGTATTTTAAAAGAAAACATCTAACTAGCCCATGTTGTGACCTTGGTTCAGTGTGATCCTACATTAAGTTGGTTGAAAGACCATCCTAATATAGTGAGACTTTGTTTAAAAAAAATGTTTTAAAAGACAAAATAAGACTTAAATACATCTGTAAATTGACATGGCTGACAGCATACAGACACAGACTGCTTGAATAAAACACATTACAAATACTTTTTGCTCTGGTTCCTCTTCTCAAAGCAGACTGAAAATTAAAAGCCAAGATTAGTAATGTGCTAAGAGTGTTTTTAATGTATGCATTTAACCTCAAATAAGACATTACATTTTTTTTGTTATGTTAATAAATATGTATGCAGTGAAGCAATACCATGCATCCCACTGCGGCTGTTTCTAATGGGGTTGCTTGTGTCTCATCAGGAAGGGACCGTGTCATTTGTTGCCTTTTTGAAAGTTTACACAAGACCAGTTCACTGTCTTCTCCAGGAGGTATTGCTATGACAATGTGTTATGAAGCAACAGTTCTTAAGTGACTGCACTGGGACACACATATGTTATTTGACCGTCATGTCAAGGATGCAATACTTCACAGAGCACAAAACGCCTCTGCTTTCAGAACATCCGGTGACATTTTCTTTGTTTTGTTCTTTGAGAACTATGGAGTTTATAAAAGCCTTGAAAAGTGAAGCAATATCATCCTCACTCCAAAGTGTCTGAAAGAACAACCCCCATAAGATAAGATCAACCTTTATTGATTACCGGAGGGAAATGCATTTAATGCTCTTGGAAAACTTACAGTATGAGAGTATAGCCACAGTGTTTTAAATGAGTGCAAAAAGGACTCTCCAGGACTGGAAGGATTAGTCAAAATATGTTTTGTTTGTTGCATCTTGTATTTGAATTCTTTTGTTACATAGAAATAAATACATTCATAAATAACTTCTTGTTCTTAATTGTATTTTCATTGTTGAATATTCCAACATTAGATTGATGAGTGACCCTTAAACTCCTGAACTCTTTACCTGCTTTCTCATTGCAAGTTTCTGTCAATGACAAATACATTGATGTGATGTATGCTACATGATGGCCGGGTGATCAGAGACACTATTCCGTAATGGAAATGGCTATGATTCTCTTCCAAGGTGATAACACAGTGCTAACTCATACAGTATAGTTCTACACTCTGGACCTTTAACTTGTAAAGGTGATGTTTTGGTCGTAGTGGTAATTATGTATTCCAAGAATTTGAATTACCATACAGAAGTGTTACTATATAAGTAATTGTTTTAAGAAAAGCGAGATGTCCTTTCCTGATAAATTGGCATTGTTCTATGTCTTACACCAAAGTTGTTGCAACTTGCAACCAGTTGCAACCGTCTGAATTGACGCATTGCAGGTCAGTGCAGTTTGGGGATTCTGTTGAAAGTGGTTGCAAGTGGTTGTGGTTGCAACTAGTTGCGTTACAAATCATTGGTGTGGACTGGGCTTTACACTACTATAAATAGAAAAAGATTTTTATTTTATTTTTGCTCTCTTTGACTTGCAATTAATATTATGTGCATTTGTTCTTTGCCAGTTGCCACCAGGCTGCAGTATTTGACAAGACATCAAGAGTTTGGGAGGTGAGAAGTACAGAGCCTACTTCTGCCTTAAGTTTTATCTCTTGTTGCATTGCCAGTCAGTTGTTGGTGTGCCTTGAGACAAGTCCAGATCTGCCTTGTGATTTTGTGACAACCACGCAGTATTGCAATAAATACAATTTAGACATACAAAGTAAAACATTTTTACACTATCAGTACTTTGTGCACACATTGTCTAATACAGAGGTGAATTCTATAAACTAAAATATATTTTAACTTTCAACTTGGCGTCACTATATCACTTTTTGTCCTGTAGTAGTTGCAAAACAAGTTACTACATTATTTACAAGCTACTCTGAAGATGGAAATATTAATAGTTGATTAAATACATTTTAAAGTCATGTGAATTAAAGCAGAAAGGTGCAACATAAAAGACTGTCTTAGAAATTTGTTCCAAGAACTAACTTAAAAGTAAAGGCAAGGATTTTGACAGTTTGACCTGAAGTTCTAAAGAGAAGGCTTCTCACACTGAAGGTCATTTAGCCCCTAATGCAATTTGACTTTCAATAGTCAATAGTTTCCTCTTTTAGAATTTTCACATCCTTGTCCTTTTGCATTGCCGTTAGCTTTTAGTATTTTTGAGTCAAGCAACACTACATTATGTGAGAAGGAAATTGTAAAATAGTTTAAACAGAGGCAAAGTGATAACCAGATAGAAATGTATTCATATTTCCAGATGAGAATAAGACAAGACGAGACAATTTTCACTACAATAATTAGCCTGAGCTATTCTAGTCCATGCGGGTCAACGAAGTGTTGAGAGTAGTGAAGACTAAGGAGAAATGGCACCCTAAACTAAGTCAATCAATACTGTGGTGTGTTAGTTTACATTAAATTACCTTGTGACTACCAAAGAACCTCTCTTCCCCTATAGCTCACAATGCATCTACTTCCTCATTCACTGGCTTGTGTGAGAGGCTCATGGGGTTGCAAAGCACACTTCTGAAACAAGAAGGAAAACTACTCTGTTGTTTGTATGTCACTGCACTGGACCTTACAACGTTCGGTACTCACGCACCAAACAGGCAGATTCCTGGGATTCACCTGCCTAATGAAGTTATAAGAAGAACCTTGTGAGGAGGACTTTTGGGGAATAGGTTACCCACTTTGGACTGAGAAGGAGGGAATTTGAAGCCACTGCTAGCATGCTGAAACAGTCACTCTCTCAGTCACTGAGCATCCTGAGAGCCAAAACCTGTCCCGGAAAGTGAGTATGTTCATGTCAAAGTTCATGTAATCGAAACATTTTGTGGATTTGTATTTTTGCATCGATTGAAAAACCCAGTGTAATGCTGTGGGAATTGTAATATATGAGATTTTACTATGTGAGAATACAGGTTTTCAGTCTGTATATTGTGTACAGTATATATATACGGTACATAAGTAAGTACACATACAATACTGTACATGCACATTTGAATTAAAGGTCATCAACTTATATGTGCTGTTTATTGAGAAGGATTTTTTTTTCCATAGCAGCTGAGTAGTGTGAAGTATGTACTGTATAATAAGGAACTGTTCAAATGACATCTGACAGTTTCAGTTTTGACAGTTGTGAAGTTGTGAAGATAATATCTCAGCAGTTGTCACGGACTCATGGCCCGTTACTACCAACAGATAGAGATAGCATTTAGGTTAGGGTAGTACTGTAGGTAGACATAGTGAAATGTACTTGCTAACATCAACATCTAGCGTTTGTAGGAGGCTTCATTTAAGATTTCTTATTGCTTTGTTTGTTTGTCTATATCTGACTCATTATGGTATAGTCTAATAATAAACGTATGCTGTATCCAGACCATCTGCACCAGAAACATTGTATGCTCAAACAAAGAGCAGTGGCAACACACCCACGCAATTCTCACTTTGTACAGATAATACATGAGTTGCTTGAGTTTGCCCCTCTGATATGGGAAGAACTCATGCAAGTACAGACAGACATGAGTTTTCTTTATTATAGTGTTATGGGCCTTGTGTAAAGTGGCATACCAATTACAATTTACAATTGACTCTTTTGATTATAATGGAATTGCTGGTACATGGAGGTGGACGTAAGCTGGTATTCTGAAAAGTTTGGACTATAGTAGTAAGTACATAATACAGTAGTATAAAAGTACAATTCAGCTATTACTATTATACCCACAAATTAACACACACACACACACACACACACACACACACACACACCTCTGTTTTCGTTGACATAAGCATGCAAAACCCAGTGTCCAGAATGGCAATGTGGTCTTTAAGAAATAGAGAAATGTTGCTTTTTCGCCGGTAGAGGAGAAGTTGAAAGTGATAGAAGGGCATAAATAAGGGAACTATAGCTTCTTGTTAAATGACGCTGGGGGTGTATTTCTCCTCCAGGGGGAGTTTCAAAATTTCAGTAGAAAAAGCAACAGCACCTTTGTGCTGTAGATCATATGACCTGTCAGTCAACTGGGCTGGGTTTCCATTACAGTTTGTGATTGTGCTAAGGAGGTGTATGTTTGGCAGTGAAAACATCTTTGGCATTTCACATTTCTACTTCCCTCTGTTTTGAATGTAGGTTAGGGGTGGATGGATTGATTCCCTCTGTTTTGAATGTAGGGTGGCTAGGTGGATATACTGTAAGATTTGATATTGTAATCATAATATTTTATTGTCTCCGCCAGGCCGAAGGCATGGTGGAGAGTATGTTTTACCCTCCGTCCGTCCGTCCGTGTGTGTGTGTGTGTGTGTGTGTGTGTGTGTGTGTGTCCGTCCGTCTGTGAACACCTAACATTGGTCAAGCTTCACGTGACATCACAATATGTAATATAAATAGGTAAGACAGAATTAATCAGGAACAGTACTTTCTTTTATCACCTCGCCTGGCGGTGACCTGTGCTCCGAGGAGCACATTTTTCTAGTTTGTAATCATTTTATTGTGGTGATTCCTATTATTAGGACAATCGTGAATATCGTCACATCAGTGTATATCCGTATGACATGAGAACTTGAAAAATATGTCTAGCTCGCTAATATACCAGTGTTTATTTCAAGAGACACAAGCCAGAAAAAGTGAACATGATGGCTTTTCTGCATTTCAATAACCTTTTACCTAAAGCTCAGAGAGAGAAGAAATCTTTTTTTAACAGCATTTACTTGAACTTGAGTTTTTCTAGGCATTTTTCTTGTAATTTTCTAGTGATATACAATATCTCTATGTTTACACAAGTATATTATGGTTTTCCACCACTGCAAGTGAGGGTTTGGTGTGACTCACACCAAACTCTCACTTGCAGTGGTGTGACTGTCCTGAAATGTCATAAATACACACGTTCAATTTGATGCTAAACCACAACAACCTCCACCGTTCCGTTTTAAACTGCTGATGTCATTTGGCTTGTTGTACTCACCCGAAAATGTCTCTGCTAATACCTATATGTACTTTTTGTTGTTACCATGCAGTGACAACAGACCTGCTGCTCGTCTGTATACAGTTACAGTATATCGTGGCTGTTGGGGGGAAACCATGTAGGCCTACACTATGTCCAAGTGTTCCAATGGATGTTAATACTCTTCATTGGTTAAATGTTTATAAAACCCACAGACAGACCTAACCACTTTCACAAAAGTAGCAGATCAACAAGCTCACAATGCGTTGTATCACGACACGTTGTGGTCTGCTATCTGCTGCCTTCGCACGAAAGTGTTGTATGACGTTACTAAGGCATCAATAACATGCACACCAGCTTGCTAGATTTTATGGTCACTTCAAAGAATGTACAAACTGGTAAGGAAAAAAGGAAGATAGCCAAGAGATACTAAATAATAGAATTACATAAAATAGAAGACAAATTTATAATTCAAATATAAAAAATAAAAACGTCACCCTCATAAAAATAGATACCTATACACGTGTATATCCCTTAAAACAGCCATACACACATCACATCACCCTGACTCAGAGAATATGTACCTGTAGAAATCCATATGTGTGACATTAATGGGCCTCTCACGACAGTTTGTGTTGAATCAAATGTAAATGTACAGTAGACATGGGCAATTATTGAAACTAGTGACAAACATGCTGTGTAATTTTTTTCCCCTGACAGATCCAGCAAAATTATTTTAATCACGAACCTAAATAACGTGACTTGATCTCCTGTAGGTCACAAGATGCCACTGACCTTCTTCATGAGGACCTGGTCTTGGTGAGAGAGATCTTTGTTTCAGATAATTGTATCCATGGTAGTTAAATGGCCCTACGCCATAGCACTAACACCCACTGTTAATTTAACTGAGAGTGTAAAAATGGACACGATCATCAATTTTATTTTATTATTTACTCTTGCAGTTACATTATTACTTTATTTTGCTGTGCACTGATATGGTTAAGGGTTCAGGTCCCACTCCTGCCCATTGTAAGATGTTTTGGATGAAAGAATGCGCAAAATGGCAATAGTTTGTGTAATAAAAGTGGTTATACTGTATGTTAGCTATATACAGTACAGCATCTTTCTGTTAATTCTTTGGATGTTTCCCTACATGCATCCATCCATCCATCCACACTCCCATCCACCCATCCATCCATACACACACACGCACACACACACGCACACTCTCACAGGCACACGCACACGCACACGCACACGTACACACTAAAGAGTGTCTTGTCTTCCATGGATTCCAGGTGGAGCAGCGGGTGGAGCCAGCCAAGAAGGCAGCTCAGGCCATTCATAAGAAGCTGCAATGCTGCCTGCACAGTCACCAGGGGCTAGACGCTGAAAGACGCATGGTGAGATTCAACTAATACTGGCCAATTACCTTTTCTAATTATGTTTACTTGATTCCTTACAAGATGAGTCCCTGGCTAAAATATTAGAATGAAACTACTCTCAAATATTGCTTACAATTAAATACAGTCAAATTTTGTTCCTTGCAAAGAATGCTATTTTATTTGAAAAGAAAAATCCTTAATAATAATACAAAAACTCTCTACAATCGCTACAGTTAAACTACATAATCATTCTATTTAGTATGCTGTATGTCTTACATGGTGCATCTACTGATCAGTGTCAATTTTAGAATGAATGTAATCTCTTATTAAAGGTTTCATGACATTCAGTTTTACCAAACATTAAAAGTCTTTGTCATGGTCCTTCAAACGTGTATAAAAACTTTTAACAAAAAAACTCCACTCCAGTGATCCATGGCAGGTGTTTTTCTCTCACATTTCTAAAGCCTTTTCAACTGCAATGAAAAAAGAAATCTTTGCCTGCGGGTGTCGCTGTTGAGGGATTTTGCCTGTCAATCATCGCCTCTGCTCCACCCACCCCAAAGGAAGGGATAGGGGAGGAGAGTGGGCGGGATTAATGGCCTGTGACTTCACTGCCCAAGGGCCAAACTCAGATTACTTTTCAGCCTAATTATTCAGAAAACCCTAGACCAAAGAAAATCCACTGAATGTTCAAAGTTCAGATTTTTTGGGAGTAATTGAGGTCATAAAACCCCCCAAAAAACATAAAAAAATCAAAAAAGTGAAAATGAATGTCATATGACCTTTAAGCTGTATGGAAGGCTTTAAAGAACATTTGGTTCACTGGCCTGAAAAACACTGAGAATTCATGCTATAAAATATTTGTTCAAGCACAGGGGTCTCCCCGTCTCTCCAGCTATTTAAAGCAGAAAATCTATTTTCAGTTTGGGATACCAATTTTATCCACTCCGTAATTGATCATAGCTTTATGGGTAGTCGATCAGATTAGACTTCATAGGAATACAATGAAAGCTAAAGATGTTATTATGAGAGTCCACTTCTTTCCCACATGAATCATGCAATATGTTGTCCTATTAATAAATTGAATGACTTATTATTGATAGTTGCACATCGTTATGCTTAAGTTAGTTCCTTGCATTGTGCACATAACTTACTTCGAATTTATTCCTTATAAATATTAATGCGTTGTTCATTTGGATGAAGATTTCTTGCCACTTTTCTGTCCATGTGATATGATCTGCTGGACAACAAATTTCAACATGAAGTTGATGATTAAAATTGACAGCCTCTGTAAATTAGCTATACTTTATTATCTCTTTATTATCTTTTTGTCAGTTTCCTCCCATAGATTGAAAAAGTTCAAGTAGTGTCAATATACAGTATGAAACCGTTTCATAAGCCTGTGTGCAGTACACTTCAACAGACTGCCAGGGTCTGTTTCCATAGACTGTCTTGCTGGACTTTGTATTTATATTTGAAAGACTGACTGATCAGCTGGTTGATGTGCTTTGGCTGCATGCTATCACTACGTTATAGTTTTTATTTATAAAAATAATAATATTTAATAATAATTTAAATTCCCAGGCTGATTTTGGTTGCCAGTCCGCCCCTGCTTACATAGGTCCCCTGGCAGTCCAGGAGCTTGAGAATGCAGTGCAGAGTCAGACCTATGTTGATGGCATCATCCACTGACCTAATGGCCTAGTAGGGAAACTGCAGGACATCCAGCAGAGGGTCTGTGATTGTCTTTATGTAGGCCAGCACAAGCCTTTCAGTGTTTCAGCTGCACCTGACCAGACTCTTAATAGCTCAGTGGCCTTGTGGTTGTTGAGTCTCCACCTTGAGACTGGCGAGTCGGGGTTCAATCCCCGGCAGAGTTATTACAAAGACAATATAAATGGTACCCAATGCCTCCCAGCTTGGCACTCATCATGAAGTTGGACTGGCTCATTCCTTGTCGAGTCACATGCGAGAGGACGGTGTGAAGAGCCATGGCAATTGCGTCGTCGGTGGATCTGTTTTGACTGTCCATTGAGGGAGGTAGCGTGGAGCAGATGTAGTTTCTCTCCAGCTTCTCAAAGCATTTGCTGACTATTGTGGTGATAGCGCCAGATCTCCAGTCATTCAGACATGTCACCTTCCTTGGGGATGGGGGGTGACATGTGAAAATGTTGGCTGGTTGAAGACTAGACATGTCGCGAAATTCTGGGCCATTCAGTCCAGCCTACATACCTTCAGGAGCACTATGGGTGCAAATATAATGCAACCTTTAGAAGAACAGTAATTACAGTGCATACATTATCTGTTGATTCAGACAATCAGATGTGTGTAACCCTGAGAGCAGACATATCTGTTTGTGAACAATTAGTTGGTTTCTTAAAAGTAATGAAACCAACTTTAACGTCTCTCTCTGTCTCTCTTTCTCCTCTCTGTTCACAGAAAAAGCTTCCTCTCATGTTGCTGTCTACCAGCATGGCAGAAAGCCTCAGTAACTTTGATGAACTGTCCTCTATCAGGTGACAGTTTTGTTCTATTTTCCATCCATCCATCCATCCATCCATCCATCCATCCTGACAGTCTTGCTATGTGTGTGTGTGTGTGTGTGTGTGTGTGTGTGTGTGTGTGTGTGTGTGTGTGTGTGTGTGTGTGTGTGTGTGTGTGTGTGTGTGTGTGTGTGTGTGTGCGTGCGTGCGTGCGTGCGTGCGTGCGTGCGTGCGTGCGTGCGTGCGTGCGTGTGTGTGTGTTTGTGTGACAGACAAGCATTGCAGTTGTGTTGTGTCGCAGAGCTAAATCTGGCGACCGTGCAGGCAGACTTTGAGATGAAAGTGGAGAAGGACGTTTTAGAGCCCCTCAACAAACTCTCTGAGGTAAGTAACTAATGAAAACTGCATGTAAGTCCCAAGCTTGTAATTACTGTGCTTTCATTTATTTACTTCTTTTCCATTCTAGGACGATTTACCTGATATAATCAGGAATAAGAAGCAGTTTGCCAAACTGAATACAGACTCCCAAAATGCATCTAACAGGTGGGCAATGCTTTTAACATGAACGAATTAAGCTAATTTTGAGCTCTTTCTCTATTCTAACTCTTCCTGTATTTCCAATGTTGAGAACTTGCACAAAAAAGAATCTCTTTTACACCTTTAATCATGTAACGTGTACAAGTTGATTCTGATTCTGATTAAAACAGTTCGCTACTATGGCATTTAGCCGTATGTACACCAAATGGCATATTGATATGGTGTGTGTGTGTGTGTGTGTGTGTGTGTGTGTGTGTGTGTGTGTGTGTGTGTGTGTGTGTGTGTGTGTGTGTGTGTGTGTGTGTGTGTGTGTGTGTGTGTGTGTGTGTGTGTGTGTGTGTGTGTGTGTGTGTGTGTGTGGGGCTAGGGTTCAGGGTAGCACTGCCCCTCAGGCGAAGCAAGATGGACTAAGAGACGATGCAGAAGAGGCCAAGAGGAAGTTGGACATCATCAAGGTTCTTAGTATACTTATGGACTGTCTCCACTACATGCCTTTTGTGTCATAAATCACAGAAACACTGTCACATACATTACATGCACAAATATAACATTTGAATCCAACAAGTCCCGTTTCCTCTGCTGTGGTGTTTTGATAGTAAACTGCACTGTAAATGAATACTCTGAACCCTGTGCCTTTAGGACCAGTACTCTGCTGATCTCTATCACTTTGCCTCAAAAGAAGATGACTATGCTAACTACTTCATTCGTGTGAGTTGTAAATATTCTCTATATGTTGTATCTTCTTATTTTTATGCCTCGCTGGCTGTAAATTTGTTTTTGAGCGTATATGTAGTTATATTGTGGTATGGCTCTGGCTGTCATTCACACAATAAATGTAGCGAACACTGACTGTTTTATCATTTCCCATTGTAGCTTTTGGAGCTGCAGGAGGAATATCACAAAAAATCCCATGAGGCCTTGCAACGATCCATCTCAGAAATAAAAGACAACAACAGCAACAAAGGTCAATCAAAATGTCATGGACACTTTTTGTCATTGTCTTTTGTTTGTTTCAAGACAATATGAGGACAGTTCGTTGGTGGTTTGTTTCACCTTTTTCTGTTTTCATCATTTAATAAACAAATAACGAATAGACTAAACTAAAAGACCTTTTGAGAAAGGCCACTGTTACTAATACTATTATAATGTATGTATGTATAACGTAGTAGTAGTTATACAACATAATACATACATAATAATAGCAGCATCTGCATGTGCATGTTTTAACAGATCCCAAGGACTGCGTGTCTAACAGAAAGGTGTTTGGTGAACCATTGCTGTCTCATCTGTCTCAAAGCGGCACAGAGATCGCTGTACCCATCCACGAATGTGTTCAAATGCTGCTGAGAACAGGCATGAGGGAAGAGGTTGGTTATACATTAGCTACAATACACTCACATGTTAGCTGTTAAATGTGACATCAGAATGATGTCAGAGTGAGTAGAACAGGGTTCATCTGATCACATATACAGTAACAACCAGGTGCCTGTGTTGCATGTCTCTCGTGTTCTTAACAGCTTTTAATTTGAAAGGAAGCATGAAACGTTGGCAGTTTCTAGCATTGAGCTATGGTTTCTTGGTGAAAGTATGAAGTAACTGTTAGAGTATTTTCTCCTCAATGGCACACAATTTTGTTTCTCATACTTGAACTTGTGAAGAAGTATCCTTCGTCTTGTTTCCCACCCTGCTTCTTCCATCTCAGGGTCTATTTCGCCTGGCGGCAGCAGCCTCTATAGTGAAGAAGCTGAAGGCAAGTCTGAATCGAGGAAAGGTTGACCACAGTGAGTTCAGCATGGAACCTCATGCAGTTGCAGGTGAGAGAACACACATAAGTCATTCTAAGGGAACTTCAAGGTTCAAATTTTTCTAATGTCACATTGTAAATCCTGTACCGTTTATACTATATATACCTGTATAAAAGGTGCAGCCAAGTAAGTAGTTACAGTATGGTGGTAAAATGAGCAGTGCAGTATAATACTGTGGATGTATGTGTGGTGTGACAGTGGGAGATGAGTCACAGATTGTACAGTCTACATTATATCACTGTTTAGAGTTCAGAAGTGTTATGGCCTGAGATTAGAAACTTTCCTTGAGCCTGCTGGTTCACTACCATTTGCCAGATGGTAGCAGAGTGCAAAGGCCTTCCCCCTACTCCTCAGGTTGCAGAGGTCTTCCATGGTTGCCAGCTCACTTCTGTGCTGTGCTGTTTTAAACAAGCATTGTTAATCCCACGTGGGAAATTCAGTTTCAGATTCATTCAGCTGATGGCTGCTCAGATGTGAGCTCTGGGGGAACTGTTAGAGGTTAAGTGTTTTGCTCATGGACACTTCGGCGGGAGGCGAACCGGTAACCTTCTGCTTACCAGACAGACTTTCTACGACTCTCTGCCACTAAGCTACGGCTGCCTTATGCTTTATGGGTGTTGCCAGGCGTGCCGATTTATGTGCGCGGCCGTGGGGGCTCAACTCGAACCGCAATTTGACTATTTAAGCTTTGGTATACAGGGGGGAAAAGGAGGGGACCAAGTACAGATCCCTGTGGGACCCTGGTCAACCTCTTAAACCCTACAATGTAGGGTTTAAGAGGTGAACGGGGCCCCATTAGCTAAACCTGCGCTTAGACTTACACACCTGCCATACAACATCCAGGCCAGGTTCCAAGCTAGGTGCTCATACTAAATAGCTCAAATAGCTTGGATAGAGGTCATACTCAGAGCTTTCATATCATTCCTCTCCTATTCCAGCATTTGGATAGAGGTAACAATAATTATTTTAAATACATAGAAATACCCAGCCATTAATACTGATGCATGCCTCTCTCACATTATGTGTTTCCAGGAGTTTTGAAGTGTTACCTGAGAGAACTTCCTGAACCTCTGATGACCTTTGACCTTTACAAAGAATGGTTCAAAGCAGCAGGGTGAATATAATGCCTTCAGTTTTGCAAACTTTTAGGTAAACTTTCAGCTACGCTTTTTTAGCATTTACTTGTTTCCATTTCAGGGAAAAAGAGCTAACAGACAAGTTGGAGCAATTCAGAGTGCTGCTGAAGAAGCTGCCACTTGAGAACTACAATAATCTCCGGTATGAACTCATGTTTGTCTGGATTTCATCTGCATTCAAAACTCATCAGAACACGAGAGATTGATAAACATGCATTTGTCTTGCACTCTCACACCATAAAGGTGCAAAAACCTGGGTCCCCTAGGAACCATAGTAGAGAACTGATTTTAACCTATTGATTTAATTTGTATTCTATGTTTTATGTATACTTTGTTTGTTGTTAGGCTGCAATGTGTTTAATTCCTTGCTGCAAACGTTTGTGACAAATTGAGTACTGAACCTGACCCTGCTCTTCCATCAGGTACCTGGTCCAGTTCTTGTCCCTGCTGTCTGAGCAGCAGTCTGTAAATAGGATGACTTCCAATAACATTGCCATCGTCCTGGGACCCAACCTGCTCTGGCCACTCACTGAAGAGTGAGTACCGGTAGATACTGTCTTCTTACTCTTCTTGTCTCTCCATGTCATGCAGTAGAGGACTGTGAGGATCACTGACGTAATGTATCAAATGGTTATGGTTGAGGATTATTTGACACCATGTTGAAGGATTGATGACAAAAACAAAGAAAATGCCTTTACAATCTAGAATTTGTGACTTCAAGCATCGGATCAGTCAACATTTGGCACACATTTCATGTACATAGGCCAGTAAATCAATCACTCGTGGACTCATGGTGGTTGTTTTTCGTGCCTGTGTGGCTCTGGTCTCAGTCTCACTGCAAGGGAACTCTCTCCTTCTATTGTAACTCCAATGTGGCAGAACATTCTTTATAACTACTAGACAATCCTCTGTCTATCTTTCCTGGCTCTCTGTATATCTGACCGGCTGCCTGTTGCTCTCTGTCTATCTCTTCTCTCTCTCTCTCTCTCTCTCTCTCTCTCTCTCTCTCTCTCTCTCTCTCTCTCTCTCTCTCTCTCTCTCTCTCTCTCTCTCTCTCTCTCTCTCAATCAACTAACCAACCAACCAACTCCAATTCTCTCTCCCAGGGAGATATCTTTGTCTGACATGGCATCCGCCTCATCAGTTCAGGTGGTAATGGTGATGGAACCTCTCATTCAGCACTGCAACAGTCTGTTCCCTGAAGGTACTGTATACAGTGTACACATCAGCTTTGCACAACGTTTAAAAGACCACACCAGTGTTTTTGGATGTTTAACCCACTGACTACAAACCACAGATCCTTTTCCTTACTGCAGACCATGTCACTAAACATGACAACACCGTGTTTTGTAATAGAATTATGATCTGAATCAATATTTATTCTTTGCATCGATTAAAAATATAACCTAACTGAGGCAATTACATAATACGCATGACGACAAGCACCACAGCATATATATAAAGTAGATTAGGTAATAAACCTTTCTTACCGGGCCTAAGTGTCAGATGGTCTCAATATTCACCAAAGCATTTTACAATTAGTAACTCTGGGTCCTTGTCCTTACATACATGTTACTCTTATCAGTTAATGGTTAATAGCCGTTAACAAGTTTCGGTTAACAGTTATTTTTAACTTTTTATTTTAACTTTTTATAACGAGTGCTCATTGTGCACCAGACACAGAGCGAGAATGAGACATAAGCTGTTTGAGGTTACTGTATCAGACAGTGTAGTATTATTATTGTAGTGTGCCTCGATGGAGATTTGTGCTCCTTTGAGCAACCTTCCTGTCTCTCTACACTTTACTATCTAAAGAAAGATTAAGCAGAAACTGCCTAAAGTGATGTAAAAAAGCTATTTTCTGATAAGGTATTCACGCCTCTTGCGTTTATTGAGTGAACATGGACGTTGATCCATGTCGTTCTCAAAGGCATGTTGATGTGGGGATTGGCCCCACTGGAGAGACTTGCAACAAGAACAACCATATCAGTTCCCAGATCAGCCACATTACAAGCAGTCAACAGTAAATGAGTAAAAGATCCGACCCATAGACATATAAAGATGCTTCACTTTCTCCTGTGATAATAATACGTGTCAGATAAGGGGAGGGTGAATTTTTGTTTCATCTTATCATTTTCAGAGGTGTCCTTTGAGATCCCAGAACTTCCAGAGAGCCCGATTTTGTCCCAGCCTGTGACTGTCAGCCAGTCCCCGATCCCTGAGAATACAAAAACTAGGACCTCGTCTTCCTCCTCAACTTCTTCCTGCTCCTCTCATCATTTTCCTCTCTCCAAGACTAACAGGTAACTAGCTTGTAAGGCTAGGTTTATGCTTATGTTCCATAATTTATCTGCCCATTATGGTGAAAAAATATTATGAATGTTATTGCTATTTTAAGTATACCTCTAAATATAGAGATCAATGGTAAATAGTCAAAGTATATAATTCACTGTACATTTATTGAATAGTCAAGGTTGTGAATCAAAGTTGAGAACCTCATTTTCATTCTTGTGTATTTCTAATCCCCTCCTCTCAGCACCGCCTCTCAGGACAGCACGGCATCCTTCCTCCCGAGGTCGTCTGGTTCTGTGAGTGGTCGTGGTGGAGTCACCACATGGGACAACCCAACATCTGACTCAGCTGTACCAACCTCTCCCAATCAAACAGCCACCAACCCGTCCTCGCAGCCTGTCCCCAGTGCCCCCCTGGTTTCGAACACTTCTACCACCGTCAGCTGTACTGCGGCTCAAACCCCGACCCCAGCTCCCAGAGCAGCATTAGGTCCGAACCCTATTCAGGCCAGACGTCCGAGCCAGAATCTGAGCTTGGACCTGAGTCAGCAGGGTCCCATTTCCGAGGCACCAACACAGTCCCCTAAAGCCACAGTGAAAATCGGTTCACCCCTCAAACGTAGGTTGATAGATCTTTAATTCTGACAATCTATTCTGACAATCCAGTCAGACTGTTAAACTGTTAACCATTGTATCTATCCTTTTATCCTACTATCTTATTATCCTAACCCTAACCGTGGTTCTTCGTTCATTCTGTCTGTCCTTCTGTCCTTATCCATTTATCTCCTCTTGGCCAATTGGCTCTGTGCATAACATTTTTTCTTTTTTTGCAGATTTATACAGGAAACACATTTGAAGGTGAAATGTGTTCCCTGGTGCAAAGTTATAAAATACTTTGATTTAAATGTATAATTAGGAAAAGTTGTGTTGCAAGAACCTACAATAACACTGGGGGCTAGCTTTTATGCCATTGTGTGGCCATTCTCATGCGTTTTCTCCTCATTTTTAACTTTAAACTTTAAAATTGAAGTTGTTTATTGGTTCATATTTATTTTTCTTACTCTCTCTCTACAACACTAAAACTCAACACTTATTCTCTCACAATCATAAAGTATTGCTTTCTCAGACTATGCATACATGGAGGAAAATAGAAAAAAAACATTACAGCCGCGTTCAAACAACCAGGAAATGCAAAGGAAACAGGAAGTGTCACGCCACTGACAAAACAATGACCTTTACTGACGCAAGTGTCATCAATCACACCGTTGTCACTTCCTAACTGGTTAATTATTTTAGTACTTTTAAAACAAGAAAAAATGTTATGTCTATGACCTATGACAAACGTTTTGTAACGTTTCAGTCTAGAGCCCCATTGAACTCCATTATAATTCAAATTAAATATTTTTAAAAGGTATGAAACGTATGTGAGAAAAAACATGAATGGAGGTACATACTGGCAGTGCGCACAATAAATTTGGCACTGATCAGGCATACAGACCCGCTCTAGACGGCTTGCTTGGACTATAATGTATTAGAGCATGTTGCAGTCCTGGAGCATGCCTGTGTGTTCAAATGTGATTACTCCCCTCTTAAAACATAATTGCAACATTGTGTTGAAATCCAGGCTGTATATAAAACAATAGAATAAAATGTTCACCTTTGCGTATGTTTGCAGCCTCAAGTGACAGCAATAGTATCATAACAGTAATACTTAAGCCATTGGTCGTACCAGACCATTGAAGCTCATTGCGGTAAATGTACATAGTATTTGATCAGGCATAGCAGGGCCCAGGGGTGTTGGGCTGATTTGATACGTTTTCAATCCCTTATGTGATGTAGATTGATAAAACACTCACTGCTTCATTTTTAAAAAATGATCAAAACATTAATTTCTTCACCCTCCACAGCGAGCAGATCCTTCTCACAATCCAAACGGCCGGTCCAGCCCGGTGAGCAGGTTGTGGTGCAGTTCTCGAAACCCAGAGCGCCTGTACCTCCCAAGCCCCAGGTCCCTCCGTCTCGCCCCACAGCAGCCCAGAAGGCAGACACCAAAACCAAGGTGGAGGCCTCACCCGGGCCTCAACCTCCTCAAGTCCTCAAGAAGCCTCCCATCAAAAAACCTGGAGTCAAACCTCCAGCCTGCCCGCCTCCGCTTCCTCCACCTTCAGAGCCCAAACAGGTACCATCTAATGGGCAGTGAGAGACAATAAAAACATCTACTTACCTACAATATGGGCTGGGACATATTTTTTGCCACCCACAGTAATTTATTGATTCTAGTTGGATGCTGAAATTATTGAGGGGGACAATAAGGGCTGATAGGGCTGTTTTCAACTTTACTTGGATTTGGGGTTTCATTTTATTTTATTCTACCCAGAATTTAATTGCATTAATTTGGTGTTCTGTTCTTTCAGGAGCGGGAACTTTGGGGGGTGGGAGGGGTAACATACATACTGTTTTTGTATGCCTCTTGTTATTGACCTGTATGTGAAAATATAGAATAAAGAAACCTTGAATTTGGTGTTCTGTGTCTAAATTAGAAATGTATCAGATGGCTGAAATCTATCTGGTTTATAAGCTAAGTAAGCATGAAACTTAAAAAAGCCCTGAAGCTGGTTTCAGATTTGAAACCAGCCTTTTAAAGGCCTTTTAAAATGTTTTCACGCTGTGTAACCGATCATAAACATTGAACATGCAAAAGTGGTGTAAATAAAAAACGCTTGCTAATTAAAAATGTCTTTATTGTAAATTCATATCATTATACAATATCATTGGTATTGACTGCAGCATATTGTAGGTAATTTTGTACTGCATGTGTTCTTGAGTACACATCATTTTAAGGAGGTCAGTCACTTATAGTTGTATAAAAGGAAATATATGAAAAAGCAACATGGGAGTCAAACTTCATGTGTCCATGGGTTATCTATATAAAAGGACTTGCAGAATAAAATATACATGGACAGTCATATGGTCCAACATTGAATTATACAAATATCACTTGTCATGTCCCCTCTGCCAGCAATTTACATTTGTACTCATATCGTTTCAATTTCATATTAATAGAAACACATTTCAATGGTGGATGTTAGTTTGTTACAGTCTTACTTCAACAAAACACATTCTGAGATTCCAGATCCCACATTTATTCTCAATCTTTGCTTTTTCTTTATTATAGTTTCTAAGAAAGCAGCTTTTGAGCCTGAGAGGACAGTCAAAGTCACAATGTTTGGGTCTCTTTATCGTATTAAAAAGCCCACTCAAAATCTTTACTCCCATACCCCTCTCACGTGACAAGTGTTGATTTTCTTTGTCTGTAGTGTATTCCTGAGTGATAAGCTGGCCAGACTTTGTAGTGATACTGAAATGCTGAGACAATTTGAGCGGCCCTTTCGTTTGTCCCCGACTTCCTGTCTGAGCTTCAAATAGTCACAGGAAGTTGTGTTTTTTTGCCTTGCCTGGGGGAGGAAGTCGATGCAGAGTGTAAATTATATAGCGAGTGATGGGTTTTATAACTTCTGTGTGGAGTGATGTTATTAGTGTCCTTCGCGTGGGTCTCTTTGTGTCTGACCACTTTCACTATCCTGTCACTTTCTGTGCCTCTGCTGCTCTTTTTTTCAGTCCGGTTATCATGAATCAGAACCCCTTAAGTAAAGTGAACATCTCCACATCCTCTGCCTCATTCCATCAGCTTGGGAACATGCAGCAACTATTGTATCCTCCATGTACTCATTTACATACATTCAACAATAGCCTCACTCACATTAAAAAATAAGTCTTTGGAAGCTGGATTATATAGGACAGAGTGCCTCCATGGAATATTCAGAGTATTGACACAGGACCTGATGGTTTTCAAGGTCAGCTGAGCTTCCTAACGGAGCCAGCCCCAATTACCGTAGAACGCATTTAAGACAGTTGACTTGGGTGGAATTAATTCACACAACATATAAGCACATTTGGCTGTAAAACAGCCTAGTTCAGACTTTGACTTCTTCTTCATCGTCCACATAACTGTAGGACATCTTCTTCTTCATCTCGTTGATACTCACCATCTCTGAATCCATCCTGTTCTGCCCCTTCGAGAGTCCTCCGACCCCGTGAAACCTCTCGCTCTCCATGGCCTTGCCCATTCCCATCCTCTCTCTACCGGGAGAGCCCATGACTATGTCGGGGACCGGTCCTTGAAGAGGGTGACCCCCTCCGTTTATGTCCACCATCTTCCCCACCTCCTCCTCCTCCTCCTCCCACTCTGCCTCGTACGGGCTCTTCCTGCTGCCGCAGTCCTCCCTGAGCAGGGAGTCCACGTACGAGATGGTGGCGGAGTCCATCTCAGAGCCCTCATTGGTCAGCCCGCACGCCGACCCCGCCTCCTCCACTTCCCAGGTGTGGCAGGCGCCGCCGTCCGACTGGCCGTCGGCGCTGTCAATCAGGCCGAACACCTCGCTCATGAGAGAGGGTCCGAGGTCGAAGGTGAAGGTAAAGGTGTCCAGGGAGGTGAGGGAGGGCAGGGAGTCGGAGCGTGCCGTAATGCCGGCGGCGACGTGGTCAGAGGTCACCATCGGAGTGGAGCAGGTGGACAAGATGGCGTCGGTGGCGTCTGTCAGTGACCCGCGGTGGACGTCGGGAGAACAGGAAGTGGAGACGGAGATGGACGGCTGCTGGCGCTCCGAGCGGGAGAGGCGAGGCAGAGTGACAAAACCAGACTCCAGACCTGTGGAGAGCAGGATAAAACATAAAATATGCAGTATAGTACACGGCATATGGCTTGAATTTCACTTTCACTTTTTCATGTCACATACATACCTAATTGTCATACCAAATTGTACATGATAAATTGATTCATAGTGGTGGCACTGAAACATATTGGTAGTAGTCACTTTATTTTCTTTTGTGAATGGAATTATAAATAAATGTATATTTTCCTCATTTGCCTGGGAATCCTTTGAAAACCACTGGTATACATAGTACAAAATATAATAGTAAGATTAGATAGATTTTCTTGATCCTCAGGTAAAGTTTGTTAAGTTTTTTTAGTTGCTAAAAATAGGATATTGATAGAAATGTAATTATGATAATTCATAGATTATGAAATGAAATTATAGTGTAGATGTCCAAATAATTACTTTTTATTATAAAGATGGTTAAAAAATACAAATATAGTCAATGTAGATGATGGGTCAGTCTAGTGTATATCTTATGCGCCTCCTAGAGGTGTTGTGAAGCCTATTTCAATGAAAAGAATTGTGATACATGGAGGCCTAACCTTTGGTTTTCATCTAAAGTTTAACCCGATGTCACCAAACGTATCATATATGATACACACATTACACAGATTTTTTAATAAATCAGTCAAATCTATACTTGGACCAAGAACCTGTATCATATCTGACACATCCCCACTGGACCATACCATTTGCACTGCAGGTAGTTACAGAGCCTCAGGTGGTCTGACCCAAAATGGCTGCCATCAACTAAACAGGAGAGGTTGATGCACTACTAACAAACAATTATTTTTTAAGCAGTTCAGGTAAGTTTTCCTAGTATATCTTTACTAATATTTTGAAATAAGTGTTGGATAACTTGAATGCACTTATGAGCTCTCAACATTTAGCATTTGAGTTTGTTTTTTATGATGTCAAAAGTGTTTGTATCATATTTGATACTACAGGTCTATAGTCCTTTACGATTTGTATCATATTTGATACTACAGGTCTAAAAGAAATGTTTTTGTTTTTTTTGTAATGTTAAAACCGACTTGAAATACCCCTTGTAATACCCCTTGTATCAAATATGATACGCCAAATAAATGATACAAAGGAATGTTAAAAAAAATAAAACAAAATCAAAAATGTTTTAAGACCCAATAAAGTGTCCCTTTTCCAAATTTTGGAATTTTCTGACCTTTCCTTCATAGTTCAGGTTCTACAGGGTTAATTTGCTGTTGCATCATTGCATTGCATTCCTTGCCCTGTCCATGACATTCCAGCAGAGGGCAGCATAAAGCTATCTATGCTCTGGAGCAACCATTCCATTTAGATATGACCACAAACTTGTCCAGAGCTACTTTAAATGCAAATAGAGAAAAAGCAACCTCATAATTTTGTTCCCAGAAGGACACGTAATGGGGAACTGTCAGTGAGTTGAGAAGAAAACTATGGATGTGGGGATCTGATTCAAGAGGGAGAGAGAAATAAGGCCAATTTATACTTGTACGATGGAGCATAAATTAATTAGCCACTGGTTCTCAAAGTGGGGTCCCCACCAAACACTATCACGATGTGACGCGTTGTGAGCTTGTAGATCTGATTTTTGAAAAATGTTGACAAATGTTCTCTAGGGGGGTCCCTGGTACCAAATCCTTTCAGATGGGTCTCTGTGACTAAATGCATATCAATTTGGGGCTCCTTGACATGAAAATGTTTGAGAACCTTTAAGCCATATAATGGGGTTTTGAGATGGTAAACTGTGAGGCGGTCCTCTTTTTTTATCTGTGGCATGTATATTCCTGACCTATTCCTTTATGCTTGAAAAAGTCGAAACGTTGTATAAATGTTAAGCATTTAAAAGTGAGTTGCAAGCCCCCATCTTGTTTTTTCATGACTGTGTTTTTGCAGTTTGGCTCAGCACCAAGAAACGGAGGATGTGCGTAATTTCTTCTTTGAATATTCCTGACCTTTGCCACATCATTCTCACCTACTGGCTGCTGCCCTCATGACCCTGCAGACGCCTGCCACTGAATGTTTGTACAGTGGTTATCAATGGTTTCAAGCAGCACACCACCATGTTGGACAAGTGAATATTAAAGGTGAGATTTAACTGCTGTTGCTTATTGACCATAATTATTCACAAAATGGCTGCGGTGTGAATATGGTCAATAACTGTTTTACACTCTGGACCAAATACTTTTTGTTGAGGAAGAAAAAGATGCTGAAATGTTCAAACCATTCCTGCTCTCCTCATGTCCATCATAATCACTGGTACCCACTCTCCAAACATTCTGTGACAAGCTTATCTTTATTTATACAACACACTTTGTCAGTTATTTATTTTGTTTTGCCTCATTAGGGGGCAAAGGCAATAGATAAGACATGAATTATGCCAGTGGGTCAGAGGGTAAATTAACTTTATCACTGTAAAAGTGAGCCGTGTCCTTACTTGAAAAGTCTTTGCAAGAATAATAGTAATGTTACACACTCTTACACAACAGTACAATATGGATAAAAAGAGAGAGCCGTACAGACACACAGCCATAACGGCATGTCTTATTTGTACGACTTGGTATGTATGGTTTGCATGGTTTCTTCGTTTAAATGTAGTTAACAACTATGTAATTCAGCCATGAACACTTTCACACACAGATCATGGTCTCTCTCTCTCTCACACACACACACACACACACACACACACACACACACACACACACACACACACACACACACACACACACACACACACACACTCGGGGAGGTCAGACAGTGTGGTATTCCAACCTGTATTCACGCTGGTCAGTCTCTCACACATAGTGTGGTTCTGTCTGTCTGGACGTGTCTCTGTTATCACAGGGTATTTGACAGAGTGTGAGTGGTGCTGATTCTGAGCCAAGGTGATTCATAAGGACAGCTGAGGTTAACTCTGTCTAAATCACTCTGATGAAGGCCAGCCAGCAGCATGTGGGTTGTTTAGTCATTCGCCTAAATAACTGGCTATCTCAGGATGCTCTCACAGGGTGCAAGATAAAGAGGAATGATGTGTTATATTACATATACTGAGCCATAAAGTCATGCTCAACGCAAAACTCACGTGTGAAGCCAGTTGAGAAGCACACATTATTATTATTATGCTGTAGATCAGTGGTGTTCAAAGTGGTGTCCGGGGACCCCCAGGGGTCCTTGGGGGAGTTCCAGGGGGTCCCCAGCAAAATGTGTAAATATAGTATCAAAAATAACCCCTTTAACACTATATACATCAGCTTTTTATAATAATTGGGGGGTCCTTGGTATGAAAAAGTTTGAAAACCAGAGCTGGTTGTCACTGCATATCTACAGGCTGCTACAGCTTCTATGTGTTTTTTGCTTATCAGGGGTCAAGTGTTGCACTTTGCTGTCATTTTGAATAAGTAGCATGTGTGCCACGGATGTGCATCTTTGCATCCGTGTCTGTGGATTTAAGTGGGACGTTGTCTTTTGGGTGTCCACAGTGTGTGTCTGTGTGTGTGTTTGTGTGTGTAGCCCTATACCTACCATAAGAGCACTTGCTCTCCCCCATTGATGAGTACGGTGAGTTGGGGAAGAGCACTTTGGCAGTGGGACTCCCATTAGGCAAGTCCACGTCCAGTCTGGGGAGGGAGATGGCATTCTTGATGATGGGGGAGACGGGAGGGGGCGGCGGGGACAGATCCTTGGCCAGATCCTTGGCCGCTGCCCTTGGACTGTTGTCCGAGGTCTTCCTCACATGGCGGAGCGTTCGTGAGAAGAACGCCCCGATCTTGTTGTCGGGCGTGGATACGGAATCCGTGTCTCCGTTCCCATTGGCCGTGCCACCGTGATTGCTGAGGAAGGACGTGTCCCCGAACACGTCTCCGCCGCGGCCCACGTGCATTGTGTGGCGGAAGTCGCCCAGAGGAGGGCTGATCATGTCCACTGTGAGGTCGGCTTTGAAGCGCCGCTTGCTGGGAGAGTGGGAGACCAGGCCTTTCAGCCCTGACAGCTTTCCCTGAAGGTTCATGGTCACGACAGATCAAATATCTGAGAAAGTGTCTATATCTCTCAAAAATCTACCTTTAATGATAAACCTTTAATCTCTCTTCTGTGAGGTACATGTATGAAGCTTGTATGTTTTTGTTTTTTTCAGTCCCTTTAGTTTATGACAAAGTCCTTGACGTTTCAATGGCCTCACAGAGGATTTTGTGGACCCAGTTATGGACCCAAAAACGTGTCCTACAGTACATCCAAAATGTTCAAAGATCCAAATTCGCGAAACCACAAGTTTAAGAGTCTGTAAGGTTCATGGGGTTCACTCCAGCAACTACTTCAGTTGGAAGCATTACGGCTGCTATCATGTGCAGGCTGATTTCAATCCCACGTTTTGTAGTTTGCCATTACCCATAGCCAGCTGAATTAAGCGAAGATAAAATACAGAAGGCAGTGCAGCTTAGTTTTCCAGGAAGATGTCGGGCTAGTTTGAAGTGTGGTCAGAGAGCCTGGTTCGCCCCAGTTGTTTCGGGCTTTGGCTTTGTCGACATCAACTCAGAAATAGGTCCAAGTCCAGCTGCAAACAGTTCTGTGGTCGCTCCCTGGAACCATCTATTGAAAGGGGGAAATGTATATTATTTATCTTAAAATGTTGACAGGAATGGTATTTACTTTTAAGGGACATTCAGTAAAAGTGTGTCATGTATGTTGTGAATGTTCTATGATAGGACTTTATCCATGAGGCCTGAGGAAGATTAGCCTAAGTGAGAGAGCCTGACAAGTGGCATTTCTCTATTTTCAATATTTTAATTATAAAGTAACCTAACCATGTTTTGTTGTTGTTTTTTAAGAGAAGGGGTAGGTCTGACTGTCTGCTGGTTCTCAAAAATTCTGCGTACCAAAGTCCATTGGCCTGGAACCATCTAAATTTAGAGTACACTGGCTCCCCTGTCACTGTACTCTGGAGCAACAAACGTATGTCTGCTTCATGTCTTATTAAATAAGGGTGGATTCTCAGGGTATTTTCTGTCTCCACTACTTTTTCCAGCGTCTGGCTATGATATGAGGGCTGCTTAAAGTTGGTTTCCCATTTCGCTGAAAGGTTTTTATCAGGGTTTTTAACCAGCCCGGAGACATTCATTCAACAAGCGCAGACCGTGTTTACAAACACACAAAGTATGCTTAGCGAGATAAAAAAAAAAAGAACAAAAGGTACATGTGTATTTTTAGCCACAAAAATAAGTGTAATGATAAGAAAAGTCCATTTGCCAGTCTTTATTTCCACCAGTCTGCTACTACCCTGGGAGCCAACGACAAAGGACAAATAATGAGCCCTTTTCTCCTTTGTTATTCTTCAGGAGGAGAGTAATGGATATCCTGGTCTGAAATATTTTGATAGCATAATGGCACCCCTGATGAGAACCTCTTGTTCTCTTTAAAACATTTCCACTGACTGTAACGGCTAACTGTCGGTAGGCCTCCCACGCAACACACAGAGAGCCTGATCCGGCTTCATTAATGACCTACTGTGGTCCGTGAGACGGAGGTTGCGTCAGAACTAAGGCAGCCCCTTCTAATTTGCTGTTGACCACAGTCCCAGACCTCTGCTCTCTTTCTGCCTGTCTTCCCCTGGATGTCTGGCTCAATTTTTAAGCACGAGCAGCTGGGAGGTATAGAGTCTGAGAGGAAACACACCTCATACACTGAGGAGAGCTATATCAGACAGCTCTCAAAGGGACACTGGGGTCTTGTATACTGAGGTGTGATATTGAAGCTGAGATGGTGTTTCGCCTGAAGGGATCAAACACGAGTTGTCATAAAACCCACACATGGTATAGTGAGAGAACTTAACTCTGTCCTGCAAACCCCCAAAGCTCAAAACAACAGTAGAACTCAGAAAACAATTCTGTTAACCTCCTTTTACTATAGTGGAGGGTTCATTAGAATGTATGGTTATAATATGCCTTAATGTGTAAATGTAAATTTACACATTTACACGGAAACGTCACAGCAGCACTCAGGTGCAATAAAAAAGTGTTTGCATTTGGAGAGCGTTTTTTTAATTTATTTTTTACTTTACTTTAGTAAAACTAGTGTTTTGGGGGTTTTGGATGTGCATGTCCTTCCTCCATTTTTTGCTTAAATGTAAATTCTAGACCTTTAAACACACACGGTAGTTATTGCCTAAAGTCTCAGACACCACCATAAACTTCATGATGTCAATAGTCTGTCGAACAGTAACAAACAGGAAATGTCTCCTGTGATGGTGTAGTGCTTAAGATCCCAATCTCTAGACCCACATGTATCCTCCACTGGCCTGAGATCAAGACCCTTCTCTTCTTCACCTCCGCTATGCTCTCTCTTAAAGCTTTACAGATTCCAGTCTCAATAGAAAGGGGAAAAAAGAAAGAAAGAAAAAGCAACAAGGAAAAGCAGACTGCCTGTCGTCATTTTTTATTCTTTTTTAAAGGGATTGAAATCTGGCAATATGAGAAGCATGGTGATGTCCAGACATCACAGGGCTCTTCATCTCTGCCAGATATAACACACCACCAGCTGGAATCACACGGATGCACAATTACACAGTATTTAGTCCTGTAATTGTTGTGAAAGGAAGCCTGTCTGCCCCGACAGCATCGAGTGACTGGACACGACGAGAGAAGGGCTCAATCTAATTGATAAGCAACAGCAGTGTAACCAAACCATACAGTGGGAGCCATTAATTACGTACCTCAAAGATATAACGGAAGGTTCTGGCGATTTGTCTGTCTCTAATTCCGTTGCAGTTGGCAGACCTTTGACCACAACTGAGGGATGGGCTGAAGTGGAGGGGTTGAGGGTGGGGTGCTCACGTCCGCCCCCCGGCTGTCTTGTGGCCAGTTGCTCCTGGGCAACCACTTTTATTCCAGACTCTTGGAGCCGAAACGTTGCTTTATCCACACATGTGTCCCGACTCGTCCCTCCTTAATCGTCTTCTTCCGTACTCGTCCTCTTCTCCCCCAACCTGGTCCTCTGTGATCAGAGCCACAGAGCAAATCCAGCAGCGTGCACCCCAGGCAGCATCAGATAGAGACGGGTGCTGTAAACACCCTCTTTTAAACCTTTAAAAAGGTAATACGTTGAATTGTAATCCCGCCGACTGTCTGCTGGTGTCCTGGCGAGATGGAGAAAAGATAAGGGGGCCACCTCTCCAAAAGGGAGCGATGGGGCGTACCCTGGATTATCCCCCCTTAATCCTTCAAGGCCTCCAGCGCCTTTTAGTGCTTGCGTCTCTGGGGGGAACGTGGTTGATGTCCCCCTGCCTGGGTGGGTGGGTGGGTTGGGGGGGGAGTGTCTTGGCTGATGGTGGGATGGTAATGGATCTTCAGGACTCGCTGATTTCTGTCTGGAAAAAGACATTGAGACAGATAATATTATATGATGGGATGCATTTTGTAAAGCATATGTTTAAGGCATTACTGCTTTATTAGACAGTTCACTGGAGAGAGACCAACAAGAGACCCACCACGACGCTGCAGTAACGTCTTTGTCCATGCTGTGATCCATACTAACTGGATGAAGCTCATAGTCGGACTTAAGACTGGCAAAAAATCTAGACTTGAGACTTGACTTACATCAAAAGACTTCAAACTGTTCTGGAACAGAGGAGTGGATTTGGAAAGGGAGTAAAGGAAGTGTGTGTGGGGGGGGGGTATGGTGAAATAGGACAGGAATCTTTTGAAGAAGACTCTGAAAAGAAAAAGTAGAGATAACTAAAGAGACTTAGGAAAGGTCAGATGAGGGAGAGATGGATGGAAACACGATGGTCCCACCACTGCTGGTCACTCACTCTCTGTCTCTCTGTCTCTGTCTCTCTCCATCTCTCAGCCTTCAGGCCGCATGTCTCCGTAATCTAAAGAGATGCTAAGGAGGAGAGTGCATGGCCCTGGGGTGATGTGTTTGTGTGTGACAGTGAGAGTGAGCTGTCAGGCCTCCTCACTGCTTTATGTCAGATAAAAGGGAGTGAAAGAGAGTGTGATGATGGGATTTCTTGTAGAAAGGGAGAAGGGTGCGAGGGGAGGGAGTGTACGAGGAACGTGTTTTGATTTTAAAAAATAGAGAGAGAGATGAGAGATGCGAAATGGTATGAGGAACACACAGCGAATATAAAGGTCAGATGGGGTTAGAAAGATGGTACAAAACAAAACAAGGGGGGAGGATTGTGGTATGCTGATGGTTAATAGCTTCCACTTTTGGACACGGAGGAAACTGGGTAGGATGAAACAGATAGAGAGCGGGAGAATTTTCTTTAGTGGAGTATATATTGAGAAATAAGAGATGGAGTGGTGAGAGGTTTCAGATGAAAAATCCAAAAAAAATGCAGGGAGATGAAACAAGACAAGACAGGAGGAGGAAGTTACAATTTACTTCTTAGTGGCGGTGAATTGAGCAACTGAGATTTGAGCAGAAGATTAGATTAAGCTTCAACGTCAAGATCACAGGATACTCGAAGCAATTCAGGTTTTTCAACTGCCCTTTTTTGAGCTACTCAGCATTCAGGAGGTTTTAGGACATTCCTGCATCACAGACCTGCCCAGTAGTTTCCAGTCGCTATGCACAGTATTGGGTTGAGGTATAGTGTATGTTGCTGGATGTGAACCTGAGTGACCACAGGCTAATGGGAGCTGTGTGTGTGTGTGTGTGTGTGTGTGTGTGTGTGTGTGTGTGTGTGTGTGTGTGTGTGTGTGTGTGTGTGTGTGTGTGTGTGTGTGTGTGTGTGTGTGTGTGTGTGTGTGTGTGTGTGTGTGTGTGTGTGTGTGTGTGTGTGTGTGTGTGTGCGTGCGTGCGTCTCGGTACGTATGTGTGTGGGGGTATGTTCCTGTTTCGTGTGTGCGCATTTATCTCCACGCTTGCATGCGTGGAGATAGTGTGTGTGTGTGTGTGTGTGTGTATGTGTGTGTGTGTGTGTGTGTGTGTAATATCAGTGGAGCTTCTCCCTCGATTACGACCTTCAAACATCCTCTTCCCAACCTCAGACATGATTAGAAACACGTTTGCTTCTGACTCTATTTCTTTCTTCCCTACTTCCCTTGCCCTCTATTTCCTTCTCTATGTTGATGACTACTGAGGACACACACACACACACACACACACACACTCGCACGTACACAGGCAGGCAGGCACACACACACACACACACACACACACACACACACACACACACACACACACACACACACACACACACACACACACACACACACACACACACAGACATTTGTGCATAATGTATTGTGCACGCATACAGAAACACAATTATGTTGTCAAACACACACTGGCACATGCACACACACTTACACTGCTACATTCCTGCACACTGAAGTGTGTCTCTTTTCTATTAGCAATGACTGTAACACAGTACAATGTTTACTTTGTTGAAGCTCTGTTTTCACTTGTTTAAAGTCTACAAGTGGACTTTGTGTGTCGTTCTTCTAACCAGCGGTCATTCTGCCCTCTCTCTCCTCTCTCTCTCTGACTCCCATTCCTCCTCTCTCGTCCTTCACTCACTAACCACACTAACCAGGTGAACAAACATACAAGATAAGGCCACATTTTTTGGACTCACCCCTTTGACTTTCAATTACGTTCCTGGTTTTTCTCTTTTTTTCATCCTTCTCTCCACTCGGTTTTGGTCCAAGGAAAACATAGCAACACTTCACCGGATGCCAAGAAAAGATTTTCATGCTTCAACAAATGCCCATACAGTCCACTCTCCCAAGCTGATCTCCTTCCTGACTCTGAAGAAACCAGCAGTCCTCCATCCAACCTCTTTTTAATTACTCTCACACACATTCTTGTATGGTTGTATACTTGTGAGGACTAATTTCCACTGACAACAATCATTTCCAAAGCTCTCACCCTAACCTCTACATGCCTAACCTTAGCCCTAACCTTAACATAACTCTAACCCTGTTCACATTTTCCCTAATTTTTCAATCCTTGACATTTTGGTTCTCACAAAGACAGCAGCACGCACACACGCACGCGCACACACACACACACACACACACACACACACACACACACGCACACGCACACACACACTTACATTCCCTCCCACACCATTTACCAAATGACAGTGGACAGCTCATTAAGAGGGAGGCGGGGCTGCAGGAAGTGAGCCGTGACCATTTTGGTGACTGGACGTATGTGACAGAAAATGATGTAGCACTTCTCTATAACAACACCTTGTGTGGCACAAACACCGCGCCACCCCACCCCTACTGCACTCACACAAACAGCACACACACTCACAACAACCAGAGAGGGAACCCTGCGGGGTTAAAGCAAACACAGTAGCAGGAGTCAGAGCTCACACCTCTGCAGGCTGCGTCAATGACACCAAAAGGCCATGTAGGTCTCCCTGTGAGGAATGTAGGGGTGCAAGTAGAAAGAGGGACGAAAGAGGAAGAGGAGAATCCCTCTCTCTCTCTCTCTCTGTCTTTCTCTCTGCACTGTCTCACTTTCCATGACCTCGTCAACTGATCCCAAACGTACCGTGTAATTACTTACAATTAAATGAGAGGGAAGGTATAATGAACATGCTATACACATATGTTACACACATGTGGTTGGCTAAGTGAATGATAGGCAGACACAAAAAAATCTGACTTTTTTTACATATTGGAGGATGTATTCTGAAAATGTCTAATTAAGGCCAAGTAAGTATATTTAATAACATGTTATTCATCAAAAAAGATATCTATCATTGGCCTCATCAGAACATCTGGAGAGCCACTTTTGGTCCTGACCCACTTGTTGAGAAACATGTAGTAGAAAGATGTAGACCTAATCTTTACAAAACACAAAGGAACGACCGCAGAGAATGGAAAAAGACATGTGAAAGTAACATCAATGTGTTATATAATTAGTCAGATGAACTCGTTTGCTGCAGGCCCTGGGAACACAGCGCTTATTGAGTGCCATGTCATTATCACTCGACCTAATTGGCCCTTGACTGATCAGCATCAATCAAGTGCATCACTTGTGCATTAGTGGACTTGATAATTAGGCTCACTAGCTGTCCAATCAATTTGTGTACGTGCGGGTGGGACTGTGTGTAATATTTGGCATGTTTTGTTGGCCACTATCATCAACTTTAGTCTCTGTTAGTTTACACTGCTTAGCAGAGCACTTCTATCTGTAGTCCAATCAGATGCTGACATTACAACATCTACAAATTATGCAGTGGTGGAAGAAGTACTCAGATATTTTACTTAAGTAAAAGTATACCATGATATAAAAATACAATTTACAAGTAAAAGGCCTGTGTTCAAAATGTTACTTGGCATCAAAATATAATTAAACTACCAAAAGTAAAAAATAATTGTAGTAAAAGTACAACATTTGCCTCTGATATGTAGTGGAGTAGAAGTAAAAGTATTGAAAATTGGAAATACTCCTAAAAAAAATACCTCAAAATTGTACTTAAGTACAGTACTTGAGTAAATGTTCTTAGTTACTTTACACCATTGCAAATCATGAGCTTAAGAGTCCTAAAATTCAATTAAACCTCATAGTAGGTTGTTCTGTCTGTTGACATACTGTTTAATTACTATGTATATAGAGCGACCAAAGCTCTGAAAAGAGTTTGTTGCTGTGGGGAAAATAGTAGCCTATAATGATATATTACTGGCTTAGTCTAGCTATAAATATATTGCTTTAAGCAGATCAAATTTCAAGGCAGAGAATTATAGGAAGGACTGTCACAACACTTGTTCCACAAAACAACTGCGCTCATCAGAGGTATTACATAGCTTTACATGACCATCATCATTCAAGTCGTGTCATTCATCTATTCTACTATACACCTACTCATCATTAGCCTTTTCCAAAGCTATAGGCCTTCATCTCAAAAAGTTATTAATACTTTGTTAATCATGAGTCAGATATTTGCTTTAACTTATTGGCCTGTTTCAACAGGAAAACCTGGGATAACCCCTTAAGGGATTACAAAACAATAATGAATATGAAATAGGCTCCAAAAAAGCTAAAGCAAAATAGATATAAATCTATAGCCTATAAAAACAAAGTTATTAAAAAATAAACATATAGCCTACCCTTTATTTCCGTTTGACTTAAGTCAGTCCAATCACAAGTCCGACAGCACATTTATTTGGAGAAACACACAAAGTGAATATAGTTGGTTAATGTCTAAATGAGTGTGTCTCCATGCAGCGCCGCTGCGCTCTGACCAGTACAGCGTCTAACAGCTCCTCCATACGGAGGCTGAGGAAAGGGGCGTGGCCTAGAAGCTACCGCTACACACACCATGCAGCCTTCATCAGAGCGCCTGGCAGGGGGAGGGGCAAGGCTCTCCCCATACCTGGACCTAACTCTATAACCTCGGACACACAGTGAGTGGACTGGATGCGTAGGCTACACACACTAAAATGCAAATACAACTGTGAGTAATTTAAAGTTGGTGTCTGATCTCAAACCATCAGCCATTATTTTATTGTTTAATACATTTACTTGACTGAGATGGCCACTCAGCCTACGAGTTCCACCTGGGGAGTGTTGACAATCATGATGGGCAAGTGTAATGTGTGTTATACTAGGTGCAATGGAGACTAGGTGCAATATGGTTGAGGTGCAATGCCTGTGTGTTTCAGCATGATCGGGCTGGACCATATTAGGATAGCTGGGGGGGGGGGGGGGGGTTTGATGTGCTGGTGTGAGTGGTAAATGATGTTGTAGTGTGAAGGAATTGGTGTTTAACTGGTGTAGTTCATGAGAATACTTGTGTTTTAAGGCTATTTATGGGCATGTATTTATGTTTAGTTAGATATTTATAATGTCTTAGATTAGAACAACCCTGTGAATGGTGCAGTAATGGTATAGTCCAGACTGATTAGCTTCAGCTGGGTATAAAAGGCAGCTGCCATTTCATCAGAGAGGAGAGGGTGAGAAGCTACACACTACCAGGATTGAGTGTTTCAGCTAAAGGCCTTGGTACTGTATGTTTTGCTCTATGTTGGTGAAATAAATACACCTTCGGGTTACACCCTATAAGTGCCTCTGTACATCCTTCCAGCCGCTAAGACGGTCCATCTTCACACAAGCCTATTTTTCTTAGTCTGATGTCACCACCAGCTCACAATGGAGCCTTATCATAGCAGCAATAGCAGTGAGAGTGATAGTTATTAAGACAGGTAGCCTAAGAAGTTGGAAAGTCAGAAATATCTGCACTGGATCTCTGAATGAGTGAACATATGTAGTCTACAGTCTATAAATACCCTAAGTATAAATGCACAGTGCATATATTAATGAATATATTGGTACATCTCTCGCCAATGAATACAGGTTTAGTTTAGTTTATTACGGATCCCCATTAGTCCTCACCACAGTGAAGACTATTCTTCCTGGGGTCCAAACATTCACACTTTACAATACAATTAAAACATAATACAATGTAATTCTACCATTGCATAGTTAAAAACAAACAACAAAAAATGATTGAATTTTGATCTTCACAAATTCTATAAATGATTACATAGTATATCACCTTTAAGTTTGCAAATCAAGAAATTACAAACAAAAAAATAATAATTTCAAAAAATAAAATAAAATAGTATATACAACTAATCATAATTCAAACATTAAACAACTAACTAAATCTAACTGTTTGACTAATCATGGCTTCCTTCAATTTCTTTTTGAAGCTTGATTTATTGTCTATCCTTATAATATGTGGTGGTAGCCCATTCCAATATGTTCCTGCTCTATACATTACTGTTTTCTTAAGTGCATTAGTTCTAGGTATTAAAGCCGAAGTAAATTGACCACCCATAGCCTCTCTTGTGTCATAGCCATGTCTAGTATTTGTGGGTTGTATCTGTGACAACAAATGTGCAGGTTTACCATTATGATAGATGTTAAATAAAAATGTCACAAGACTACAAGCCAACCTTTGATCCACTCTCATCCAAGACAGTGCAGCATGCATCCACTCTACACTACTCCTCCCAGAGCAGCGCAGAGCGAGACGTGCTGCTCTGTTCTGAGTGAGCTGAAGTTTGTCCAAATCCTTTTTTGAAGCACTGGACCAAACCGTTGGGCAATAATCAAGACTGGACAAAACTAGTGATTGTAACACAAGTTTAACTGTTGAACCAGTCAACAGATGTACTCCTCTTCTTATCATTGAAATGTTACTACTCATTGTATTCACCATTTTGTTAATTTGCATCGTCCAAGACAGTGTTTCATCAATAATCACGCCCAACAATTTGGCCTCTTTAACCTGTTCAATAACAGCACCTTGTAAAACAAGACTTAGTTCAGGATTAGATCTCAGCATATATCTAGAACCCAGCATAATACTCTTTGTTTTCAAAACATTCAGCTTTAGCCTATTTTCACTAACCCAGTTAGAAACCAGCATTAACTCCTCTTGCAACAACATATTAACAGAAACAGAATTTCCACTTGATACATACATTGTAGTGTCATCTGCATAGATTTCCATACATGCACTGTTTAGTACATGTGGTAAATCATTAACAAAAATTGAATAAAGCAATGGGCCTAGACAACTTCCCTGGGGGACACCACATTGAGGGGTCACCATCTCTGATAATGTACCATTAAATACTACACATTGTTGCCTGTTAACCAAATAACTATTGATTAATTCAATAGCACTTAATTTAAAATGATATGCTGATAACTTTCTGAGCAGCAACTCGTGATCTATTATATCGAATGCTGCGCTAAAATCCAAAAGCACAGCACCCACCATTGACTTCATGTCAATATTTTTAAGCCAGTTGTCAGTAAGCGCTGTGAGTGCTGTGCTTGTGGAATATCCAACCTTATATGCATGCTGACACTCAGAGTTAATGCTGTATTCTTCAAAGTAACATTGCATTTGTTTGTATATAACTTTCTCCATCAATTTACTTAGCACCGGTAGAATACTCACTGGCCTACTATTTGGACCAGTGAATGGTTCCCTACTGCTTTTTGGCAGTGGAGTAACCTTTGCAATTTTCCATAGCTGTGGATAAACACGATTTTCAATACATAAATTAAAAATATGGCATATCGGTGCCACAATACACGTGACAGCCAACTTCAGCAACCCACCATCTAAATGATCAACTCCGCATGGCTTATCACTTTTAATTGAAAATAAAAGCTTTTCTACCTGTTCTATTCCTATTCTCTTGAATTCAAAATTACAGACCTTGTCCTTCATGATCTTGTTTTTTATAATTGAATCAGAAAGTCTGCCACTAACTGGTAGCATCTGATCTCGAATTGTGCTTACTTTATTAGTGAAAAAGTTATTAAAGTAATTTGCTATATCAACTGGTCTAGTGATAAACTTACCCTCCACCTCTATAAATGAAGGCACTTTGCCCATTTTATCCCTACCCACAGCTTCATTAAATATTGTCCACAATTTTTTACTGTCATATTTACATTCCTCAAATTTAAATTGATAGTGGTGTTTCTTCTTATGTCTATTCATTTTAGTAATTTTGTTCCGAAGGGCTCGATACTTTTGCCAGGTATCAGGACAGCCAGATGCAATAGCAGACTGCTTAAGTAAATCTCTCTCTTTTATAAATTGTTTTAACTCATCATCAATCCAGGGGGCTTTGATCCTCCTAACAGTACGCTTTTTAATTGGGGCGTGTTTATCACAAATATTCGAAAATAAGGTTGTAAATATCATTAATGCAGCATCTGTATCCTTACAGTCAAGAACTAAATCCCAATTTATATTTTTCAAATCTTTAACAAAATTATCCTCAGAAAATGCCTTATACATTCTTTTATTAATGATCTTAGGCCCACTTTTGGGCACCTTCGCTTTCCAAGTTGTTGCAATTATGTTATGATCGCTAAAACCCACATGTACAGAAATTGCTTTAGAGCATTTTTCTGGGGCATTTGTAAAAAAATGATCTATACATGAGGACGAGCGTGAACCGTCTCTATTAAAATGAATTCTTGTAGGTAGGTTCACAATCTGAGACAAATTGTATACAGTAGCTGCATCACTCAACTTTCTTTTCAAAGAACAATTACTAGAAAACCAATCCACATTCATATCTCCTGCAAATAATATTTCATAATCAGAATCGGTCACATTTTGCAACATTGTGCAAATATTATTCAAATAGTCAATACCAGAACTAGGTGGCCTATAGCAACAGCATGTTAAAATAGGCTTCATATGTGGTAAGTGCACTTGTAGCCATAGAGCTTCTACACCATTTATACCTAAGTCTTTTCTAATTTTTACAGGGATATGATCCTGAATATAAAACGCTGTCCCTCCTCCATATTCATCTCTATCCAATCGAAAAATGTCGTATCCTTGAATAGCCAACTCAGAATCCTGTATGTTTTCATCTAAGTGTGTTTCTGTGATAGCCATTACATGAATATTATTTTCATTCAAAATAGGACACAGCTCAGTGACCTTATTTCTTAGACTACATATGTTTAAATGTGCAAACCTTAACCCTTTTTTTGTACAGTGTTTGTACAGTCTATCAACAATGAGTAGTTTATGGGTGTATACTGTATATCGTATGTATATCGGAACCAGCTAACTCAATTTTTCCGCTTTTGCATTTTTTTTCCATAAATCAGGGCCATTGAACACCCTTTACGTCTGTGTGTTGATTCAAAAAATATTGAACCAATGAAAAGTATTAAAAAGCGCATCTGACAAAACCAGCTAACTCCATTGGGTCATCAAACTTTCTGTTAAACCAGCTAAGTTCACCAAAGGGGGGTGGAGTTAGCTGGTTTAGCTAACTCCACCCCCTTTTGACCTCAAACTTCACCCCCTTTTGACCTCAAACTTCATTGTGAGCTTGGAGGTCCATTCAGCTGTTCTTATCAATGATGAACAAAACCTCCTAAATCCACTTTTTTTTTTGTTTTTGTCATTTCCTGAAAAATGAACATTTTGGAGTTAGCTGGTTGCTGCCGGACAGCAGAGATATGCACAGTCTATAAGCTACATTAAACGTACCTGTGATGGCTGTGTTGCCTACATGAATCTTCAGTTGGGGGAAGTTGAGAGGTGGGCATGTCTGAGGTGGTTGCCATGCCTCAGCTCATCCACAGTGGAACACTGAATCCCTTTCTCGTTCTTTCTGTGGTCAAACAAAATGCCTAAAATCTGGCTACAGGCAACTATCCCTCAAGATTTGTTGTCAAACCAAAGTGACCTTTCGGTTCTTCCAAGTGCTTCTGAAATTTTGTGAAAGCGGCTGTTTTTCCTATTTGAAAACCAACCAAGAACTGCTAGGCTAATCGTATCACAGCCCATCGGGGCATGGAAAGCTGAAAAGCAATGGCACAAGGCTTTCTGCACAAATGTTTCTTTGCCTGTACAGTATGGCCTTTGTGAATCGCTGCTGAAACTAGCATAAAACAAGAGCAACACAGGGACGTCAGAGTCATCACACTTGATGACTCATGTGTGTCTTGGCAAGGTGGGTGGCGTGTAGCACAATCCTGGTGTCTGCCACTTCTTGATCACTCATCAAAACGTCTGGGCTCTCCACGAGCTGTCCTTTTCAATGTTTTTGGTTTATTCAGCATCTTCAGCTGGTTATATAATTGCAAACAAAAGCAGAAAGTGTAGCGTTATTGCCACGCACTGCTTGTCAAGTACTGTCAAGCACTTCTTTGGGCCTTGACATCACATGTGTACACAACTGCTGCACGTCTTTGTCTCTCTTGTAGCTTGATGAGAGTTTGGGTGGTCATATCGGTCAAAGACCATAGCAGCACTAGAGCTTTTTCCCCTCTCCCAATAGTAGTGAAGATTCATTTGAGAACACGTGCCACGTGGTCATTGAAAATGTGAAACCCTGATTCATAATAATCTTTATTCATTTAGACTGAAGTAATGCCATACCATTATGTAGATTATCCTTTTACATCAGGTAGCTCACATGCACAACTGACTTGATCTTCTTGCCTATAGGTCAGCGTTTGGAGGTTTATGTCATCCTGCCATCATGAGACAACACTTTCTTCTCAACACATCTCTTTGGCTTGAAACTGCTAGATGTCTCCTGAAAAGAAGAAAGTCCATCCGATGCTGTCCAGACTTTTCTTCTGGTGCAGTGCTTTCATGTCTGCAAAAGTGAATGAGCGTTTTCTTTTCTTTAGTTCCAAGAAGCTCTTTGTTCTTGTGCCCTTTGCAAGGCACTACTACTCTATAACAGCTGTTTTTGGTGATGAGCATCTTCAAGGAAACAGGACAAAGCTTTTGCCACCTCATCAGAGGCAATGTGACCAGTGACAATGTTTCTTCAAGAACACTATCTAGATCAAAGTAGTTTGGATTTTCCGCCATGTTGTTCTAATCTATGAAACCCTCGCAGATGTTTTACGTACCTAAAAAGATTTGACTTGTGTCATAAAAACTCACAGGCCTGACTTGACTTACAAATCCCCAAACCAGCTGTGAAACCCCATTACAGACATACAAGTAGAGTTTGGGTAGCCATTAGACCCCATTCCGTGCAGAGCCTATCAGCCATCAAGTCAGCAGAGTGTTCATGTGAGCGGGTTCCCATACTGACCCTCTCCTACAGGATACAGAGCCTTATCAACAGGAAAAGAGGCATCCTCAGACTGCCCTCAAAGAGTCTGTAGCGGGCCTTGCGGCCATTACATTTTCCCAGGTGGCCTGGGCGTCTGCCAAAGCAAGCTATGGCCGATAACAGTATGGATGCATGCTAGCAGCTCTAGGTGAAGGTCTTAGTAAAAGCAGCAGCAGTTCTCTTAGTCCACATATACACTGGGCCTTCCCGCATGGCCACCCACCCTTAGTTCATACTGTCAAGGAATACTGGGTTAACCAGGATGTTGAGACAAAAGGAGTCGGAGACCATTTGTATTGTAAAATAGACGTTTATTACATGAGCTCATGGAAGATGTACATTAAACGCAGAGGTCAGTGGTCAAATAGTTTTCTGGCAACCATGGCATGAGAACATAGTTATACACAAAGATAAACGGGGAGTTTGTGTCATAGGACCAGGCCATACTGAAAACAATAAATACCAGGCCTTGACTCTATAATATTCATATTGTCAGAACATATCATAATGGGTGACATACATAACATAAAAAGACAGATGGGTCTAACAGTGAATGTGAGATTATTCAACAATACATAGTCAGATACTGTATGAGTAAAGGAAATCCGACTCGCGCGCTCGCTCGCACACGCACACACACACACACACACACACACACACACACACACACACACACACACACACACACACACACACACACACACACACACACACACACACACACACACACACACATGCGCGCGTGTACGTTGACTGGCAGTCACAGTCACACACATACAGTATACACACCCAGACACTAGCACAGAGCTGGGAAACCACCTCCTCCTATAAAGACAACACCCTTCCTCCTCTCAAGTAGGTTAAAGTGAACTCTTAAACACTGATCAAAGTTTCTGAACACAGGGGAGACACTTGGAATTATGCGATATAATATTTCATACTGGACGCCCACATTCAGGCTAATTAAACATACAAAGCAAAGAATCTATAAATCATGGTATTGTGAAACCAGGGCCTTTGAAATCTTCTTGTGGTGATATAAGTGGCTAAGCAGGACGCAGGCAGATAGTATTGCAATGCAGGGTATTTAAGAACAAACCGGTACACTCCACTTCAAAGTTTTACGTTTCTTAAGTTATGCCATCCTTTAAAGGTTGGCAGTAACGTAGGTCAAAGTTCAGCTAACTTGGACTCTAAGTATAATGTCAGCTATGCACTGTCAAGGTGGCTGCCATCATTCACTCAAAAGGAAAACAATAGTGCTTTGTCATACAGTATGTAAGCAACGTTAATTGTTACCCCTGTATGGCACACATACCTATGGTTAGCATTAGAACTTTCATAAAACAAGGTGTTCTCTTGTCAGTGTTTAGTGACAAAGGAATAGAATCCTCTTGATACCGATGCTTTAGAAGCTCAGCCTCTGTTTATTACACATCAGTAATCTTTGTGTACACAAAGACATATGAGGATTACTGCATCTGAGTGTTGTGTTTTGTGTACACACAAGTATCTCTTTACTACTGCTATGTAAGAATCATGCGCTGACCAGTTACTACTGGCACTTTCTGCCCGTCCCTATGCTCCTTTGCCACACAGAAAGAAAGAGGGGTCCACAAATAACTATGAGCTGAAATATTGATGGTAAATTTGACTTGACTTTGACCTTACTTGGTACTAACTGCTCCTAAAATTGAATGCTACTGTGGAGATTTGCAGTAGGTGGTGACTCAGTATAGTAGCTACAGTAGTTGCATCCACTGCCCATCGAAAACTATGATCTCGTAGACCTACATAAGTCATTGTGGTGTTTATATACATACATACGTGATGTACATGCATGCATGCATGTGCAATGAGGAAAGTGCAATGAGGAAAAGTTTAAATCGTAACTGGTAAACTGGTATTGTTATTATCATGAGTCAGTGAGTTGAATTGAATCCACGTATGCTGGGGCAATTTAACACATGAAACCTATACATTTTTAATTGCTGCAGTAATTGTCCGGTAAGGGTAGCAGCTTTATTTAGCAGTTATAGAATAGTCTCATAGCAGTAGCCACACTACACATAATGAACATGGACCAACATTTCTGACACTGGCAGAACTCTATCGTAGCCAACAATAGTGTGGATAGTCTCGTAGATGGCTCACCTTGACCCTTAATTGCCAGACATGAATTTCTTCTGGAAAGGTACTAAGGCGGCCAATATTGTACAGTGTGTGGCCACTATAATTCCCTTTTTTAATAACCAGATTTTTTTCTCTCCCAGCTCTACTTTCATTTTTCTGTCTCAGGCTCCACTGTTAGTTTTGCATGATCTCAAATCCTTCCTCCGATCCATCTCTCCACTCTGTTTCCGCCTCTTCTTTCTCCCAGGCCTTTGTTGCATCCCAACTTTCTCTCCACTCCTTCCCAAAATAAACAACCTCCATATTGAGGCATGCCAGCTATTTGTTAAAAAAAAGCCCACAGCTTTTGGACACTGTTCTGACTCAGGTCCCTGAAGGGAGGCGAGATTACAAATTTAGCCTTTTTGCAAACTATCTCACTCTCTGTTTTCTTGTTCTTCTCAACATGCTCTCTTGAAACGCTCTCACGAGCTTTGAATTTCTCACAGGTCAGATGAGGAGTGTGTTGATTCCTGGGATGGCACCCAGCGTACACAGCTCAACATATGACTTCATGCTCCTGCTTGAGTAGCCTCATTTAATATTGATCAAGTCTTTAGTTTGTCAAGTAGTTTCCCTATACACTGTGAAATCAAAAACCTCTGTTAATTTAACTCTCTCAGTTAAATTAACAGAGGTTTTTACAGAGTCGCAGGGATTAGTCTGTCAAATAGCTTTCTTTTATCAGGTCTTGTTTCCTTGAATCAGGTTTATTTTCTTCTCAAATATATGTATTATAGTTCAAGCAATTTGAAAGGCAAATCAAAACAGCCCCCCCTCGTTGCAGTTAAAATGAATAGACAAACATAGGCATTATACATTACTTCACATCAAGTAAACAATAAAATAAAAAAATGAGTTAACCAAAAATGTATTAAAGATAATTACATATGTATATACAGTACATACATATATCAATGTAAATTAAGATGAGTTACCAACATTTAAGAGTATCACTTGCATAACTTGTTACTAAGTAATGCAAGTGATACACTGAATTGACATAGACAGAATATTAAAATGGGGACTACGGATTAATATGCGCTCCCTTCCAAATAAACGTATAAATACAAACATATCAGTCAATCTAGGAAGTGGCGTCATATTTTCAGAAATAAGTAATAAATGGCTGCCAACATGAAGGAAAAAAAAAATCTGTTGAACCTCATACATTAAGCCACATAGCTACAGAAGGAGGGGCTGGAGATTTAACAAAATCCTGTGTCTTGCTATCAGTGTGGCAAACACTACTGGTTAAAAGTTGAACATTTGGTGGAACTCCAAAATCTGGGGGCGAAGGCTCTGGACAAACCGCAAAAACCTCTGACAACACTGTTGTATTCAAAACATGTGAGTGTGATTAACTGGTGAAAGGGCACATCGATCACATTTATCATCGCTGCCAGCAAGTTTAGACTTGCAGTCTTGTAGTCTAAGTCTATGAAGTGAAAGATATTAAATTGAATGAGGCTTAATCTAGCACAGGAAGTTGAAGAATTAACCCGATCAATAGTCCCGTCCCCCATTCATCAGAAAAAGATTCACCCAATTCGATCTCCCATTTGTTCCTGTTCCTGGCCAGAGGGCTTGTATCAGGTTTTAGTAGGTTTGTCTACTCTGTTTCCCTTATACCATTGCATCCATGCCCACAAGGTTTTAGTGGCAAATCGCTAAGCTACCGTAAGACACTAAAATACACTTTTTAAGTTATCTAAATTCATAATTCTGTTTTGTGAAATTCTTCAGAGATAAAATGGTTATGCAGTTGACAAGCGTTTCAGTTCAATCTGTCATCAGGTTAATTCTATTTGTGCAACATAAACTGCTAAACAATACATCAATCAAATATAAAAATGTAGAAAGTGCCATTGATTTGAGGATTCTCAGTTGCCCTGTATGTAATTTTCTTCTTAGCGATATTATGTTCCAATGGAACACTGAAATTAAATGTGATGATTGCAGTAGTAGAAACACTGACTTAGGTTGTACATCTTAGGTATAATTTCATCACGTCAAGTTCATAATGTTCTTTACTAGCTATTCATTTATTTGTCTTGCAGACAAAGCTGAACTCATATTTCGTCATACAACGGTGTTGCTCCCTGAAAAGATCTGTTCTTTTTAGTGAGCGACACCACCAGCGTACGACTACAAATGAGACAGGCTTTAGAAGTCTTAACTGTGTGTTAGTTCACAGTGTCAAATCTTGTTGTCTCTTCACATTTCATTAAATGATGATATATTATGTCTCTGTCTGGAGTTGTCATCACTCTCCTTAGATCAACATGCACAATGGAACCAAGCACCAGTTCTCAGGCCTCGGCCTGGCTGGGGTTACGTCCCTTTGAGACGCACGCACACACACACGCACACACACACACACACACACGTGCGCGCGCACACGCACACGCACACGCACACACACACACACACACACACACACACACACACACACACACACACACACACACACACACACACACACACACACACACACACAGACACAGACACACAGACACACAGACACACAGACACACAGACACACACACACACACACACACACACACACACACACACACTTGAACGCCACCGTGACGGCACACTCCCATTTTGGCTGTAGCTTATCACAGACGTGTTTGGAAAAGCTACTCCTGATTAATGACCTGAATTTGACTTTTGTCTGAGGACCTGGCTTCCTAATGAACTTGGAAGCGTGTGTGCGCATGCGTGCGGGCGGGTATGTTGGTGTGTCAGGACTGGAGATAGGACTTCATTATGAACTTGAATATGTGCGTTTTTCCTATAGTACACTACACATGTTGGTAGTCTAGCATGCAGTGTTCTGAGCTCCGATAAAACACAGGGCACTTCAATCACTCATTTCAAACACTTCCTGGCTGATTCGGTTCACACACTAATCTTTGTTTGGTATGCATCTGCTGTATGTTTGTATGTGCTGACAGTAGGTCCTACAGTACCACCCACAAACTGAGTCGTACGCAGACTGTTTATTTCTTCAAAATTATTCATGGATTCAAAGCTCTTTGATCACTCAGTTTTTCCATTTGTTTTTTGTTCATTTCCCTCTGTTTTTACTCTTTCAGTCCGCCTTTGTTCTAGTCTGCTATAATATCTGTATGCCGTTCTTTTGCCCTCTCTCTAGCTCTCTCCATTTATCTGTCTTTCTGTTTCTCCTTCAGTTCAATTTACAGTACTTGATTCTTCTTCAAATTCATCTCAGGTTTATTTATATTAGCCGTTGATCACTGTTAAAGTATTAAAGGGCTTTACGGGCCCAATGAGACCACCTGTCCTTAGACCTTCAATCAGGCAAGGAAAAACTTCAATCAGGCAAGAAAAAAACTCTTGATGGAAAAAGAACAGGAAGAAACCTCAGGAAGTATCATAAAAGAGGGGATCCCTTCCAAGAAGTGAGAAATCTTCATATGCAAAAAGAACAAAACTATTAAATGTCCATGCTGGTAAAGTAACAGCAGTATAAACAATGTATACACAGTAGTATTAGCAGTATTGCATATTAATAATAAATACAACACAATGAGGGATGTCAAGGGTCAATAAGGTTCACAGCTGCCATAGAATATGGTGGCGTCCTTATCTCTTATGACTTATGTATTTTATATATTCCGTCTATGTGGTTATGTTACAACATTTAAAAAAAGAATATAGTGGAGTCTGATGGAGATCATTTGAGGACAGAGAGAGAGAGTGGAAAGGGACGTGCAGGACCATCAGTATGAACACGCTGCAGCCTGGGAGGTAGGGTTGCACATGGCCTACATTCTATATAAAACAGCACTCACATAGACATGACACACACCTCAGACATCTCACTCAATCACACAGACAGACAGACAGACAGACAGACAGACAGACAGACCACAGTGATGAGGTTCAGGAAGGTGCTCATAGTGGGTTACTATCGTCCCTTTGGAAGCAGAGGGTAGATAGGTGCAGTTTATGTGGCTATCCTAACCCGGCTGAGTCATACCAAAGACTATAAAAAGTGTCAAGGGTTGGATTGGGTCCTGCAACATACTAGCGTAATGTCCAGGGGGTGTACTCGTATACATGAAGCCGCCTCACACTACAGAAACAGATAGCAGGCTCGTCCTGACCTACGGGCCACATGGCTCGGATGTTTTTGCCCAAGGCTACTTACTTAAAGGAGAATTCCGTTCATTTTAAGTGTTATGTTTGATGTGCGTCAAATCACTTACCAACGTAGGAATGAAAATCGCGTGACTCCACAAATCCCCCTATCGACCCCCACCGTTGTCATGATAGTAGGATGCTGGATAGCCCAAATTCGCCTATTTTAACAAATGCAAAGTCTGTTTTTTTGCTTCTAGTACTCATTGTTGAGTCCCATGATAATGTAACAGGCGCTAAAACTCCGAGAAGCTAACGGCTAATAACAGAACGAGCTAATGCTGGGGCTGCTTATCTCTCTGCATGGCAGCCCCAGGTTGCCAGGTCGGGAGAGAAACAGGCAACCAGCATTAGCTCGTTCTGTTATTAGCCGTTAGCTTCTCGGAGTTTTAGCGCCTGTTACATTATCATGGGACTCAACAATGAGTACTAGAAGCAAAAAAACAGACTTTGCATTTGTTAAAATAGGCGAATTTGGGCTATCCAGCATCCTACTATCATGACAACGGTGGGGGTCGATAGGGGGATTTGTGGAGTCACGCGATTTTCATTTCTACGTTGGTAAGTGATTTGACGCACATCAAACATAACACTTAAAATGAACGGAATTCTCCTTTAACCCTAAAAAATAGATTTTATAACATTCTCAGGAACAGAATTAGGGTTGGTCAAAATAAGTATTGAGCTAGGATTTAAAGCTATCTATAATTGTAACTTATCTGAGATGGGCCATCTACTATATGATGGTGCTGACCCTTGTAAGATTTTATAGGATAACAGTACTGCTCTAGCATGAATTATGCTCTAGCCAGTGAAGGGAGGAAAGTACAGTATAAGGGTAATATGGCCATCTTTCTTAAGATGGCCATATATAGGAAGAATTCAAGCGGTAGAAATGTGTATGAGTTGAAGGCCCTTCATAGTGTATTATTATCATTATTATTAAAACAAGACAGGGTCTATTAACAGCATGGCTCCCATGTGGATCTCAGACTTCATGTGGCGAAGGTCTGCAGCTTCTGGTGTTTTTGTCATGCTAGACTTTTGTTTTCTTTCTGCATCTAATTTTCTGTGCTTTGCATGATTGGATTTGCATCAAGAGATTGTGTTGTAGGCAAGATGACAATTAAAGGTACATGCAGTTAGGTTTTATTATTTATTTCTGGTGTATTGATTATGCCATATCATCCGATGACATCAGTCATCTCAAAATGTAGGCATGGTTTCAGCTCAATCCGATCCCCATTGACTTCTACTATAATATTCATGTTAAATACTAAAAAAATATAAAACATAATTATGTGAAAAATGTGTGGAGTTGGCCTATTGGCTGCGTGCACAAGACATTTGGTGCTGATCCAGTGGATATTGTAAGATTAGCTCTGGACAACAGACGCACACGGACACATGGACACACACACAGATACTTTTATAGCTCTTACAGAGCCACACCGTTAAAAGATAATTGATAGATCTGCTTGTGATAACAGTTCTCTTGCTCAAGGTGATTTATTTATTTGGGTTATATAAAGAGTGAAAACAATCCATGGCATGTGCCTTCATAGTACAAAAGCTAAAAGAGAAGCCAGTCTTTTACATATTTTTTTGTTAGGTTTGTAAATTTGTAGGTTTGTATTAGGTTTGCTCTTCATGTACTTGGTTCTATATTAGCATGAGAGTTTGGAACACTATTGTAATTTGTATAATTTGTATAGACCCTGATCCTAATGATCGAGAGAGAGAGAGAGAGAGAGAGAGAGAGAGAGAGAGAGAGAGAGAGAGAGAGAGAGAGAGAGAGAGAGAGAGAGAGAGAGAGAGAGAGAGAGAGAGAGAGAGAGAGAGATGAGGAATGCTGCATTTTCTCTGTTTATCTCAGTGTTCTTATTGGGTGCAAACATCAGACTGGTTCTACTCCACATTGCCCTGTCAGTAAGTGATGTAAGACATTAGTCACCATTGGGGCCTGTTGCACGCACACGCACACGCACACAAAAGTCTGTGTGCACACAGACTTTGGTAAACTAAGTGTGTGGTATTGTGTCATATACTTGCATACTTACATTCACATTTCCCTCGCTCTCTCCCTCTCTGATCCACACACACACCCACACACACACACACACACACACACACACACACACACACACACACACACACACACACACACACACACACACACACACACACACACACACACACACACACACACACACACACACACACACACACACACAGAGTGTGTGTTTAGACTAGGCCACTGGTCCTATATAGAGATATAGATCACTGTTTTGCTTCCCGAGCATGATGAAGGGTAATTACATCTGAACAGAGGAACAACAACAGAGAGAGAGAGAGATAGAGAGAGAGAGAGAGAGAGAGAGAGAGAGAGAGAGCAGATCCAAGGGGGATCGGTGACACGTGACAGGGAACAAAGAACAGACAAAAATGATCAAGACACTGGCTTAAAGAAAGAGAGAGAAACAGGGGGAGCTACACTGCAATGTTAATTTAATTTGGATTTTAAAAATGGACCTGTAAGTAGTGTACCCAAAACTCCTTTCCCTTGGACCCTTCATGAAGCTACAGAGGTCCTATGTGCCTGTGCAGACCCCCAGCACCAGCTCCTTCTCCACGCACACGCACACACGCACACGCACACACACACACACGCTTCTTAAGTAGGTGTGTGACGACATGCTGCCGTGTCTGGCTGCCTTGCTAGCTGGCCTGTCTTCGGCCCTATGTTTTCCTCTGAGTCTGGGAGTTGTAGAAGTGCTGATGTGGCCCTGAACTACTTTGTCTGTGGCTTCGTCTGTGTGAGTTCCTTCTCCATGTGTTGTCGGCTGAAAGTGCAGCTTCAGCTGAGATTCTGCTGGACGGAATGCACAAACACTGCTGTCCCCACATTGTATGCTGCTGTTGACAGAATTATAGTGTGGTGCTTTGCGGCGCTCGAGTTGATGTCGCTAATCAGCAATTAGACAAGTGCCTCGATTTGAACAACAGTCACTGAATTGAATTGAATTGAATTGACACAATTCTGCTGACATGGACAAATTAAAAAAACATGAAATTTAACAATGAATACGTTCCGTCACGCAATCCCAACGGTTATAGCTGTGTTGTTTGACCCGGCGAAGATATGGCAGAGTTGGCCACGGCCCGAAATCAGGGTCGTCTGAGCAACAACTGATGTTGCAACATTGTACCATGTCATTGCTGTTGGTAAACAGGTGGTTTCTAAGTGTCCAGTCAGTGGACGATTACTGAAAAGTGAAAACCCTATGACGTCCATGTAGTTACTCATGACTCACTTCAAGGTCAGTCTCTGTGTGTGTGTGTGTGTGTGTGTGTGTGTGTGTGTGTGTGTGTGTGTGTGTGTGTGTGTGTGTGTGTGTGTGTGTGTGTGTGCGTGTGCGTGTGCGTGTGCACGCGTGCGCGCGTGTGTGTGTGTGTGTGTGTCTATAATATCTATGTATCAGACTTTGTGTCGATCTCTCTCCCCCTGTTACCTTTTCATCAAAGACAAAGTTGAGCTGTGTGAGGAGAAGGTGAACAAGAAAGAGAAGTACAAAGAGAACTGTTTTCATAGTAGATTTTTGGCCTTAAAACCTAGTCCTTTGTTGAGCAATGGTCACCGAGTTATGGCCATTTGAAGTGTTAAACATTGCTGCAACACTGCTGTAGTACCCCATATGTGAGCAATTGAGTTTTTTGGTGTGACTATTCTCATGCCAGACCCCTGAACAGTGTTTATACCACATTTGGCACGGATTGGAGAATCAGTGCGCTGTGGCGCCCCTGTTGGGACCCCTGGGGGGCACACGTGGCCCCTGGTGTGACTATTCACTCAGACCCCTGAACAGTGTTCGTGCAAAGTTCGCTGTGGATCAGAAGCAAGTCCGGATGTCACATTTGTGACGTCCGTGGTCCCCACCCTCTACACAGATGACAACAGGATGGGAGGTTGGGGGTGGTTAGGCGAGGAGAGAAGGTGCAGGTGTAAGGATTTGTAAAGAAGAAGAGTTGGAGGAGGGTGAAAGGGGGGGGGGGGGCTAAACAAAAGTCTGCGGATCAGGGGTTAGTTCAACAGGATGAATATTTCATTTGTTTTTCACTCTGTCTGCCTTTCTCAGACACACTTTCTCTCTCAATTAAATTCAGTATAATTCCATTTATTACAATTATGATACATTCTACATCAAATTAAACTGATTTGGCATGATAAAACACAACATAAATATATCTTATGCACTGTTTCACTGTCTGGTCTTTCTCTCTGTGTGTCTCTTCTCTCTCTATATGTCTGTCTAACATTTTCTCTGTTAGAGGAAACCTGAAAGAGGTTGAGGAAGGGGAAAGGAGTGGATGTATGTTGGGTTGGGGGGGGGTTGAAAATATAACTTCTGGAATATTTCTCAGACTGAAACAAGGGAAAACATCTTTTCAGGAAATGACTTTCACACAGTTTGTGAAGTCCTTCGCCAGATATGTTGAAACTATTTCAAGTTCCAGTCTCAAGACTTTGAAAGCAGTTGTTTAAAGGTAATGTAAAAGCGTTGCTAAAAAGAAAGGGCGGGGGGCTGTTTTGTTAAGATGACAAATGTTGTGTTATGAAAATAATTGTATGACCCATCGGAATACTGTTACATACAACTGGCTTCATTTCAATAGGAGATATTCAACGCAAAAGTATACATTTAATTCTAGAGATGAAGTGCAAAGTTCCCAAATCCAGCCTTCAATAGTGACTGTCCTATTATGTATCACATTTATACACACTTAAATGCATAGTAAACATACTTTTATTTATTATTATACAAAAGTGGCAAGACTTCCTCTTCTATATTTATTGTATACAATGAGACCTCTTAATAAAAGCAACAAAAAGGCAACGGCATGGACACACATACTTTTATTTAGAGCACAAAATCATAACTGACTAGCTCCAGTTGTGCCAGCACACAGATGATTTTACAGGACAACAACACGTGAAATTGTTTTTTATGCTAGCCCATGAGTAGCCTCGATCTCCAGGCTTTTATTTTCCTTCGTGTTTTGCTCAAAAAGAATGAGCAACTGTTGAGTTTATTGGACACAATGATGGGTGAATTCTTCCAAAACTGAAGTACGGTATTTAAATTGGACTGAGACTGTTCATATTTTCATGTCCAAATGAGGAATATTTCAGATAATATGCAACATACTGTTCAAATTATACAGTGGGTAATGGTTTGGAAAAGGACTCTGTCCTAAATTCAGCACTACCATGGATATAACTGCTTAAATGCCCTTCAGGGACGAGGTGAGCTTTGGATGTGGGCGCAGACTGTTCTTGTTCCAGCCAGACAGGACAATTTACACTATTAAACACCAAGCATATTTAATTAAATTCAACTTTTCACTCTTGCTAACGTCCCTGTTTTTTTGTAGGAGAAGGTTCTGTTCTTTCTCCTTTGGTCTACTGTTTTGCATTGGCTCTGTCCAGGCTGCTGTGAACAGTCTACTGTTGGGAGTCTTGTCTCCTAGAATAACAGCAGCTACTGGGTTTTTCAGGAGTCTCGGGTCAAATGTCTAGAGTCTCCACAGAGATCGTTTTGTCTGTCTGTCTGTCTGTCTGTCTGTCTGTCTGTCTGTCTGTCTGTCTGTCTGTCTGTCTGTCTGTCTGTGTCAGTCTCTGCCTCTCTCTGTGTCAGTCTCTGTCTCTCTGTGTGTGTGTGTGTGTGTGTGTGTGTGTGTGTGTGTGTGTGTGTGTGTGTGTGTGTGTGTGTGTGTGTGTGTGTGTGTGTGTGTGTGTGTGTGTGTGAAACTGTATTAGTCTCAGTGAAATCTTGCCGGACCAAAAGAAAATCCCAAACGTCTTGTTTTCATCAGGTCTGTTTCCTGTCCTAAACCTTACTTTCTGCCGTTGGATTTGGAGGGTGTGTGTGTGTGTGTGTGTGTGTGTGTGTGTGTGTGTGTGTGTGTGTGTGTGTGTGTGTGTGTGTGTGTGTGTGTGTGTGTGTGTGTGTGTGTGTGTGTGTGTGTGTGTGTGTGTGTGTGTGTGTGTGTGTGTGTGTGTGTGTGTGCGTGCGTGCGTGCGTGCGTGCGTGCGTCTAGATTGAGTGTACATGTTCAGAGTCTAGATTGCTGTAAAAGCTAAGAACAAGTTTATTCACACATTTTCACTCTTGCATTTATAGACCAATACGTGACCTATAACTGACATCAGTCAGATGTTGTTGAAAACACAATTTGAGATTCATGCAGGACAGAGTAGATTCATAGCTTTTATAGCTACACCATGTATTCAGAGAAATATATCACACCATCACACTGCATATCGACTGTAATCAAAGTTGGACCCACACTGCACGATGTTGGCATACATCATACTTTCTTCAATCCTTTTCATTCACTTCACTCAAGCGAAACACTGACATCCATCAACAATTTTCTCCAGACGAGTTAATGTAGCAGACCAGTTCACATAATTATACACATATGTACATGAATCTTAATTTCTCTTCAAGAATGTAAACATGGACCCTCATGATTAAAAGTGTACTCTCTGAAAGTTAGATTAACACTCTCAGTTTCAGTGTATGGACCTGTCTGTGTATTCATATAGTATTGTAACTATGGGACAGTAACAGTTAACTTAAAGACTCATTTGCTCCCCTTTTTGCATTCTCTCTGCAAGCAAATATTTATGTAATGGAGCAGCCCCAGCATAGACCCACAGACCCTTGGCCAGGCAGAGTCATGCCTGCACGCCGCGTACAGTAAGTGCGCACGTGTGCATGCACATGCACATGCACATGCACATGCACATGCACATGCACATGCACATGCACATGCACATGCACATGCACATGCACATGCACATGCACATGCACATGCACAAGCACGCGCACGCGCACGCGCACGCACGCACGCACGCACGCACGCACGCACGCACGCACGCACGCACGCACGCACGCACACACACACACACACACACACACACACACACACACACACACACACACGCACACACCACAGGCTAGGATTAGAACCCTATTAGGAGCTGGAGAGGAGCACATGGACTGCACCCTGCCTTCCACATGCACGCACACACGCACGCATGTGCGCGGACTATGGCCAGGCAAGCCAGGTATTTGTGCTCTAATAAGAGTTGGAGAGCAGGGCAGGGTGGAATGCAGATGTCTACTCCACTCAGTATACTGTGGATGTCTACTACAGTTTGACTATGCGCAAGTGAAGGGGTGAACTTGACATGTATGTATGCAAAGGACTCATCTTTTTGGCATGGTAGCCCAGTGGTTGGAGAAACTGTCCTATAACCAAATGTTCTCATGTCTGAACCCCAGAAGAGTCAAACAACCAGCCAATGTGTCCATCACCTATCATGTATTATTGAAACAAGAAACATCTCACCTTGTCACTCACTGTCAGTCACGCTGTCCAAAAGTGTTAGTTGAAATGTAAATGTCCTGTTTAAAATGGCGTACAGTTTAACCACTTAAACCATGTAGTCTTAGAGAACTGGACTTGAGTTACAATTGTACTTTGACCGCTTTCTTCCATCCAATGTCTTTGCCAAAAATGTGCAGATCTACAAGCTCACAACGCGTCACGTTGCAACACGTTGTGAGCTTGTAGAGCAGCTATTTGTGGCGAATGTTCCCCCCAGATCCTTTCCTGTCCACTGGATTAGTCATTGGGAATGGTAAATTCAGCAAGAATGCAGAAAACACTAGTATAGTCACTAGTCACTGGTCCGTTGCTATTTTGAGAACCACAAACCCACATGGAATGTACAGTAGAAAACAATGAGTGCAGTACACAGAGTCAGCAACAGTGGAGCCGGCAGAGGTTCAGTGCCATGCTCAAGGCAAGTGGCAGCAGTGTAGCACCCTCAGCTGTGACAAGCAAGCCTGACATTTGAAAGTAGCAGATTTTCGGATCCAGTCGTGCAGACAGCTGGGGCTGAAGTTTACAAACAATACAGAGATGGGATTACTTCACAGTCTATTCATCAAGCGGTGGAAGAAATAGACTGGAGTCAAGTGGAATTCCCCCATTCATCAATTTATTTTTAACGGACACACACCCAACCTACCCCCCCCCCCCCTCACACACACACACACACACACACACACACACACACACACACACACACACACACACACACACACACACACACACACACACACACACACACACACACACACACACACACACACACACACACACACCATGAACCCGTCATTCCACCTTCACACGCACACAGGCTGATAAATGCACACGCCACTGTCTTTTAGAGCCGGGGTGCGACTCTGATTAGCTTCCTGGCGGGAGCACTGTCTCTCCAGGCGCAGGGTTCCTCCCGTGGCGTGGTGGCGGAGGAGAGACAGAGGGAGAGAGAAGGAGAGAGAGACAGACAGACAGGCAGCAGAGGGGTGGAGAGAGGTGTAGCCCGTTGGTGTTTGTTTGGACTGTGTTCCTTATTTCCGTGAATTCTGAGTGGTCAGGAAACATGGTGGGGAGAGGTAGACAATGGGCTATTGTGAGACCCCACTTTATGTCCCAGCAAGGTCTAAAACAGGAAGCGTGCACTGAAACGAACGCAGACGCGTGCACAACAGGATCCCGTGCAAGCAAGCAAGCACACTGCAAGATCTGGAGCGTTAATTTCACTCTGTATGTGTGAAAATGGACCACTTAAGTTAGAGTTAAATTATCATTCCAGATTTCACATTGTAGACACAGATACCCCAAACACACCCTCACATTCTCTCCCTCTCTCACTCACAAACATAGCTACAGATGCATGCAGGTAGACAGACTGACACGCACGCAGGCACACACACTCACACATGCTGTCCCACATATACATGCATGTATGGACAGTTGGACACACACACACACACACACACACACACACACACACACACACACACACACACACACACACACACACACACACACACACACACACACACACACACACACACACACACACACACACACACACACACACACACGCACTCTCTCTCTCTCTGTCTCTCTTCATGCTATTTGCACTACACCCACATGTACACACACAGACCACATCCACACGCCCAGCACACACACAAAAAACGCTGTTTCTCTGTCACATACCACAGGTTCTGTAAATAGCTACCTCTACAGATCTCTACCTTCCTCTGCTTCTTTTTTAGAGCCGGTGTAAAAGCCATGCATCATGCTGGTCCTGGGCCCATCTCTTTCATCTGCTCTAGAGAGGTGGCGTGTTCCAGTACACAGTTCAGCTCTGGCCATGAGCCCCAGGAGCCAGGGATCAGAAGTCCAACAAACGTGTGTGTGTGTGTGTGTGTGTGTGTGTGTGTGTGTGTGTGTGTGTGTGTGTGTGTGTGTGTGTGTGTGTGTGTGTGTGTGTGTGTGTGTGTGTGAGAACTCAAACCCCAGGGCTGTGCATCTGCAACGTGACAACAGAGCAGCGATGCTCATATAATCTATGATATGTGTTTACTTAGTGTGAGCCATTGGTTGGATCCTGAGGATAGAGGTCAGGAGTGTGCAAGAGTGTGCGAGTGCTTCTACTATTGTGCCCGTGCCTGTGTGTGTGTGTGTGTGTGTGTGTGTGTGTGTGTGTGTGTGTGTGTGTGTGTGTGTGTGTGTGTGTGTGTGTGTGTGTGTGTGTGTGTGTGTGTGTGTGTGTGTGTGTGTGTGTGTGTGTGTTGTTCATACTATGTGTGTTCATACTATTTGGAATGTGGCTACATGACCTTTGGTCTCCGTGTATGGGCGACTGACCTAAAAGACTGACACTGGGTGTACTGGTTCAGCGCCTGGCTTCTCTCACACCAACACACACACACACACACACACACACACACACACACACACACACACACACACACACACACACACACACACACACACACACACACACACACACACACACACACACACACACACACACACACACACACACACACACACACACACATTTGAATTATTTTATTTGGATCTGCACAAAAAGCGCATTACATAATAGATCCACACACTGATCAGAAGAAGGTTACACTATGGTCAAACCAGTTACAACTGGATACCCATGCATGCTTATTAACACACAGAGGAAAGAGCTAGCACATTGATGACTTATTATTGTATATGAAACATTGCCTTCTCCAGATAGACAAGTTGCCTATAGATAGCTGAGACAGTATTTAGCCAGCTTTTTTGCATTTGTCTTTTGCAATCCTCTCAATAGCAGTCCACACACACACACACACACACACACGCATGCATGCACGCACGCGCGCGCGCGCGCACACACACACACACACACACATTACATTACATTACATTACAGTCATTTAGCAGACGCTTTTATCCAAAGCGACTTACAATAACACACACACACACACACACACACACACACACACACACACACACACACACACACACACACACACACACACACACACACACACACACACACACTCACAGACTTTGGCAAGCAGACTTTTTGACATGCATATCCCTGTCATACAAACCAAAAACATCTGATGTGTGCAATTTATGAGTGTAGTAGCACAACATGGCACATATTTGTCAACATGACGGGTACTGCTCTAAGTATGTGTGTTTTGGGACGAAGGCGTCTGTGTGTGCTTTCATTCACCTCAGAGTAATGGGTACTGATTATGTTGGGCACCGTGGCATCTTAATAGCAGTGTTTGAATGTGTGTTTGTGGCAGAAAGTTTGTAAATGTGAAGAAATAGCAGTGTGTGGTCAGTCATTGTAAGCAGGGGCAGACAGAATGACGTTTCTATTTTAGAATGTAAAAAAGAGAGTTGTGCAATAGCTGGACCTTATTGTGAATATATAGTTGTGAACTAACTCCTGTAAATGTCTGTGTTTTAGTACAGTAGTTCTAACTCTGACCTTTGGGACCCAGAATACTGCTAGTTTTCATACAAACTACAGTAAAGTGTTATTTTAACTATTGACCCTTACGGGTCGATTTCAACACTTTCTTTTCTTAAACTTTCCTGTCCTGAGTTTTGAGTGTTAAATTAACACTAGAGTTTTACTGTGTCTTAGCATCTAATCAGAGACTTTAGACCTGGGGAAACAGGTGAAAATCCTGGCACAGTAGAAAGATATTAGTTTGGGCCTCTGGTCTGGAGTTTAGACTGTTTGTAGTAGACTTTTCACAGCAATAAAGTCCAAGTGTAGAGAGGGAGGGCTAAGAGCCCACTGCAACAATAGTGTGTAGTTAGTGCAAACATATGTTCCTCATTCAGTCTCTCTTCTGTTCTCTTCATCTTCCATATCTTTCTTCTCTGTTCTCTTTCATTATTCTGTTACCAGGTCTCTCTCTCTCTCTCTCTCTCTCTCGCTCTCTCTCTCTCTCTCTCTCTCTCTCTCTCTCTCTCTCTCTCTCTCTCTCTCTCTCTCTCTCTCTCTCTCTCTCTCAGGGTGTCAATCTGGCTCTATGTTTCTCTGTGCTGCTGTGGATGTCTGTCTCTCCATGGCCCTGTGCCCATGCAGCCACCACTGGGCAGCATTCCTTACCCTGGGCCAAGAGGAAGAGAGGGAATGGGGGGATAACTGGAAGGAATGAGGTGAAGAGAGAGAACGAGAGATGGAGGAGAGGGAGAAAAGACAGCAGGACAGAGCGAAAGAGCAGGAGAAGGAGGGAGTAGATATGAGAGAGGGCAGAGAGAGTGTAAAGAGAAAAGAAAAAGACAGAGGACAGGGAGAGAGGAGGAGAAAGACAGAGAGATTGGACCACAGCAGGTCTCCTTATATAGAGCTGATGTTTTACAGCTGTGTCGCTCTGCGGTGACCTCACTCGTCAGCAAGGCATGAAGCTACTTTTGTTTTTTAATTGTAAATCCCCCCCTGGTTTGTGATAGTGCCTACTGACTATAAATGTTCCATTTCAGCAGTTCTGTTTGTTTATAGCTGCTCTCTCTCTTTAGACGGGCACTCAACGGCACAGTGTGTCAGGCCGCAGGACGGAGAGGACCGCACGGTTGGGCTGAAAATAAATTCTAGTCTAGGCTATAATAAAATGCAAAAACACACTCGCGGTCCGTCTTCGCTTTCCCGGTGGCAGGAGTGAAATGTCATACCCTGAAGGTAACTTATGATGCCTGGACTGTTTCGTGGTGCAGGGAAAGAAAGGTTTCACTGAGAAGGCAAAAGGGACTCCGCCCTGGCCATTGGCTCCTATTACTTGAAGCTTTTCAGTGTGTGTGTGTGTGTGTGTGTGTGTGTGTGTGTGTGTGTGTGTGTGTGTGTGTGTGTGTGTGTGTGTGTGTGTGTGTGTGTGTGTGTGTGTGTGTGTGTGTGTGTGTGTGTGTGTGTGTGTGTGTGTGTGTGTGTGTGTGCTTGTGTGTGTGGCTGCCTATATCTACATTAAACATAAGGATACAAGTTGTGTATGCAGAGGTGTGTGCATGTGTTTATGTGAGTGTATTTGCTATTTGCATGCATTTTATTTGCGCCTTTATTTATTGGTTAACATTTACAATGTTTCCACTGTGTGTGTGTGTGTGTGTGTGTGTGTGTGTGTGTGTGTGTGTGTGTGTGTGTGTGTGTGTGTGTGTGTGTGTGTGTGTGTGTGTGTGTGTGTGTGTGTGTGTGTGTGTGTGTGTGTGTGTGGTACTATTGGCAGATGCAGCAGTCTGACTGTGGGTACAGTGATGGAGAAAGTTTGGCTCAGGACTGAAGCCACGCATACACTTCTTGCTGTCTCTCTTTCACTCTGCCTGTTCTCATTTTTATCCCATTTCTCTGTGTCTTATTCTTCTTAATCCTTTCTCCCTTTGTTTTTATTTTTCTCTTTGTCTCACAGAGTCCCTGTCCTACGTCTCTTTCTATCTCTATGTCTCTCTAAGTTTTGCTCTCTGGTTCTCTATCACTGTTGGTCTCTTCTTTTCTAGCTTGCCCTCTCTTTCCCTTTCTCTCTCACTCTCTCCTCCTCTCTTTTCTCCAGCTCTGACTCCATCCTAACTGCTCTCCCGACCAACTTGTCAGGCCAGCACACATCATTCTCTAACCCTAACCCACCCATTTAGTTTTAGGGTCCTTTACCATCATAACAGGAGTGTCCCAACCAGTTAGAGCATCTTAATACATCTATACGTCTCACCTCATTGACTTGATTTAAACTAAGGACAGCAAACAAAGCCATTGAGATGTCTTTATAGTTAGACTGGCATCCTCTGTGGTTTATCTGCCAAGACAAAGACTGGCTGTGGTTGACATTACTGATGAATAAGGCAACAGGTGGCATCAGTCCATTGAGAAGGATTTCTCTGTTTCTATTACAACTTTTATTCATCATGTCATGTTATTATCACTAATAGAAGACAGAAAACCAATGTCTACAATAATTATTTTTAAGTGCCATTATAAAAGTTTTATTTTTATGATAAATAGGCCTGCAGACCTAATTACAAAACAATACAAAACTGTCTTCTGGAAGACAGTGTTGTAGACTACTGTTTAACTAGGAAAGATACATGCATGTCCAGGAATTAAACAGTAGGTATTAATGTAAGTTTTCAGTTAATGCTGGTCATCACACAGATGTTAACTAAAGCCAGAAAGGACTCATCAGATGGTTATTCACATAACACTTGCATCCAAATCTGGAAGGATGCTTCGTTGGTCTCTATAACCAAAGATATCTGGAAGTATTTTACAAGAGCTTCATAATTAGATATGCGGCTTTAAAGCTGCTGTGGAAAATATTCACAGCGTAATGTAATAACACAGGGGGACAGAGAAAGAGAGAGACAGGGAAAAAGAGAGAGGGGATGGCTGGACATGAGTTTGTGTACACATGCATGTTCAGTTAAGTTAATACCACACATCTTAAATTGATTAGACAATGGAAATGCCAGTGTTGTCAGAAAATATTCCCATCCTTTGTTCCCCATGCTTGCCTTAAGCACACGATGACTGGTCAGTCAGTGGTCACTGACCATTGTGTTAACCACTTAAGCCCTTTACTATATTTCATGAAAGGTGACCTACAAGCTCACAATGCATGATGATGCATTGTGAGCTTTTAGATCAATTTGTGCTACCTTTCTAAACAGAAGGTCTATACTCTATCAAACTGGTAGACAGTTTTTCAGTCACTAGTACAAACAACACCTGCCGATGTTTGTAGATCAGACAAGGGGAGAGCACCAGTATAGGAATGGGGGCTCCATTCCTCTGCCCATCCAGCCACCACAGGAACAGTCCTAACCAAGGGGAGACTTCTCTTTCTCTACTTGTACTGCACACTTCACACAGACTGGACAGGCATTTCCTGTGGGCGGAGCCAGAGAACAGAGACATTCTTGGGCCAGGCACCACTATACTTCCTGCCCTTGTAAAACACCCAACTGAAAGAGGTGCTTTCTGAACCTCAACTCTTTCTCACTTATTACTCTCTCCCCTGCAGCTTTTCTGTTGACACCTGTACACAAATACATTCTGTGAACCTAATCCTTCTTGTTTCTTTTTTGGTCAATGTTCACTACTCCATAATATGTAGCCGAAGTGTGTTGTCATGTTTATTTTTGTGCTTTGTCAAACATGTAAAAAGGTGTAACTGTGTTTGGACAGTGCAGAATGGCCATGTCTCTGTTGTTTATTTTTTCCATTGTCCCCATTCACTGAATGTCTTTTGGGCAAAGTCAAGACAGTATTTCCAAGAGAGGAAGTGTTCAGTCTTGCCTTCTCCATGGCTGTAGTGTTTCTACTGCCAAGTGCCAACTGTTGCTGCTTTGCTGATGTATCCAAGTTATGGCTCATTTATACTTTGCAAGACCATGTCGCTTACTGTTTTTCATTTGATAATCAAGAGAAGATATCAGTTTCTCATAACCCAAACTGTAAAGTCCACACATCATACCCCATCATACACAGTGACCAGCAAAAGAAAGACAAGCTGTCTTCAAATCTCTCTTCACAAACCTCACGTCTTTCTTTGTCTGATGTCTCGAGTGCACACTCTTTGCTGTCATCAACACACTTATCTTCTTCATCAGTTCTTGTTGCAATCATTCATTTCACACTCTCCACTGTTATGTTACCTGCCCACCTACAGTAGGCTATAGTCTAGACAATTATGCATTAAATCAGGTCAACAACAATCATCTCAGATAGGGGTTCTGAGACAAAATCTTATCAAATCAGTGGTCTACTATTGTAGACATGACATGAAAAAGTTTCATAACACTGGACTAAAGGACTTGAGTTTGAAAGGCAGGAACCAGTTGAGAACCACTGCTTTATGTGTATGTATTTGGTCAGTGTTAGAGTTAGCCCAACTTGTGTATAACTGGATGCTGTGTGCGTGCCAGTATATGGTTTTCTTTAATGTTGACACCTGTGTGTGTATATGTGCATGCACACACGTGTGTGTATGCGAGTGGGATGGGATGTCGAGTAGGTGTCACAGTCACCTGCTGCCCTCCCAGGGCTCGCATGTGTGTCTAGTGGTGTGTTGGAGTTGATGTCTCCAAGGAGATTCAACAGCTGCACCATAGGGTCTGTATTCAACAGCTGTGTGCCTTGGGTGGTGGAGAATGTTTCTAGTGCTATGGAGGAATGTGGTGTATGTGTGTGTGTGTGTGTACACATAACTATTGAATATATATATATATATATATATATAGGTAGACGTTGACCTGTTTTCTATGCATGAACATTGCTATACAAATAAATTATGATTCACATATGATCATTAAGATCATAAGTTGATTTTGAGCTACAGAAGAGAAGAAAGCAGTAGCCATGTTTGCCGTGTTAGAGACGACCCCACTCCAACGCACGTACAGTACTAGGTCAAGTAGGCTGTAAAAATAAATATATTTATAATTATACTTTTATTCAATGTCGATAACATATGCATACTTTTTTTACAGGTGCCTAAAGGTCTGGGATAGATGTGCTGGTGAAATGCTTTAGTACGGAACCTTTGTTTTTGTCCTTATTAGGGGACAAACATGTAGTCATACCTCACATGCTTTCCACTACTTTCTGGAATGAGGCCTAGGGATTCATACCTCTATGGGATTCATGCACACCTACTGCCATCTACTGGTTAAAGGCAGTCACTGCCATTTATCGATACATCAGTTATCTGAACGTTGGTATTAATTTGACTGGTAGCACTTTGGGTGTAAGAAATGTGCATTATACACTTGTATTGATATTATTATTTTTTTATTAACAACTCCTTTTTAAAAGGAAAATTAGAAAACACATTTTTGAAAAACAAAGCAAATTCTGGAAGTAAACATTCTTTGATCCATCCATCCTCTATGGTCCTTGTCCATCACCCAGTGGATTTGCAGAGGACATTTTCGTGCTCATAGTATTTTAATTCCTATTCGTTGTCACAGAGGGAATACAGAAGCTTAATCTGTTCTGGATATTCAAATCCTGACCTGTGGGGAATGCATACACAACACATCAACATCCATTCAATAATGTAATATGCCTTATAATAAGATTTTCTTCCTGATTAGTGAATACAAAGGTTAAATATGAGACAGGACTGGGTTTTTAGGATAAATTCATGGAAAGGGGACTTCTACCACTCCTTCAGCTGTAGTTTCTTCCCAAAAGTTTGGTACCCTACTTATACCACCATGACCTCTGAGTATGACCCTTTGTCCCCCTTCAGCCCACTCACCGTCCAGGGGTCTCAAGAATCATAGGGATGTTGTCCAGTCTTGGTTCGTTAACGATGTCTTGGAATGCTGCAATTCCAATATTCCCCTTACCGATGTCCTCGTGGCGGTCAAGGTGGCAGCCCAGCGCACCTGTCAATCACACAGATGTACAGGAACACTGAGGAGGAGGAGTCTTGTACTTAGAGGAGCTCCGGTGTGGGAGGACCCAGAGTTATACTGAAGGTTTTTATACCTGGGATACCAGGTGAATGCAATAAACTTCTCTGGTGCCAGTAGTCTACATCCCCTGGAACCAGAGCTGAGAACCACTATTGTGGAGTTTACTAAGGTTACGCATCAAGTACATTATTGCAAGTTGCAGAGAATTCATGCAACTTTTGTACAATCCCACATTTTCTTGTAGAGTATGGATCCTATTCTACCAATTATGAAGAACTCTTTTCCACGTACGCAAGTTTGTAGCTGGACACCACTGCCTGAGTTGGTCAAGTGAAGTGGTCGCAGAGAGCTGGTTCCACGTCATTGCAGACAGGCCTACAGGTACCCACACCACACCACAGCTAACCCCTAACATGTGCTGACCAGATGAACCTCTCACATAATAAATTGTCTAAATAAATAAACGGATATTGTTTTTATGTAAGAAACTCAATAGAAAACATTTGTTAGTGTACCTTTGGAGTCATTGAGATGAAGGGCTTTGAGGTAGTGAAGTCCCACTGTCTGATCAAACTCATCCAGCACACTCTTCACCCCTTTCTCAGCAGCCAGATCATATCCTGGTACGACATTAGAGACCTATTATTCAGAGCTAGACAAATACGTGACAAAATGCCAGATTGAGTCTCTGTAGCACTGGTTTTTGAGGCTGCAAATGTAGTTCCATTACTAATTATGACATACCAATTTAGGGGGAAACAAAATCGTTATCTGAAAATGATCATTTTAGAATGGCACTTCTAGCTTCAAAATAAAATTCAATTAGCAAACTTATATATATATATATATAACCTATAGAGGCAGATACAGAGGGATTCATTTCAGGGTTCACTCATTCACCTGCAGCTAAGGCATGGCAGGTATCCAGACATACTGCTACCCTGGTCTGGTCTCTCACCCGGTCTATGATGTCCCTCAGCTCAGAGAACTTGCCTCCTACAGTATGGCCTTGGCCACACATGTTCTCTATCACTGACAACACAACAGTAAAATAAAGAGAATAGAGAGAGAGATATATATAAGATGAATACAGGTTTAATGCACCTTTTCTATTACCTTCAGTTTGAGTGAGTGATCCTCATACAGAATGTCTTTTCAAAAAGGAATAGGATCACAATTGACAGTGAGGACTATGTTACCTCTTTTTGCCTTTGTACCTTCTACCTCCAACTACTCTATAATACCTGTTACCACAGTAGGCACTTGCTGGTGGGCGTGGTTGATGGCCCCGGCGATCTTCTCCACACATTCCATGGTGGTGATGGTGCCTAGAGAAGAGCCAGGGTGAAAGTTGTACAGGTGGAGGCCCAGGGCATTGCACCGACCCAGCTCATCTATCAGCATAGCCCGGCTTTTCTCAAACACATCTGCATGGAATATGTGGAGATGCACAATTAATTGAGTACAATTATATGGATTGTAAATCCATCCGGAATACCTACTGCCATACAGTCTTAGTCATCAAAACTAATAATCATGCATAAGTACTGTGATTATCTTTTGCAAAAGAATCATTACATTGGGCATGCAACATGGCATGCTGACCAGGACATGGTGAAATGAGAACATAGGACACAGTCATAAATAATGAAATGTTGGCAAGATGTAGTATCCAAAGGTTAGATAAAGATGTGCAAGAGAATGAGAGAGATAGATGTGGCTGCATCATGATAGGCAACAAAAAGTATTCCCCTGATTATTGTGTAAGACATTGTTAATGTTAACATGAATATCAATTATATATGTCCTAATGTTTTGGGAAAATAAAACATCTTATATTGACACTTTTACCCCTGTCAATATTGTATGACCATTATTATCCCGGAGATCATGTTTTCGGCCCTGTTTGTCTGTGTGTATGTCTGTGTGTGTCTCCACGGCTAATCTCACAAACTACTACTACTACACCAATCAGTTCCAAATTCCTTGAGCACAGTCTGCATACTGCCAGTAGGCCACGGTCTTGAACCGTAGGTCATACACTCAAAATGTATTCTTCCCTGAATTCCTTGGTTCATGACACAACTGCCTATATACATAGGCCATCCACCTAACTATATTTTCTGCTATAAAAATACAACTAAATGAAAACACTTTTTTGTTGCTAATCCTACAGATTCTGTCCAAAACTGACAACAAGTGTTACATAATGAACTCTGGAGTCATGTGATAAAAATATATACAGATTTATTATAAAAGCGCTTTCACTTCTGACCATTGGGGGCCCCACAAATGTGAAACATTTACCCGTATGTCATAGAAACATCTTTTTCCCCTGCGGCTTCCTCAGGTACCGATGGCTACAACAACCCATGACTTGTGGTGGCGCAACCACACTTTACAATATCTCAAAATTGTCTAGTTTGTATCAGTTTCATAGACAGACTCGTCAGCTGTTTTTTTCCACACTTTGGCTGCCTGTTCTAACTACTGTATTATTTTGTGTCAATTTGGACAGGCTGTCATTTACATTCCCACCCTGATTTGTGTTCCCTGTCTAGCCCTGTACAAAAATAATGAAAACAAGGCATTAATGATCAGCATTCTTTATCATAGCCTTTCCCTCCATTGCCCTGTGACTTTTCACACACACACACACACACACACACACACACACACACATGCACGCACACGCATGCACGCATGCACACAGTTTTATTTGTGCAAACTAAAATAGCAAAATAACATGCACAATTATCTGGGGAGCCCTAAAAAGCATAGAGGGAGAGAGTAGAGTCGTGGCACAGTATCTATCACACACACCTAATTTAGGAGACCCACAGTTCATCAGATAGGATCCATGTGGCAGAATGTGAGCTGGGTCAAACCCCTGAAGTTGACATTGCTCTTGAAACTTGGCTGCTGCGGTGGGGTTCAAGGGAGGCCTCGTCCACGCCCGCTGGGAGCCCAGGAAGAGAGCAAAACTACGGCCACCAAGATCTGTGCAGGCCTGCACTGCTTTCCACATCCCATCTATGGATCACAAGCACAGAGCACAGTTTAAGTGATGGTAAGGGATAGTTCACACCCAAAATGACTTTTTTTCTATTGATTAAACACCCTTAGAATTCATGGAGATTTTTGTCGTATTCCTAAGCCAATAATTTGATGACCGGCGGCGGCTCCGGTAGGAGACTCAAAGTGTGAATTTAGAGTCTCCTACTGGAAACATTAGCATATTTCCGCCGGTCATCAAATTATTGGCTTAGGAATGCGACTACACAAAAACATCTCCATGAATTCAAGGCTTCATGGGGTGTGTAATTGATAGAAAATAAGTAATCTTTTGGGTGAACTATCCCTGTTACACAATGTTGCATTTAACTCTTCAGTACAAGAGCTGCAATATTATAGGTGTGCAACGTGCATTGTGTTAGTGATTCATAACGTAAACATACCTTTAATGCGAACATGAGCTCCAATGTATTTTTTACTCCCTCTGTCGCCTCCTTCGAGCTCTCTCCTATTTTCTGTGTCTTCTTCAGTGGGTTCACATGCTGTCCCAGTGTCATTGTCCTCTTCTTCTTCTGAATCTACTACATACTCCACCGATTTGATTGTCCTTGCTACTTTCTTTCTGGAAGCCATGCTATAACATAAGTCACAATCAACATCAGTCTATACAACTGTTATAACTGTTCAAATATATATTTGACAGCTTTAGTTACTAGATACTTTTGCAGATTTAGATTATGCGTGGCATTGTGAGCTTGTATATCTGTTATTTTCGAAAGATTTGTATACATTTTGAACTTGTGAAATGGGATATTCTGCACAATGAGTACTTTTACTTTTGGTACTTTAAGTTTTGTACTTTCACTCAAGTACATTAACACGGAATTTTACTGGTATTAGAGTGTTTCTTTCTACATTGCAGTAATTGATCATTTTACTTAAGTAAAGCATGTGAGTACTTCTTCCATCAAGCCTCTCTGCCTTTAGAACTGTTATACCCTCATCCACAGTGGTCTTTCTACCCAAGGTCTCCTCTCAGCAGTGGTGTAAAAAGTAACTAAGTACATTTACTCAAGTACTGTACAGTCATAATGGTACAGCCCAGCAGCCAGTCACAGGGCTTCCTCTCAGTCGCCTCTAGCTGCCCATTGGAGACACTTCACGCTGAGCAGCAAAATGGCCGCCCGTCAGCCAACTGACTCCACAGCGCTTTGAAATTCAAAAAAAAATCTTCTGCACATAAAAAAAAAAGAAAGGTTGACACACTATCGCCGTAACGCAACGTTAGTACTTATCTACGAACCAAGTAGCTTATGAAAGAGTGTATTTCGTGTATTCTCGCCACTTACTTGATTAATCAATCCTAGCTCAGGCGTCGCTTTAGTTCTCGTAGCCCTCGACGACGAATGCCTCAAAAAGCTCAGAGAAATATCGCACTGAAGCACTTTAGCACAGCTAGCCTAGCACGCTAGCTGTTCTTCATATGTGATTCCTGGGGTGAGTACAAACTGTTTCCCCCCACCTTCCATATAATATAACACACAAACTGCGTCACCGTTTGGTAATGTAGGTGCATACGCAGCTGTACGCCGTCGACTGTAAATTTTAACTGTTTATATTTGCTGATGCAACCTAAGTAATGTGAAATGCCAGAGCCGTGCGCGAGCTAAACTATAACGTCGTTAATAAACCTGCAGTTGTAGCCTAGCTGCTACGGCCAATTTAGCCGCTTAGCTTTAGCATTGACGTAGCATTTATAGTTGTTTTAGCACAAGAGGCAGCTAATAGCTGCCTCTTGTGCTAAAACGACTATAAATGATACGTTTATAAAAAAGTGTAAGAGTGTACAGAACGGTAACGTTTGTACGCCAAGTTGAGAGTTTTAAAAAACAGTATTCCCTTTCTGTGTCGTTCTGTGAAATACGTATTTTATTTTGTTGGGTAACGGGTTGCACATCCTAGATCGTAACGACATGCATACACCACCTATTATTATGACAGGTTATCATCATCAGCCTATGGCTGTTAAAAGTACTATGATCACATGCGTTATATAAACCCTGTACGCAGTACAATCTTATAGCAACCATGCCACTACCTTTTAGCTAACGGTAGTTCATGGCTGCTTAGTGTTTGACATCCATTTTTGCCATGCCATCATGCGTGGCTTCAAATGTCAAACGGCCCCAATCTAGGTAACTGATATAGGTAACCCGTAGTTAGTGTTGTGGCTGCGAAGCTTGTCACAATAATGACGAAAACGGGTAACATTAGCTGGCCCAGGTCTAGTGCTGGCTTGCAAGGGAGGGCAATTAGCCATTGTTGAAGGCAGACCTGACAGCTCTCAAATGGCTTGTGTGTCACACCTAAGCTCTGTGCTTGAAAAGCCAGGACCGTTGTCAGACAGTAATGCAGTCAAGATGTTGTTTTCTTGCAAATATGTCAGCTTGGCGAGATTATACTGATCATGAATCAAAATTATGGATGACATGGGCCTCATCAGGTCTGGATGATTATGTTGTGCTGCACCACAGTAGCATGTCAAGATCTTGGTTCTCGACAGGTCAATTGATCAGTATGTCACATCCAGCATTCTTGTTAGTGGATTACAGTACATTCATATATTGTGTGTGTCCCAGTGACAATGCAGTATTTGCTCGCTGCTCGGAGGAATTATACATGGGCAAGACAGACCGCCTTGTGGTACCTTGTTCCAGCTGTCATAATATGTAAGAGCCAACACAAATTAAACGTATGGCTTTCATATATTGTGATGGTCAATGTAACTGAACTGTGTACAGTACACTGTTTGCTAAACAGGCTTTATCCCTTAAGTCTCATGACAAGATGTAGCTGCCTTGTGCCGCACATACTCTTGTAAAGGTTTATAAGAAAGGATCATCAGCTTACACTTTTCTGAAAACGTAAAATGAGGATATTGTGTGTGTGTGTGTGTGTGTGTGTGTGTGTGTGTGTGTGTGTGTGTGTGTGTATGTGTATTGTGTATTTCCCACGTGCACAGCAATATTCATAGCTCAAGGCACAGGTGGCTGATTAATTCCGTAAAGCATGCAGAAGCCTACACTGTAGCTCCTGCACTTGAGTTGAGGCTTATGGCAATGTAAAGACTAAGTCATGTTGATCTAATCCATGCCATTTTATTTAGTTAACACTGACTTTGCTGTGTGAGTTTCTGCGTATGAAGAAGAAAAAAATCGGGCTATACCTTATCGCCTCAGTCTTAGAAACAGAAACACAATCTGTTGCTGTTTTATTACTGCTGTCGGGCAAATTGTACATGTGAGACAAAGCTTAACTGAAAAGAACACTATTGCCAGATATAAGCTTTTCATGCAAAGAATTAGCAAGACTACCAACATTATATAATGCAAAATAACATGCAGAATATACACACAGACAGTAGACTTACAGCCAAATTATGTGTGATCCCACCCCACCTCCAGAAAGGAGAATCGGGACAGGAGCAGTAGTTCATGGAAGACAAGAAAAGGAAAAAAGACGACAAAAGGAAAAGGGAAACCTCTCAGAAGGTGAGTGCATTCACTCCTCACCATTGAAGGCTTTATTAATCTCTATTTTGATTTTTGTATTGTCAGAGTTGTTGGTTTCATTCCGTCAACAGCAGACCACGATCAAAAGTCATGCCATTACTGTGGCAATCCCTCAGTTGGCACTTGGCATACTATCGAATGGTGCTCAACTATCATTCTCTTTGCCCGCCACTGTGTATTTCAATTCAGGAAAATACTACCTTAAGAAAACCTCTCACTTAAGAAAAATAGATGATGCTGTTTAGTTACCACCATAGAATACAGTACATACAGTTACAGATAACTTTAATAGGTGACCTTTATTCTTTTTAAAATAATAAATAAGGTAGAATAAGTTTAATATTAATGGGCAATCCTATCATTCTATTGTGAGGAGGATGTGAAAATATGACAACACATACAATGTCATCAAGACACTGATTCGGTTGGCGAATCGGAGAGAGGAGTGAGCTCTCGACACAACACATTGGGAAGTGTCCGATTTTAACGTTTTCCTTAATAAAATGTTAAAAGTTGCCCTTTACATGCAGATATGTATACTTCATTGTACACAACGGTTCCCCACTCCCAATTCTGAATACATAGTTTGCATTATTTGTTCTCTTTTCATTGGAACAGGACAGTTAATTTTCAAAATATCACCACATATTGCTAGATAAATGACCAAAAAAGATAATGAAATTTACTGGAATTAGGTTACCTGTTCACAATTAATTAGAACATTTACACACCATAGGCTGTACCGTGAAAATAACATTGCCGTGGCCTTTGTGATTGGAGCTCATGCACGGTGCACACCCATAACTGAAGCAACATTGACATAATTTCAGTTAGTTGAATAAAGAGGTGAACAGGGTTCTTTTGGACAGTCTGTTGTCATTAAAGTGATAATTCTTAGATACAAGGCAGTGAAGGCATGTCTGAGGAGTTTACTTTGTGCATCAATGAAAAGTTAACTAGCCCTCAGGTCTAGATTTACGAAGAACCATATATAAAACATTATGAACACCAGAGAATCTTGCCTCCATTAGTTATGAAAGTATCCTCCTAACTCTTAGTTCCAACAGTGTCATTATAAAAACGCAACAAGTCTGGACAACTGTGGGATCTTGAATAGATGATTTGTTGTTGGCACACATTGGCTGGAGTCCCCCCCCCCCCCCCCCCTCTAACCACATCTTGGACTCTTTCCCATTTTTCTCAAGTTCTCTCCTGTCTGGCCTGTTTGGTTTAGCTAACTTAAGAAAAAAAAAAAGTATTGAATGAATGAAATTGACCACATTTACAGTGTCCCAACTTTGCTATGTCTTTCTTAATGATTAATTGGTAACTAATATGCTCTTTATCTGTCTGTTTCAGGTTGCAGAGCAAAAAAACAAAGGTAAGCAGCAGCAGAGTGGTGTCTTTGTGTCTGACTTCACTGTTTGACTGGTTGGTATGTTCATAAAGGTTCTCTGGTATACCTACTCTAAATCTGCTCTTTTTTCCCTTTTGGATTAGGAAAGGTTGTTTGCTGAGGTTATAAGTTGGAGTCTGTGCATTCACCAGTCCTGCTACATAAAGATATATGTTAGATTCCCCTGTTTAACTTCCACTGATGTGGTCATTTTTGTTTCCTCATATCCCCTTTCAATGTCATTCCCAAACCAAATTGGACAAAAATTATTACATTTCCTGGAAATTCACTATTACAGAATGATTTCATTTTAACCATGGCATCAGAGTGGGGATGTTTCTCTGGTGCAGAAATGCATGCACCATGATCGTTGGAAACATTTAGAGGTAACCCCCATCTTTGACCAACCAGCAGCGGATTGGCTTTCATGAAAACATTAGACCTACATCTGATTAGTGAAGCTGACTTGGCTGTTGGGGACTTTGTTACCCAAAATTCCATTGATGTTGCACTAAGTCCCTACTGCATCAGGGTACGCTATAGAAACAAACACAAAGAGCTGTGTGTGTATTCAACCCTCCGCTCTTCCCTCTGCAATGCCAGACCTGACCAAGCCGGCATCAGCCCAGTCTCCAGTCACCCAGAGCAGCTCTGCCTCCCCCAGCCCTGGACCCACCCCGTCCGCCTCCCCCTCCCCGGCCACCGCCGCCCTCTCGCCTCCAACACAGGGCGGCAACAATGCTAAACGCCCGACAGTGGCCAACGGACAGCCCTCCACCACTGCCGGCTCTTCCTCCTCCTCCTCTCCTGGGGGCGGTCTCGCCGGTGCCTCCAGTAACGGCAGTAACAGCGGTGGTGGACAGGTGCCTGGCGGTGGCCAGGTGCCTCCGCAGCAGCGCTACATGCCCAGAGAAGTGCCACCGCGATTCCGCTGCCAGCAGGACCACAAAGTGCTACTGAAGAGGGGCCAGCCGCCACTGTCCTCCATGCTGCTGGGAGGGGGAGGAGGTGCGGATGGCTCAAATACAAACATGGCTGCATCCTCAGGTTAGTGTCTGGGTCATGAAAGGTCACATTCAAGATGGGTTGAGTTGTCCAGAGTGAAAGATTACATTGATATGAATTAGGGCTGCAGCTAATGATTATTTTCATGATTGATCAATCAATATTAAAATAATAAAATGTTTTGATTTTTCAATATTTGTTGTGTATTCTATTGATTTGTCACAAAACAAGTCACTTTTTTTGTTATTCAGATTCCAGTGCAGCCGTGTCCTCACTGGCCCTCACCTCATCATCAGTCGCTGCTTCTTCTACTACTTCTAATTATGCAAATTCCATGTGGGGGGTGTGCTCAGGCAGCCAGGCCTCCTCTCAGGGCAGGGAGAAGGTGATCGTCGACGGCAATGACCTGGAAGAGTGGCCCAGCATCGCCGGTGGTGACGTAGGGGGAGCCCCAGTGGCCATGACGAGCGGCAGCAACAACGGAATGCCTGTGAACAGAAGCGTCAGTGCCTCTGCCAACCAATCCTCAGCAACTTCCTCGTTCTCTTTGCCCAATGAATGTATGCAGTCGTCCGGTGGGGTGGCGTGGGGTGCGGCGGCCGCCTCCCAGGGTCATCATCTCGGAGGGGGGAGTGCGGCGGCCGCAGTGGAGCCACTGCTGCTGCAGCAGCAGCCTTCCTCACTTTCCAAAGCCCCCACTGTGCCAGGGTGCCACGAAGCCAGTGGCCCCGTCGATGGCAGCAGTGGGATTCCAGGTGCCAACTTCAACCCAAATGCCAACCCTTCGGCCTGGCCTGCCCTGGTGCAGCAGGACGGCTCTGCCACCACAGGGGAAGGAGGTCCATCTTCCCACCACCACCAGGGCGGCCCCGGGGGATCTTTGTCTGCCAACAACCCTGCCTCCTCCTCCTCCTCCCTGGGCCTTGAGCCGGGAGCGGGGGTGGCGGCAGCGGTCGGGGTGCTGGGGGGTCACCCATCCTTATCTGTGAATCAATCAAACGCCCATCAGCACCAACTTCACCAAATGCAATCCAGAGACAGAGAGATGGGAGAAGTCGGGGGGGCGTGGGAGGGTGGAGAAGTCGGACCAAAAATGCCAGGGGGAGGGGAGGGTGGGGTCGGAGGTGCAGGAGTGGACTGTGGAGGAGGAGAAGGAGTCGGTGGTGGGGGAGAGCTCAGCCTCACCACCTCGTGGAGAGGCCAGCCTTCCTACCCTGCTGCCAATTCCAAAACGGGTGCCTCAAGGACTGATGGATGGGAGGCAGGAGGTGGTGGGGTAGGAGGATTTGGAACTGCTGAAGGGGACAACGGCACCTCTGGCTGGGGGTATCCAGGTCCTGGGAGTGGGAGTAATGCCTGGGGTGGTGCTGGAAGCGCGGGGGTCGCTAGTCAAACCTCCGGGTTTTCTCAGGGAGGGTGGGGGTCATCGGGAGCAGGAGGTGAAAGGGCGTCAGGTGGAGACTGGGGTGGAAGTTCCAGTGTTGTGGGGGGAAGTAATCCAGTAGGGGAGGGACAGGGTGGTGCAAGCAGCAGTAACAGCAGCAGTAGCGGAGGCAGCACCACTGGCAGTGGCAACCCCCCAGCCGCCACCTCTACCTCCGCCCCTAACACGGCTGCCACTGCAACCAGAGCTTGGGACAATCAGAAGGCTGAAGGAGACACAGGGGGGGAGTGGGGTGGGGGGGCTGCTGGAGGTCAGGGGGGAGGAGTGGCGGCAGGAAGAGGAGCAGGATCATCATCCAGCGGTGGAGCCAGTTCCAGGGCAGGAAACGGCTACAACCGTTTCCAACGTCCCAACCTCCCGCCGCCGCCTAATGCTGAAGCTGCCTTACAGGACCTGCTTAGCCGGCCTGACCTGGACCCCCGAGTTCTGTCCAACACCGGCTGGGGCCAGACACAGATACGACAGAACACATCCTGGGACCTTGAAACAGCCAGAGGAGGAGGCAGGGGCAGTTCGTCGTCATCAGCTTCGTCCAAACACCCGCCGTCTTCTCACGGTTCGTCTCAGTATTCCAGTGCTCCCAGCAACCCGAGCACAGATCCGATGGGCCCAGGGGCCATCAATCCTTCCCTGGTCCCCTCCCCATCAGCTGGGGGTTCCAGAGATGGGTGGGAGAGCAGCAACAGTAGCAGTAGTGGAGCTTCTCTGTCTGGGAGGGGCCCGCCGCCTTCAGGCTCCAACATGAGAAATCCTGGCGTCTCACAATCTGGGTCGATGACCACTGGAGCTGGTATGGGAGCAGGAGGGGGGCCGGGACATACCCAGCAGGGGAAGGCTACAGGTTGGGGTGGAAATGGTGGGGGAGGGGTTGTGGCCGGGGAAAGCCAAGGTTCAAAAGGATGGGGGAACGAGGAGTGGCGAAGCAATAGAGCAGGAAATGGAGGAGGAAATGGTGGAGGTTGGGGAGATGTTGGACAACAGGGTAACCCCGCACGTGGAAGTGTTGGGGCTGGAGGCGGCGGCTGGGGAGCGAGTCAGGAGGAGAAAGGGAGTTCGGGGTGGAAGGAGATGGGAAGAGACAGTGCAGGAGGTGGAAGAGGCTGGGGGTCTGGGGGTCAGGGCAGAGGGGGTGGGGGAGGCGGGGACTGGGGTGAGCGAGAGCCCAAATCAAATAGTGGAGGAGGTGGAGGTGGAGGAGGATGGGGAGATGAGAGGAAAGGGGGAGGAAACTCGGGTGGGAATTCGGACGTGGGTACGTGGGGGAGCTGGGACGAAACAGGCCCTCGACGAACCTGGGGAGCCGGAGGCACAGGGGCAGGAGGGAGTGCAGGAGGAAGCGGGGTGGGGGGAGTTGGGGACACAGAGGGGTCCAAACCACATCAGAGTTGGACCGGAGGGAATGCTGGCGGAGGAGCAGGGGGAAACAAAATGCAACAGATGCCAAACAGCCAGCCGGGCTCAATCAAAGGCCCGCAGGCACCACTGCAACAGCAACAATCACAGCCCCGCAATCAGCAGCAAATGCCGGACCAAGGGGCTATGCAAGGGAGCTGGGGACGGCAGCAGCCTGTCTCCCAAGCCCAGAATCAGAACCAAAGCTCAGGCTGGACTTCGGGGCCCGTCCCTGGAGCTGGTGGAGGTGGTGGTGGTGGTGGTGGTTGTAGCGGATCAGAGGCGAGCGGTTGGGAAGAACCCTCACCGCAGTCCATAAGCAGAAAGAACGAGATTGATGATGGAACGTCAGCGTGGGGAGACCCGACTAATTACAACAGCAAGCAGGTGAACCTGTGGGATAAGAACAGTGCACCCGCCGGCCAACAGACGCCAGCACACAGCCAGCAAGGACAGGCACCACCACCACCGCAGCAACAACAACAGCAGCAGCAGCACCAACAGCAGCAGCAGCACCAACAACAACAACAGCAGCAGCAGCAGCACCAACAACAGCAGCAGCAGCACCAACAGCAGCAGCAGCAGCACCACCAACAGCAGCAGCAGCAGCAGCACCACCAACAGCAGCAGCAGCAGCACCACCACCAACAGCAGCAGCAGCAGCAACAACAGCAGCAGCAGCAGGGGCCTCCAGTTCAGCAACAGCCCAGTAGACAGTCCTCAGTTCTTGTGGGAAACAGGGACATCAACACTGGGAAAGCATCAGCTATGGGTAAGAGAAAAGAAGACCTTGTGTGTACAATTCATTTTATCTTAAAACTTGACATTTTAGAGCAGCTACAGGCGAGTAGTCATGGGTATGTTAATAATGTAGTTAAATCTAGAATAAACTTTTTGTGTTCTTAAAGGAAACTTTCACCTAGAAGAAATTATTCCTTTTCTCGTTTACTCTGTACATGGCAACATGCTATCCGTTCTTTCTTTTCTATGGCCATTTTAACTGCAGTGGTCATTTGCTACAAGCTGAAATATGATTCTGGAACATAGAAGTGAAAGTAATACAAACTAGAAAATGTGCTCCTCGGAGCACAGGTGTCCGCCAGTACTGTTCCTGATTAATCCTGTCTTACCTCACTTCAAAAGATATAAATGATCTTTTGAAGTGACACACCTATTTATAGGTCTCTATTTCATCATGCGTCTCGCTAGCCAATCAAAGCACACCCTTTCAACATATTGTCACGTGTCACGTGAAGCTTGACCAATGTTAGCTTGGTGGACACACGGAAGGACGAGAACGAAAACATAGTCTCCTGGCGGAGACAAAAAGAAGGCAGCAGCAAACGCATGGTTCCTTGTGGAAACGTAACCCAGTCTACATTCTCCATGTTTACCTGCAGGTTCATCTGGCTGGGGCGCGACCTCTCCCACCAGTCCCACCAACACTATGGTGGACAATGGCACAGCAGCCTGGGGAAAGTCCACCGAGACACCTACTGGCTGGGGAGACTCTGATGAAGCTGCAGGGAAGCCCTCAGGTTGGGGGAACCCGTCTCCCAATCCCATAAAATCTGGTGAGAATGTGTAGTTTTTCATTTGTTGGGTCCACTTTTGTTTTATCGCTGTAACCATATATGCATACATACATGGGTTGGCTGAGATAGCTATATAGTGTTGCTGATGTCTACCGTCCTTATTCTGGGCCGAACATTCTGGAAAAATAACCGATCTACAAGGTCACAATGCTTTGCATTTCGTTGTGAGCTATTTTCGTGGGCGCATGGGCATATACTGATGACATCAGTGATCTCCATATATGGGCATAAAAGGAACACGGACTGACAGATACAGAGATCTCCATATATGCACACAAAAGGGACACCGGTAGACAAGACAGATAACAACATCTTCATATATGGGCACGAAAGGGACACAGACTGGTACAACGGGTACTCTGACAAAGCCCACGACACTATGACTCAGACATATTGGTCGGGTCGGAAGTGTGTGTGGCCCGAACGCCCGAACCTCTAGTTGTTGAAAATGCCCACTGCTTAAATGCCCACTGCATTTCTTAAAGTGTAGTTATGGATGGAATATGGCATAAAGAATACTAGGGCTAGAGGATTTACTGTACTTAAACTAAAACTCATGAATCAGAACTGTTTTTCTGCCTACTGTTTGTCCTCAGCATGATGGGTGTATTAACCAGTGTTTTGCTCCTGTAGGTACAAAGTCTATGCAAGATGGCTGGGGTGAGAATGAGGCCTCCATGGCTGCCTCCATGGCTGCCTCCCGTCACTCGAGCTGGGAGGAGGAGGAAGAAGGAGGAGGTGGGATGTGGAACAGCGCTGGGTCCCAGGGAAGCAGCTCGTCTTGGGGTCAGGGCAGCAATGGGGGCTGGGGGCAGGGCAATGTTGGGAAGAAGCCTAGCAACAAGGTGGGTCCCATCTGGGAGATGACATTTATTTAGCTTGGGTTGGGTTGCATGTCTCTCCAAATTTTCTTCTGGTCTCTTGTTTGATCACTGGGTAAAATCATTTATGGCTATAATTTTATTGAATAATCTACATGCATAGCATCAGTAGTGAAATTATGGCAGTAACATGGGTTTACAGTTTTAAAAGTAGGGTTTCACTTGTAACTACTTCCCATATTTTAAGTTGGTACATCACGATTAGGGTTTAACATTTTCCGGGAAATAGCCAATTTTAATTCCCGGGAATTTTCAGACCTTTTCCCGGGCTTCCCGGGAATTCCCGTTAAAGGGTAAAAAAAAAAGAAGTGCCCACTAAAATGCATTTATATGTAGATACTTAAATAGCCAATTTTACACCGAGGTGCCCAAATGTCCCTATTGTGTCCACCTATGAACTTGCACTAATAATGACTTAAGTTGATTTTTTAAAATCATATAAATATAATATATAAATATAATAGCCTATAGTGGCGGAGATCGGAGATCTGCCTTGTTGCGCAGCAGCGGGTGAAGACAATTAACTTAACGAGGAGCTGCGCTCAAAACACTCAAACAACGTCAAACTCTAGCTGCTGAAATAAACGTTCCATTTGTATCATTATTGACAAGAGAATTTGCAAAGGATTATTTATTTATTGTCCATCAGAGCGCCGGTGAGGTCACAGCTTATCTCTACTTTTGTAGGATATTGATTTGATAGCCTAAACTTGTCATTTGTTTGCAGTTATTTATTAGGCTACTTGCTGGATATTATAAGACTCCATTTTGGGATGTTGGCTGTATGTTGTCTATTAATCTATATTTTGTTGTTGATCAAATGTGGGGTTTTGTAGTGTGATTTTGATGCACATGCATGTGCTGCCAGCACTGACAATCAATGAGACAGACAGCTGTTGTGCAGTTCACTTGTTCTACTGGGTAGTTCTAGTAAAATGGTAGTTTGAACGTTCTAAAATGCAAGTGTAGGTAGGGTAGGCTACATTAATGATGATAAAAAAATCGGACCACATCGGTCTAATTCTCTCTCTCGCTCTCTCGCTCTCTCTCTCTCTCCAGCTCTCCGGTCTGTCCTCTCTCTCTATCAAAAAGCATTGCTTGGCTTGCGCGCATTTTAAGCTGGAATATAGGATCGATCATCAAACCTACCCATTGTTAATGCAGCGTTTCACTTGATGATGTTGAATCTGAACTAGTCAACTGGTGTCTACCATATTGACAGCAGAGGAAACAGTGAAATCAGCGTGCGCAGGGCAGGCAGGGGGCATCACGGCCACTTGTGTTTTATTTTGTTCATTACTGTTACATTCAGTGCGTCCCATATTGGTTCACAACGGGACGATGGGACCCTGCCCTGGTCGGCAACGCGGCAAGTAACTTGCCTAATTATAATAGTAATTCCTCCACGCTGTAGATAGGCCTTTCTACTAATTAGTATTCATTTCTAACAAGAAAAAAAAAAACGGGAAGCCCGGGAACCGAAGTGAATTCCCGGGATGGTAAAAAACCCTGAATTCCCGGGATTCCCGCATCCCGGGAATCCCGGTGTTAAACACTAATCACGATGTTACGGGTATATTCAGATGTGAACACTAAGGCCAAAAGAAATCGTACAAAGCATGTACATCCCCAAATAAAAAAAATCCAATTTAAATCTTCACTTTAGCCAGTAATTCAGACCTTTCTTATTAGGTCTTGGCTATCTATCACAATGTAGGCATTTTAAATATTATTTAATCACCCTGGAGTTTAGCATGAGGTATTTCCCACACATCAGGATCGGCATTGGGATGTATGCTAACTATCATCGAAGTTCGACACCAGTCATTTTTTCCTAGTCTTGCTCTTCCTTACCTATTCTGTTATATTATTATTTTGTTTGTATCCTTGGGTGAAGGGCAGCTTCAAATATATATTAATAATAATACATTGAAAAGGTGTATAGCCAGAGTATTACTGTGGCATATTCACACAGGTGAGATTTCTTAAAAATATCTTTCCTTGCAACAAACCTCTCATACCTCTCATTTTCTGTCAGGGTCTTCAGAAGCCTGGTGGAGGAGACTCCTGGATGAATCCCATCAACAGACAGTTTTCCAACATGGGGCTACTGGTAAGACTTGTCACCAAGGTTGACTTAAAAGTCAAATGTATACCATACTTTTGGTAATGTCATCCTAAGTTTCTATGATTAGTTGAGGTGATTCTCATTTTAGCCTTTTGCGTTGGACAGGGGGACGATTCCAGCAGCAGGAACATGGACATGGCGCCGGGTCTCCAGGATAAGAAGATGGATGGAGATAAGAGAGGGATGGGCATGAATGACTACAACGGAGACATGAGAAAAGTGGGGAGAGGAGGAAGCTTGCCCTATCGGTCGCCTGGTTCCAAAGAGGCAGGGCCTGGGGACACTGCATCTTACTATGACAAGGTACTGGCCGGCTACCATATATGGGGACTCCTTCCTGTCTGTTGGGTTACTCTCTCTCTCTTGTCTACTTAACTCTGTTGTCTTCTATCTCCCTGTCCTTTTCATTTCTCCTACTTTTGCCTTTGTTTTCCTTCTTGGTCGACCCCATGTGTCCTCTCCACATCCTCCCCTCCCTTCCCCCCTTTTACATTGGGCAAATGCCATTGCCTGTTGGCGTGGACAGACCTTGTCTTTCACCAATCAGGATGGGTGCTTTGGGGAGGAGGGTCCTTGCTCTCTGTACTCTCCACCCACTCTCTACAAGTCCCACCCCCTCTTCAACCACACTATCCCCTTTAGACAAGTAAGATGTTGCTCGTTTGTCACTCCACCGCTAACCCCACTAGAAAAGTTATTGGAGATCTCATTCTTTGTCTCGTAATGTCTTACATGTCTGTATGTTGTAGCTGTGTACGTATGCTTTGCATATCTCTTTGTATTCTGTTGCTCCTTCGTTACTTCAGGTTTTTTTAAGTGTCTTCCCCCCTACCTCTGGTTTTAGGGCGGTCACAACATGTTTGGAAGCAGCAGCGGGATGCCCCAGTCAAGACACCAGCCAACTGTTCCACCCATAAACCCTTCCCCAGGGATACGAGCGCAAGTGCCTCATCAGTTCCTGTCACCACAGGTGAGGTACCAAAGCTACCGCGTTCTTTTTTCAGATTTTCCTACTGGGTTCATCCCATTACGGCTATGGTCAGAATTGCCTCTGTGCAGTGTTTTTGTGACCGTTGCTGATCTTCCCTTTTAACATAATCTATACCAGGGGTGGGCAACTTTGATGATGGAGAAGGCCTGGAAGGCCACTATATTTTCACACTCAGTCCAGAGGGCCACATTGCATATACTGTCGGGCAGACACCTCTTATCTCCCTATTTGAACTTTTTTACTTTTTTCGCCATTCTGTCACACAAAAGTAGCAAAAATAGCCGATCTACAAGCTCAAAATGTGTCGCAGTGCAACACGTTTTGAGCTTGTAGATCTGCTATTTCTGCAATTTTTTAATTGGAATCCAGATTTTATTTAGCTATTTTTCAATTGGAATCCTGAAAAGTAACAGTTTTATTTAATTTCAAATGCATTTAGTTATACTAATGTTAAGTTTTATGAATTTGAATACGAATACATTGGACATAAAAAAGACATCAATAATAAAAAATCAATAATATATCAGTATTCCAATATTAACCTGCTGCATTAAGTGACGGTGGGGGCCGCATGTGGCCCCTGGGCCGCCAGTTGCCCATGTATGATCTATACTATAATTTCTATACTATAATTCACAGAATCTGTGTGTATGTGTCACTCTGTCCGACCGCTCAGTCTCATACTTGGCGTGTGTCCCCTAAGACCCTGAGGTGTGTCCCATGCAATTTAGAATGACCAACTATTTCTGAGAATCTGTCAGCCTTCGGCGTGACGGCACAAATTATCTTTGTGTTCGGAGATTGTATGCATCGGCTTCCCTAATAGCTAACCCGACCCGTTGGCTTAACTGATTAACTGAACTTTGCATAACGGTTGTGCCGCATAGCCTATATAAATATACATTGTTTTCTTTATTTTTTATTCAGTTTTTACCTTCATGTTCAAAATAAAAACTAGAAAATGTGCTCCTCGGAGCACAGGTCTCCGCCAGTACTGTTCCTGATTAATCCTGTCTTACCTCACTTCAAAAGAATAAATGTTCTTTTGAAGTGACACACCTATTTATAGGTCTCTATTTCATCATGCGTCTCGCTAGCCAATCAAAGCACACCCTTTCAACATATTGTCACGTGTCACGTGAAGCTTGACCAATGTTAGCTTGGTGGACACACGGAAGGACGAGAACGAAAACATAGTCTCCTGGCGGAGACAAAGATCAAGTAAAATAAATGGAATGACTTGCATCGTTCCCTACATACATGGCCCCAAGTAGGCCGTCCTAGTTATATCAGTGTAGCTTCTGACACCACTGTCAAACACTGTTATACTGTTTTTGTTTATCTCATTACCCCAATTGCTCCTAAAGTAAGACAATTCTGTGAAACACATGTTGTCTTCAGGGATGGGATCCATTTCACTCACTCACCCCACTACAACAGCCGGACAGCCAGTTGTTAATGTCAGCTAACACAGTTGATTGAAATAAGCACCCTCCACTATGGAGAGGAAATCAAAGGGAATCAATAAAGCGCTTTGTGAGACAGATTCATGCTGTCGTGTTCCCTGCGGTTACAGCAGAGGTATTCTGTGTTCCCATAGTGATGGGCGTGTGCTGGCATTTGTTTTAGGCCTACACTATATTGCAGATCAAAAATAATATTCTAGGGACATTATTTTTGTCTAGAATCTAGACAAAGGATTGCGCCCACTGCACCTAATTTCAGACCTGAGGAAATTGTGCGTTGTATGCAAACTGAGCCAGTTACAACTGTTACTATCACCACTTCCCCAGAGTTTAGAGAGATTATTTTGTTATTAATTTAATTTGTGTTTCTGTGGGTTCAGGTGCCAGGGTCCATGCTGAAGCAGATGCCCCCTCCCAGCGGGAGCGTGGGGAGTGTCGGGGGAGTAGGCGGGGTGGCGGGGGTCGGAGGAGGTGTGTTCCCCCCGCAGCTGTCCCCCCAGCACATTGCTATGCTCAGCAGCATCTATCCACCACACATCCAGTTCCAGCTGGTGAGTCGCTGCCTGGGAATTTCACCAGCACTCGCTATCTGTTAGCCGTTTGCTTTATTTATTTCTTTTCCCACGCCTACCCTGGAAAAATGAGTGAAAGTAAAGTTCACCTCTGGAGATAAATATTTTGCTAACTCAAGGAGTTAGAATATATCCTTATACCATTAACGTTTTTCTTCACAGTTTTTTTTTTGTTTACATCACATAATGCTATGGACTATTATTCAAAGCTTGTATACTTCTGGTGTGCATAAAAGTCATTGTCCTCTGTCATGCTCCTATTCTTTCCCTTTTCCTTCTTTCTCTCCTTCGTTCCTTCTTTTCTTCCCTCTCTCTTTCTCTTTAGGCCTGTCAGCTTCTTCTCCAGCAGCAGCAGCAGCAGCCTCAACAGCAGCAACAGCTGCTGCAGAACCAGAGGAAGTTCACCCCGAATGTACGCCAGCAGGCTGACCCACAGCAGGTGCACATGCGCACTGCACACACACACCACACCATACTGTACTGCACACACATGCAGTAAGGGAATGCAATTACCAAGCACTTCCCCTTTAGAATTGGTGCAGCACTAGTGCAGTATCAAGCATAAAACAAATCTGTAATTTTACACCGTGTGTATTATCGCAAAACCGATTCTGTGAATGAACCTCACACTTAAGAGTTTGTGATTGTCATTGTGGTCTTTTCATGTCCTCAGCTGGCTAGGATCATGGCAGTACTCCAGCAGCAGAGGCAGCAGCAGCAGCTGGGAGGTGTTGGAGGAGGAGCGGGGGGTATCGGAGGGGGTTCTAAACTCTCCCCGTCCCACCTGGGCGGAGGAGTCGGGGTACAAAAACTGCCCGGGGCAGACTCCCTGCCCCACCCCGGCCTAGGGAGCTCCGTGGCCGACCTGCACCAGAAATCACACTTGGGCTATTCTGGTGAGTCTTAACACATTGGATGCCAGAATTTTATAATAACAGAATACGTTCGGTGCCGGGAATCTCACCGTTAAGCTCCATTGTGCTGTTTAAAGCTGTAGACTCCATGACGAGCGAGCCATGAAAACAAAAGCATGCCTCCATTTTACCCGATGGTCCTGTCTAACGGCTGGAACATCTCTAACGCGAGTAACAATGGCGGAGCGATCGCGGATGCAAAATGTGTTGTTTTCCCCAGCGTAAAAAGTTTCGGAGTTATAGGGGTTTTAGAGAAGGAAATAGAACGGAAGCGGATGGGGAGCCATGTTTTTGACACGGTGATCCATCTGGCCCTTCCTTCTCAGAATCGCCTAGGGTGATCCCAGAGCTGCTCTAGCCCCTCCCGCATGGAAATAAACGAAAAAAACAAAAAGATAAAAGAAACGTATATATATACGTTTTTTTTAGGAAAGTTGGCACTTCACGGGTGTATTTGCAAAACCGTATTAATACGGTTTTGCAAGTATGCCTCAGTATGCCAGTATAAGCTTCACAAAAGCACTAGAAAATACTCTTCTTTCTTTTCATTGACAATTTTCCCCTCTCGTTCCATCTGCCCCTTCTCTGGGGAGAACAGGTTTTAATTCTGGAGTTAGCCTGTCAGGTCTGGACCTGGGGGGCCCCGGGGCCCTGAAGGACCTGGGAGGCCAGCAGTCTCGCTTCAAATGGATGATGGAGCAGGCACACTCGCCACCTGACCCTCCCACACCGGACAATGGTATCCACAAAAATGGTGAGTGAAAGCAGTTGTTTTATAACTTATTTTTCTTAGTTTCCCACTTTTGTTCAGCATTGTTCGGGTTTTGGTACCCATTGGCCAGGTTATTGCAAGGGTGAAATAGGCTCTCACTCGCCTTCTCTTTCTCCCCCTCTCTTTCTCCCTCTCTAGCCAAATTCCAATACTCACATTTCTGCCTCCTCTGTCCTCCAGCATGGCGGTGTTGGGGTGAAAATGGTGACCTGCTGAAATATGTAACCATCTTGTGGATTTCACTTAATGTCAATGTCCGAACGTACATTTTTTTTTTATTACCAGAGTTAAACCTAGTGGTATTTAAGTCACGTGAGCAGCAGTGACTTAAATCCAGACACTGATGTTATGTGAAGTCCACAAGATAGTCACATTCTGGCAGGTTATCAATTTCACTGATGGAGGAAGTAAGGAGGTAGAAATATTATGTGAGTATCGGAATTTAGCTTCTGTTTCTCTTGTTCTCTTGCGCTGATCGAGGTGTTCCTCTCTCCTTCCCGCTTTCTCATTTCCTCCCTGCGCTGGCATTAGCTGCATTAGCAGAATTGGCCAGGTGATTACAAACACAGATTTACTGTGAAGGCGGTCATGTCGAGTCCATACATGGGCATATTTGTCCATTTGTGCTGACTTCGGGCATGTCCAGTCCATATAGGGGCATATTTTATGCCAATTTACATTAACATCGGGCGTGCATTTGACAGACAGAATTTCATATAATAGCGTTAGAGTTAGTACTTTGGAGATTAGAATATTATGTCATGTACAGTAACACATTTATCTTTCTCAGGTCCCATCACCCCTATGAAGATGCCCGGGGGCTCTCCTTACTCTCAGTATGACATGGTGGGAGGAGAGGGCCTGGGAGACAACTGGCACCGCACCCCTGGCAACAAGATGGCTTCCAAGACCACTGTTGCTTCTCCCAGCTGGCCCCCTGGTAAGCGTGACGTTCAGGATAACTCACTCACAAGAAAGGGAAAGTTCAATTTGGATTTGACTCTTATCCAACTATACAAGCGTGAAAGTCAACTAAGAAGTTAAGAACATGTTTTTTTTTTAAAACTATGTTAAACTACAGCAGATGGGATTAAAGTAAGAGAGTACAAGTAATTTGTGTGTGTGTGTCATGAACATACAAACTTTGATGAGTGAATACAATTGTGAATATGTATGCAAAGCTTTTATTTACCATCTGTTTCTCTATGCCGGCAGAGTTCCAGCCTGGCGTGCCCTGGAAGGGAATCGATCGTGTTGACCCAGAGTCCGACCCCTACATGACCCCGGGCAGCATGATGGGAAACTCGGGCTCGCCCAGCCTCAATGACACTGAGCACCAGTTGCTAAGAGATAACACTGGTAAGCCTTGCAGAGACAAACACACACTGGCTGTGTTGGTGCACAGGTGCAGTGCAGTGCCTTGTCTCTCATTTCTTGTGAACGGAACACACTGCATTGGTAACCGAATATACTGAGACACCTGCGCCCAGAAATAAGTCCCCTGTATTTGGAACCACATGTAGCCCTGCTGGTCTAGAATTGCATCCAACCAAAGCCATTACCCCTGTACTGTCTTCTACTCAACATTTCCTCCCATTTGTCAGTTGAGGGCTGTAGCCTATTTATTGTATGTATTGTCTGTAGCATATTGTTTTAATTTTCAAATAAATCAATTACCCAAACCAAAGATTTGTGTCAGTAAAGATGCGATCACACTGCATATAGGTACAATATGTAGGTATATAGGTACTAATGTAGACTAAAGAATATAATTAAGTTGCAGTGCTTCCCCTAGGATCAAGTTGTAGCAGCGGTGCTGAATATTTATTTACCCTCAGTCTGGTGTCTGAGTTTGACAGGTGTCGCAGAGTCACGGTGACCCTGTTGTGGACCGCCTCCAGGCAAAACACTCTGTATGGCCAATACAGAGGCCTCTATTTTTTTGTATGCGATATTATTAAGATGGATCTTAAAAAAAAAAGATCACAGATGTTTCCTTGCACATTTCAATCAAATGATTGTTGTAACTCATTAAGCTTAATTTATCTCCATCGCGCAAGTGTTGCTTTCTTGACAAAACTACAAAAAAAAATCTGCTGTTGTAACTTGATTTAATAGGCTGAGCTGATCAGCTAAGTGCAAAGTTATGTACCTGAATATGAAGCAATACTCCCTTCTGCAAATAGTCGTAATAGACCTAGTAGATATAAATATATATATATATACATATATACATTATATCCTTCCCCCATAGCTCTGTGCCTTTTCATACTCACGCACAACCAAAACAATGTCATCCTAATCACCTGACAGTGATGAGATGCAGAGAGGTAGGGAATGTATCGTGGCGGAGATTTGCGTACTTCTGAGTGGCCACATGTGTCCTTACTGGCCTTACATTGATTCCTTCTTTTGTGCCTCCTGCATGCATTTCTTTTTAGCAGGGCAACAATTAGCTATAGAAGAGAGTATTTCCTTAGCCAGGCTTATATAAAGGCTGGAGTATTATTGTGCCTGTACCCAATACCCGTGTTGTCTTTTGGTATGTGTTGCAGATTCCACCCCTCCCCTGAACACCTTGCTGCCTTCACCTGGTGCCTGGCCTTACAGTGCCTCAGACAGCCCCCTCAGCAATGCACACAACTCAGGTAAGACAGACAGACAGACACACACACGCGCGCACACACGCGCATTACTGGCCTCACAGATCTTCCATTGATTTCCACTAACTACTTTCCTTCTCCCAACCCCTTAACCAGTTACATGCCTAACCTCAAACTAACCCACATTCTAATGCCTAAGGCTTAAAATGTCTGTGTGGGGGCATGCAGGTAGGAGAAGTCACTCTCTGAATCATATATGTCTGAATGTGCCGCCCACCTCTGCAGCAATAGGCCAGGTGTAATGCTGCATGAGGGGGGGCTGGGAACTGGAGGATGCTGCGATATTCTCCTTGAATATCTTCTCACAACTACTTCTGGCATATTGCAGGCTAGACAGCAGGGAACTATTGTATGATTTGGGCCACAGGGAAATGGCTGCAGTACTAAACATATGTGGGACTATCATGGTTGTGTACCTTTCATTAATATATGATGGGAATTATTGATTTTGTGATTGCAACATACAAATTCAAGTAATCTCTGCAATATTTCCATATAAAATTGTCAGATCAGAAGACTGCTGTGTATGTATGTTTGCCTAGACAGGAAGAGTGGAAGGGGGAAGACAAGCAGATGTACTGTATTTATGGAAGAGAGAGTGGCCACAACCACATTTTTCATGTTAGTCCCCCCCCCTCCCTTTCTCGTGTTAATTGACATTAAACAAAGGTAGGTTCTTCAAAGAAGCAAAAAGCACAGTTGTCACTTGAAAAATGAACACCAACCAAATAAATTGCTGTTTTATCCTTGCCAGGAGCACACAAGAACACAATTTGTGTAACACCTTCCATTTACTTTTATCTATCTCTCATTCTCCATTCACACTCCCTTCTATGCCTTTACATGTTTTGCTTCAACCATCACATAAAGGAGGGTTGTAAGCTGCCAATAATTATTTCACTTTTCCACAACATTTCATCCTCGATGCCTGATGAAGGTCAATGTGAAACGTTGTGAATAAAATAATAAAATATTGGGAGATTATTACGCCATTGTGCCAAGTGGTGATCTCTCTAGAAGAATGTTTGTCTTCCCGTCCGTCTAAGTGTTCATCCCTCCACCCACCCATCCATCCACGGGTAATCTCGCAAACCACTACACCAATTGGCAATCTGTGTCACATTGCCTGCCAGTAGGCCAAGGAAGTCAATCCCTGAGTGGAATATTTTTCACATTTGTGAAATAAAATAGTAATAGTGAATATTTTTCACATTTTGTGAATTCACAAGCTCAGATCCACCGTCCTGTCGTCCCTCCAAATTTGGGCAAGACTGCAGTCGCAACATGACATCAGAGATCCACAGAGAAGCCACGCCGTCATAAGCCCCCGTCTTGTTGTTTTGTGTTCGGATATCCCTCCATTTTCTAATTACTGCTTTATACTGCTCCTGAACCCAATTTTGTATCTTGTGTATCAGCAAAGTACACAGAGTACAAGAACAGCTGGCCTCCCGAGCCCATCGGACACAACAAGCCCTGGAAAGCCAGCCGCGGCATTAGCCAAAACCAACTGACCCGCCCGCCTCCGGGACTAGCCAGTCACAAACAGCCGTCACCTTCCCCTTGGTCCAGTGGAGCCCCGCGAATGTCTTCTCGGGGCTGGGGGGGAGGAGGAGGAGGGGGCGGCAGCTCCTCGGGAGCCACCGGTAATGTACCAGCATATTTTCTCAACTTGTTCACCGTTGAAGAGAGCCTGTTTGTTTTGTTTCTTTCTTGTGCATCTGTACTGTGTGATGAAATATTTAGGTAGAATGTTAAATGTACACAAGATGGAAGTGTTGTGATTGCTGAGGTGGAATGCTGGGTGATGTTTAGAGCTTCCAGTCCAGTTCTCTTTAGCAACCACCAAAGGGAAGTTATTCGTCTTTCATCAGGTTTTGAGAGGCTGTAGGCAGAGAGGAGAGTACTGGAGATATCAGTTCCATCTTTCCTTAGTCAGAAAACAATCCCCCCCGGGGCGCCTGCTGGCCTAGCGGTCCAGGCGCATACCACATGTCTGGTAATCCAGTCTTACAGCGTGTCGCAGGTTCGACTCCCGACCCCTCGACCTTTGCTGTGTGTCACCCCCCCATCTCTCTCCCTATTTCCTGTCAGCGTACTTTCCTCTCAAATAAAGGCAGAAAATACCCAAAAAATATCTTAAAAAAAAACAATCCCCCTGTTTGCTGTCTCCACAGGCTCTACATGGAGTGATGGCAGCTCCCGTGGAAGCTGCTGGTTGGTGCTCAGCAATCTCACGCCACAGGTACACATACACACACTACAAGATGACATCATCCAGATTTGGGGTCAGCATTTCAGGAACGGCATATCAAGTCTACCAGTGCTCCACTTGATTCCACAAAGCAGTGGTTCTTAACTCCATTCCCTAGGCTCCACACTAGTACTTATTTACTATTTAATGAAAATCAGCTGTTTTAAAGAGAGAAATTAAGCTAAACGACTAATTGCAAAAATATAATCAGTAGATAATATCTGAGATGTTATTTGCCTCCCTGCCTCTGATTTCAGCAGGCATGTATATTTCTGGCCCTTTTTGTCCCTCTAACCCCACTGCCGTCCATCTCGTGCGTCCCCCAGATTGATGGCTCCACCCTGAGGACCATCTGCATGCAACACGGCCCTCTGCTGACCTTTCACCTCGGCCTGACCCACGGCAGTGCTCTGATTCGCTACAGCACCAAACAGGAAGCAGCCAAGGCCCAGAGTGCCCTGCACATGTAAGACACAATCATCTCACATGTCTATCAATCTCTTGTCTCTTCTGTTTCTCTCCCCCTCCTATATAGCCCAGGCGTTTCGGGCCATATTTTGATGGAATCGTGCACTTTACGATAAAAGCATGAAATTTGGCACACAGTTAGAGCATGCCATAAGGAACATTTTTGGCTATAGGGCCATCGCAGATTTTTCCTGTGGTAACCATGGCAGCCATTTTCCAAAATGGCCACCACCTGCTGTTATTTTACCAATAACTCAGGTTCTAGACCACCTAGGATCTTGATTCTGGTGACTAATCCTACATTTTCAAGGATGAGGAATACAGTGGTACTATTTAGATTTGTCCTGTGGTAACCATGGCAGCCATTTTCCAAAATGGCCACCACCTGCTGTCATTTTACCAATAACTCACGTGCTAGACCACCTAGGATCTTGATTATGGTGACTAATCCTACATTTTCAAGGATGAGGAATACAGCGGTACTATTTACAACATGCTACTACCTAACTACATATATCTGGCATTCAGTTAATTAAATAATAGTAAACCCATCAAAATATATAATGGTGTAGTACAGTACATGTTTTCAAACTGACACATGAGAGTCAAGAATGTTTCTTTTATTAGTAGTAGTATTGCATAATTATTTTCAATGGACTATAAGACACAACAAAGGCAGAGTACTCATGAGTCATAGCCTAATGGCATATAGACCAATTATTTGTTTACCAACATTGAGACTGGACGCACAGGTGATTGTTTCACGCAATCAATTCTCAACCTGGTGTTTTGGGGTGCGCTGGTTTCAGCACACCCCAACCCCCTCTTGTGTGTTGGCTAGTGAGGCGCGTCCTAGCGAGACCTGATAGAATGGGTTTCATTGCGCGCATACTGGTTCCGCGCAGACTGGTTCTTATCAGTGTGACGTCGTCTGTTAAGGGGTCTATTCAATAAAGCCAGATAATCTACACAATGTTAGTTGCACAGTCCACCACAGTAGCAAAGGGCAGTACACTGAAGTGCTGCCTTAACACATCTGCATTGTCCACTGCATCCCTTTTTGCAACCACAGCGGAGGAGTTCTCGACAGGCCAGGCTCACTTCTGTGTGGTCCAGTGCACTTCCCATCCTCCTGTCAAAATTGGAATCAGCTTTATTGTCAGATCACAGGTTTACAAGTGTAAAGAAGTGGATTAAATTATTTGTATTCACCTGTCTCCTTCCTCTTCCACCCCCATTCACCTGGGGATGGGAGTTCAGGGGCTGCAACCATCGCCTGTCCCCAGCAGTGGCCAGCTTGGTAGGCTGCCCTCTTTGTATGTTGAATCAGTGCAGCTCGTGTTGGGGGGAGTCCATCAATTGTTCTACCTTTCTGGGTGAATAGCTGCTTCCGTGCCTAATTCACTGATGCCTGGCCGCTTGTGCGGTCATAGAGCAATACCACAAATCGCTCCAGAGGCTCCATCCAGTCATCTATTTTGTCTGGGGTAGCAGCTAAGGAACTTTTCAGTTCCAAAAGCAACCCACAGCTCAGTCAAGTGGAGGTGATGGGCTGACATTACTGCCAGGACCAGCACATCCGTGTCTACTGTGCGTATTGTCACCTTGCTATATCCTTCCTTCATAGCATCTTCTAGGTGTAATATGACGCGAGTATCAGCCTCCTCATGTACTGTAGTTAGTTAGGTAGTTACTAGCATGTTGTGAATAGTACCACTGTATTCCTCATCCTTGAAAATGTAGGATTAGTCACCAGAATCTAGATCCTAGGTGGTCTAGCACCTGAGTTATTGGTAAAATGACAGCAGGTGGTGGCCATTTTGAAAAATGGCTGCCATAGTTACCACAGGACAATTCTAAATAGTACCAGTGTATTCCTCATACTTGAAAATGTAGGATTAGTCACCAGAATCAAGATCCTAGGTGGTCTAGCACCTGAGTTATTGGTAAAATAACAGCAGATGGAGGCCATTTTGGAAAATGGCTGCCATGGTTACCACAGGACAAATCTGCGATGGCCCTATAGCCAAAAATGTTCCTTATGGCATGCTCTAACTGTGTGCCAAATTTCATGCTTTTATCGTAAAGTGCATGATTCCATCAAAATATGGCCCGAAACGCCTGGACTAATATATATATATATATTTTTTTTTATCATTTTTTAATCTATTTTGTCTATCTACTCTATTCATTTGACTGGTGATTCACCCAGTGACTGACTTTGTTCTCTGTACCAGGTGCGTTCTGGGAAACACCACCATCTTGGCTGAGTTTGTGAGTGAGGAGGAAGTGGCTCGCTACATCGCACATTCCCAGAGCGGAGCCGGTGGAGGAGGGAGCGCAGGGACGGCTGCCGGCTCGCCAGGCTCCGCACCCCCTGGCACCGCCTCGGTGGGGGCCAATGGCAGCGGAGGGAGCGAGAGGGTGGTAGGAGGAGAAGGAGTATCCACTGCCACAGGAGGCACAGGAAACGGAGCAGTGGGGACCTCCAGTGCCGGCTGGCAGAGCCTCGATGGTACGGGCAGCTCCTCGGACCCGTCCGCTGGTCAAGGGCATGGCCTGGGGGTCTTCAACCAGTGGAGCAACAACGGGGCCGGGATGGGAGGTGGGATGGGCGGAGGAGGCGTGGAGGTCAGTAGGCAGGGATTGTGGGGAGGGATGGGGGGCATGGGGTACCACAGTAGCAGTCTCTGGGGGTCCCCAGTGATGGAGGACCGCCACCAGATGGGAAGTCCTGCCGCGCTGCTGCCAGGGGACCTGCTAGGGGGAGGGGCAGACTCCATCTGACAAGCCCCACTGGCTGGCTTACTGACTCTGTCTCCCTCTCTCACACACACACACACACACACACACACAAATACATAAAGGTCAAACCTATATTGTAATACATACATATTTTCAGTCTGTATTTATTGACAACAGATGACGAAGTTGTGACTGACTACACTGGTCACTATCATACACACTGTCCATTACTGTATCACTAACTTACACGCGCACACACAGACACACACACACACACACACAGTATACACATATTCAGTATATGCTCCACTTTATTTACACCCACACACACACACACACACACACACACACACACACACACACACACACACTCTTTAACTTGTTTTACTTTTAAATGAAGACATCAACAGCAAAACTTGAACCTGTAAAAAAAGGTGAAATCCATCGGACTCTTAGGACTCAACTGGACTGCTCTTATATCTTTTTACTCCAAAATCACACCACATTTCCCATTCTGACACCCCCACACCCCTCTCACTCAGGCATGCACTGGACACAGACCCAGCCAGGGTCGTGACACAAAGATCGTCGTACAAGTTTAGCTATTGCCCTTTTAAGTTCCCCACAGATGTTTTTTTTTCCTCCGTTTTTTTGTATCACTTATGTAATTGTTATTATCTTAGTCAAACTTGCAGACTGAGCCCCTCACAGACCTGGCTGACATACTTCAGAGTTCTCAAGTTTTGTAAGCGCAAAGAGCAGTTGGGAGGTGGAGCATGTACAAAGGGCGAGCATTTGTTTTTTTCCTAGGTACCAACATGTCTGCTGTGGTAGAAATAAAGGCACCAAAATGGCATCCAGGGTAAAAAAGAAACAAAAAAAAACAAGCAACATTAGCCAAACTTGCACTATATATGGCTCTGGGTTTTGGTGACGCAACCAACGAATCCTGCCCAATTTCCTTGACAGAAGTCCACCATGTGACGCTACAACACAAAACCCCTCGCAGGATGATGTCGATGTCAACAGCAGCCGTGGCCTTAGTTTGGTTTACACTTTCACTGGCTGCCCCGCTACACACACACATGTCACAGCCACACCATTTTACACAGTTAAACCATTTTACAGTTAACACGCGGCTCTTGTATTTGACATGCGAAAATTGTATCCTCGCCTATACTTACAGTACAGCAGCTGTGTATTCTTTTTACATAAAAAACAAAACAAAAGGCATACACCGAAAAGTGCGGAATATTGTGAAAATCTAGATGTCTTTTTTTTTTTTCCCTTAAAACACTGACCTCGTTATTGTATTATTTTTCGTACTTACTCAAGAAATCAAGTTGGTTATTATTGTTATTATATATTGTCAAGGCAGTAAATAATGAGACTATGATCACCTGTTGACAAGCTGTTCAAGATGCCCTCCTGGCTGTGGGAGTGTGAAAAGAGTGTGACCGTATGATGACAGATGAATATGTGACAAAGATGACGGTGATGATGATATTAGAGGTGTCTGTTATTGCTACAATGGTGAATGTTTTTTGTGTGTTTTTGTTTGTTTTGTCTTTTCCATGAGAGATTCATGAGTAACAAGTGTTGCCTGCGTGTGTGCATACATGTATGCTTGCTTTTGAACACTTATCTGTCCCAATCAGGGAAGTGAATAAATGTTAGGCTGTCAGCTTGCATTAAGTGTGATTGACTGAGAGTGCGAGAGTGCGTGCTCATTCGTGTGGGTGTGTGTCCACTTTTGTGTCTGGACTTGTGTAGATGGAAAAAAAAAGTTCAACATTGGCACTAATGCATTACGTCTCATATGTTGTTTTTTTTAGCAGCATATTGTTCCTGTTTTATATATATATTTTTTGTCCAAATGCAATAAGTGAATGATTCGTTTTTTCCTTTGTTTTGTTTTAAGAAGCAAACAACTGAAGGCATTTTGTACTGAGATGCCAAATCAACCCAAACCAAGCTGAGCTGGAAACGATGTATTTTTTTCTTTTTGCAGACACGTTAAGACGTTACCTGTTGTATTTGTTTTCTTTTGTTTGACAACATTATTTTGCTCATTTGTTTCAGTTGATATGTATTCATTTAAATTAAGTCGGTCTTTATTATCACTCCTGTTCAGGATCTTTTGTTTTATTTCAATATTTCAAATGTTACAAAAAGGAGAGGAAATTAATTTAAAGCAGAAGAGAACAACTTAATAAAGGTTGAATTGAAGTCCATAGCTGTGGGGTTTTCATTGTTTCAGATAGGGATATGCATCAATCGTCTTTTTTCATTTGGTGACATTGAAATATTACATTTTCTTCATAATGCATGCTCTATATGATAATCGCCGAGATGAGAAGTCCTATACAACCTATAGGCTGTGTAATGATGAGGGCCCCAAGATGGGTTATTGTAAACTGATGATTAATTTCGAGAAGCTCTCAGTTTGTGGATTTGTTTTTATACTGCACTTTTTCTATGCGGTTTCCACTTGGTCAGCCTTAAATACCTCTCTTATGGCCTATTTCAGGGAGGCTTCAACCTCAGCAAGAAGGCAATGTTAGACATGAACACTATTTTGTGTTTTAGTATGTAAATTCTTTAGTTCCCTGCATCACTCTGTTATACGTGATGCTTTTGGGAGCTGCTATTCCAGCAATTGAGGGTCAAATGCCTTGCTCAAAGTCACGTCAAGACAGTTGATGAAGGTGGAGTGTCTTATTCACTTTACCCCTATCTGATATTTCACAATTGGTTCAGGAATTCATATTAGCAACCCTATGTCCACATTTATATGAATTTTAGTCTGATAAATAAACATTAACATCTGAGAGATGTTCGATATAAAGAACACCAATTTTCAATAGTTTTACTTCTCCACTACATCTTGGAGGCAAATATTGTACTTTTTACTCCACTACAATTATATGAAAACTTTATTTACTAGTTACTTTATAGATTTTGATTATTATTACAAAACGTACATTAACCACTTCAGGCCTATATACTGTACATTTTGGCCGTTTGAAAATAGCCGATCTACAAGCTCAAAATTAGCTCATTGTTAGCTTGTAGATCTGCTATTTTCAAAATATTTGTATACAATTTATAAATATATATTTATTTGAAATGGTACTGCATAATGAGTACTTTCTACTTTTGGTACTTTCATTTATATACCAATACGTTTGTACTTTCACTCAAAGTAAATTTGGAATTCCGGAATTTTACTAGTATTTCTACATTGCAATATTGATACTTTTAAAACATGTGAATGTGAAAACATGTGAATACTTTTTCCACCACAGAGTGAGAATAACCTATGACATAAGGACGTTACTGAACGGTTAAATGGGTAGACACAACAGAACACAACACAACACCATCACACCCGGGGCTAAAGAGTACATGTGCTACACGGGACTGTCGTACGTCATTCATAAGCATACGACGCAAACAAACAGCTGCGCGGTGCCTTTAAGGTTATTCTAATGTCTCTCGATCCCATAATCCGGAGGGACGGACGGTTTGTCGCGCTGTGATTGGGTTGTTGGTTGTCAGGCAACCGCTGATTTTAAGCTTGGCCAACGTCAAAGCACTTCTACGCCAGTGGTGGCAAAAGTACTACATTTTTTTAACTTAAGTAAAAGTATCAATACTGCAATGCAGAAATACTCAGTTACAAGTAAAGGTCGGGAATTAAAAATGTACTTGAGGAAAAGTACAAAAGTATTGGTATCAAAATGTATAGTAGCAAAAGTACTCATTATGCAGAATGTCCTATTTCAAGTTTTAAAATGTATAAAATGTATACAAATCTTTTGAAAATAGCAGATCTCAGAAGCTCATACCGTGTTGCATTGCAATGCGAGAAGTAAAAGTATTGAACATTGGAAATACTCCAGTAAAGTAAAAACTACCGCAAAATTTTTCTTAAGTAGCCTACAGTACTTGAGTAAATGTAATAGTTACTTTGCACTGCTGCCTTCTACACACGACATGCACGCACGGACACACATGCGTAAATAGCTAACTAGAGTTGGTATAAACCTAGAGTTTAATTACACTTAAAATGAACCATGTTGGAGACCAAGCTGTAAGCTATCTGGTCGTCGTTAATACTACCTAGATGCTCTGACAATCTGCCTCCTCGACATGTTTGATGTAGGCTAGGTATCAGTCATTTAAATTATTACATTATCAGCGGTTGCCATGCAACCAGCTAGCCAACCAACCACAACACGGCGGTTCACCCGGAGTATGGGATCTAGGACGCTAGCTAAGGTGATCCGGGCATCAGTGGGAGTCTGCGGGATGACATCATTGATATTGTCAATGGTGTAAACGGAGAAGGAGGAGAGAGCGAGAGAGAGAGCGAGAGAGAGCGAGCGAGCGAGCGAGCGAGAGAGAGAGAGAGAGAGAGAGAGAGAGACTGAATATAGAACAGAACGGACTGGATGGATGTCACAGTTTTTCTTCCTTAAAATTGTGTCGTTTGGAGAACAGATCCTTTCCTGAGTCGGTTGTTTCCAGGCTGTATTTGGGTGTAAGAAGACACACCAAACCAAGGCATGAGCCGTCAAAAGCCGTGTGCGTCGGTCGCTGTCCATGGTCCTGGTCCTGTGTGACGCTCTTCTTCTTCTTCTTCCAGCAGCATCACCGAGGCCAGCGGCCCCCGAGGAGCCTGATCATACCCGGGTGAGGAGGAGGAGAAGGGGTCCGACACACCATCATCAGTCTCAAAGGAGAAGCCATCCCCTTGAAGGGGATGCTGGTTCCCCCCCCCCCCCCCCCCCCTGGCACTGATGATGGGTGATGCTGGGACTGATGATGGGGGATGCTGGGACTGACGATGGGGGTCGTATGGGGTAGTTGGCGGTCTCTAGGCGGACACACAAGCTCGCATAAGAGAGTCAGGGTCGATGAAAAGGGTGGTTTTGCATATAACAGAGGAGAGGTCCCTCTCCTCTGTTATATGCAAACCACCCTTTTCATGGGACTCCCATATAGAGGGTGCGGTTATGGAAATATTAAGGAATATTTACAAGCGAGGGCTGGCACATGATTGTGGTTGATGCCGCACTTTTCCATATAGTAGGCTACTTCTCGTCTTTCAGCAGCTGTCCATATTGCATATTTTGAGATTTGTAGTTGTTAATCTGGTCTTTGAGAATATGATGGCTTGCCTGTCATTGCTTTTGCAGCCCTGACAATAGTGGGAGTCAGTTTTGTAACAGTAGACAGATTACTGTCCACCGGTGTCCAGCAGCCAGCCACCAGCTCTTTAATAAATCCCGAGAAGTCCCATGATGTTGTTGGTGGGCCCCGTTTGGCCCTGTTTGGCATTTATGTCACATGATCATCTGTGTAGGGTGCAGGACATTTACTGTCCGTGATGGGACAGTGTTCAGGTTAAAGTGTATGGTACAATATCAAATAAACATATTAGTGTTACCTCCTCAACTTCTATTTTCGAGGCCCAAAGCCTCAACCATTTCCCTTCATCTTGGTTACTTTTGAAGGCTTTTTTGAATGCGAATAGCTTATGGATAGCAGTATATGGATAGTAGTATATGGATAGCATAGCAGTAACTACAAACGTTGTTAGGAAGGACGATTTGGCCAAATTGCTTGACGGGACAGAAGCCTGGGATTATTATTAGTGTAAAGGCTCCAGCATCTTTTGAAGTGGGTTAATGCGTGAAAGCAGTGCGTGAAATGCTGAACCAACCCCCTTTGCAGCCCTAAATAAATCATATCCTGCTTCCACACTGTGCCTCTATCTTGCAGCCACCCTTTCTCCATATACACACTTTATTAGCCTGTGTTATTTCCCTCTGGGATATTGTGAGTTACTTTTTGAGCATGCTGAAGGTGTGACAACAATTCAACATCCGTGGTGTGAGAATTTTAGAAAGTTAAATCAGATTTTAGTAGTTATAATATCAATGATAATAAATCAACTTAATTTCTTTAAAAGTGTTTTTAAATTCTGTATACAAAGTTCCAACAATTAAAAGAAAAGGAAACAATTGTTATACATTTAAAACAAGTAAAAACAAGGTAAGAATTGGTAAATGTCACTCTAGCCTTGTGGTGAATTGACTCACTTCCTGTATGGGAGATAAAGAGCCTTTATCTCCCCCAGCGCTCATGGACTATACAGCAGAAACCTGACTGTTAGTTGAACTCTTAGCTAGTTAGCTAAACTAACTAGCTTAGTCACCAAGTTTGTAGCGACTAACAGTCACTACAAACCTTTCCCGTTCTTCTTCTTATTTGATGCCCTTTCTAATGCCCTGCGAGTGCTCTGTGCCATGTGACGTGTTTAAATGAAAGCATCCATTACAGTTTGTGTTTTGTTGTCCCTTCTCAGCTCAGATGTCCGCTTTGGGTTTTGTTGTGTTGGGTTCAAACAGAACAGCACTGCAGCACAGTGTCCTTCTCTTCCCTATTGATTGTTTCTGTGATTGATGACAGTTGTGTGTGCACATGAGTGTGTGTGTGTGTGTGTGTGTGTGTGTGTGTGTGTGTGTGTGTGTGTGTGTGTGTGTGTGTGTGTGTGTGTGTGTGTGTGTGTGTGTGTGTGTGTGTGTGTGTGTGTGTGTGTGTGTGTGTGAGTGAGTGAGTGAGTGAGTGAGTGAGTGAGTGAGTGAGTGAGTGAGTGAGTGAGTGAGTGAGTGAGTGAGTGAGTGAGTGAGTGAGTGAGTGAGTGAGTGAGTGAGTGAGTGTGTGTGTGTGTGTGTGTGTGTGTGTGTGTGTGTGTGTGTGTGTGTGTGTGTGTGTGCGCGCGTGCGTGCGCGCGCGTGTGCGTGTATGTATGTGAGTGTGTGTGTGTGTGTGTGTTTGTGGGTATTTTTATGTGTGTATTTCTGTAAACTTTGAGTATAAATAAATATGTGTTAATAATATGCATATAATGTGTTTGTGTGCATGCATGCATGCATGCGTGCGTGCGTGCGTGCGTGCGTGCGTGCGTGCGTGCGTGCGTGTGCGCGTGTGTGTGTGTGTGTGTGTGTGTGTTTTCCCCTTCAGTGAGTTGAAACGGCCACAACCATGGAGCTGAGGGTGGGAAACAAGTACCGCCTCGGGAGGAAGATAGGAAGTGGATCCTTTGGAGATATTTACCTTGGTGAGTCTTGGGTCTGTTTTACTGCTTGTCAATGGTGTAGAGGTTAAAGACCCTCACCTCTTGAACCACATAGACCCCTGCTGGCTTAGGATCCAGTCAGAGAGAGACTTCCTCGAGTCTAGTGCCTCTCCTATGCTGTCTCTCCCTCTCAACGTACCTGCACTGCAAAACCCTGAGGCCTCATTTAAATTCCGTAGTACAACTTTGTCCCCTGCTGAAAAGAACAGTTATTTTCGGCAAGTGTTCCTGCGATGGAGTATGAATCAAGCTTGAATGTCGGTCGATTCAACTCCAAAAGTGTAATCGACACTCAGGATTTTGTAGTGTACAGAGGGGAGTCAACTGCGCATTCACTTTTTATAAACAACAAAGAATTGAATTCTGATGTCTATCCTGAAATCATTAAACATTGGACCAAATGCAACTCTGAAACTTAAGATAGCCCAGCTTATTTTTCTTTTATATCCCTGTCTCTTTTCTGTATTAGTTTGATTTCATAATTCTTCAGTATTGCTTTGATGCAATTGTACATATAGTGTATTATGTACACACACACACACACACACACACACACACACACACACACACACACACACACACACACTCATGTGCGTGCGCACACACACACACACACACACACACACACACACACACACACACACGTCACACACACACACACACACGCACGCACGCACGCACGCACGCACGCACGCACGCACGCACGCACGCACACACGCACACACACACACACACACACACACACACACACACACACACACACAGACATTGATGTATATCTTTCTTTTGCGGCTTCAGGTGCTAATATTGCTACAGGAGAGGAAGTGGCTATCAAACTGGAATGTGTGAAGACTAAACACCCGCAGCTCCACATCGAGAGCAAGTTCTACAAGATGATGCAGGGTGGAGGTGAGAGGGGGGAGCTACATGCACACCAGTGTACACGCAGGTGTACAGTATATGCATACAAGCACAGATTCACTATCTAATCCTAAAGGTTGTTACACACCGGGGCGATTTTTTCGTGCGAATAATGCATTTATTTTTAAAACCTTATAAAGTCAATGGCTCCGTACATGGAGCGAAAAAGCGAAAAAGCGAAGCGAAAAAGCGTCTTTTAATTATTCGGAACGAGTCCGAATTTTGCGTATATTCGCTATTTTCGCCGGTGTCGCCCGGTGTGTAAGGACCTTTAGTGTTAATTTTACCAAATTGACTGGTGCATTTGTGTACTCTCTGAGTTACAATTGGATAAATTAACACTGTGTACACCTATACACCCATTAGGCTACACATTTTTACTTGGCTCTTTGTTGATTTAGACAAAGAAGTAGAAGGGGACTTTATCATCAGTTTATGGCAGCTGCATGGCATTTACCACATCCCTGCTGCTTACACTCACGCCGAATTCACAACATGACTGGTATGCTGCTTCAGCATTTGGATAAAGGGGAATGGTTCCAAGCATTGTCTATGACAAGGAGCGATTAATTTTGACAAGAAGCGGAGCCAACAAAAAGCAGTGTGAAGTTGAGAAAAGTTTAACGTTTTTGCTGGGGTTTGCGGCGAGACAAAGCGGCAACCAATCAGAAGGCTGCTGTGGTCTGAACTAGGCGTACACATGAAGGTAACGTGGACATATTGTAAGTGAAAACCACTATGTTGGTGTAAATTCAGCATTATCCGCCTACATACGTAGATGAGAAGAAATTTCCTTTGAGAAGTGTAATACACGTAATGAGACACTGGTGTACTGCAGTTGTAGGCATGAGGCCGAAGGCAGAGGCCGGCCCTCAGTTTCAGGTTCATTGTCATAAACATTTAATTATCTAATATCTTTACAATCATCCTATAATTCCACAAAACTCTGTGCGTCTGTAGCTCTGTAGCTCTTTAGCTCTTTAGCTCTGTAGCTCTGTAGCTCTGTAGATCTGTTCTGTCCGGTTCTCCTCAGTGGCTGGAGCAATTGATCTGCATTTGCACACAGCCATTGACCATTACCATGAGCACGGAACACCGAAGCCCGTTTTTTGCTTTCCTCAAATGTCAGCTGTTTATTAGCGTTTTTGTGTTCGCTGGCTCCAGGTTTGCCAAATCATGTGCGTCAAACAAGCGCCGTAGTTGCAAAATCCGTCAAACAAGCGGACCATGACGCGTGCGTGGTGCTCATATCCCCCGACGGGTATGGTCTAGTACTATATGATTAACCAAATCTGTGCATCGGCTTCTCTGATTGGCCATACCAAACTGCTGGCTTCACGGATTGGCGGAGTGTCACGTCACGTTTGTCCCACTTAGCCACAATAAGTCCCTGGTTGGCCAACCCAACCTGTCGGCTTAAATGATTGGCCTATCTCATGTAGCCTTTGTGCCGCATAGCCAATATAACTGAGAGCGTTTGCACTGGATAGAAAGGGAGCAAAAGCCATAATATGGAAGAATGTGATAGAAGAATGGCAGTAATGTTTTGATAGAGGAGGAGAAGGAAGGCATCTTTATCAAATTCAAAGAAAATGGGTGAGAACAGAAGCTACAGTATGGGAAGTAAGAGAGAGGAGGTCATCATAACATGTGTGATGACCATGTATTCATTATTGCCACACATTATCACGACATACATGTCGAGCGTCGTCTTAGTTAATACTAATTTCTTCGAAAGTCAATCGATTTGACAAAGCTGTTCAAATATATGGTAATAAGGCGAGTGATAATCTTGTAGAGATGTGGTCTGAGTGCTGTTATCAGGAGATATTGGCACTCATTACAATGCTTCTCAGCCAATCACAATACGCGATTGGAATTAACTGTGGTATAGTGAAGAACCAGTCAGGAAAGATAATGTTGTTATTGATCCAAACCCTGACCCACATCAGCTACACAGGGTAATTGAAATTGCTCTCCTTTCCCACGCATCCCTACTGATCACATGCACAAGCAGTTTTCTACACATACTGTAGACATTTCATCAGAGACAGTTAAGTAACAGTGGGAATGAAGCGCTTCATTGATAATGTTAACCCACTGACCAGTCCACAAATTAGTGTGCCTTTGAAGTAGTTAACTGGATTAAGAATACACACATGTACGCACACGCACATGCGCACAGACCTTGTTTCTAATCACAGTCTCTTTCTCACTCCCTGCCCCTTTTTTCTCTCTCGTTATCTTTCTCACTCTGTCTTTCTCTCTGTCTGTTTTGTGTCTTCCTCTGCAGTGGGCATCCCATCTATAAAGTGGTGTGGAGCAGAGGGAGACTACAATGTGATGGTGATGGAGCTGTTGGGACCCAGTCTAGAGGACTTGTTCAACTTCTGCTCCCGCAAATTCAGCCTTAAGACTGTCCTGCTTCTAGCTGACCAGATGGTAAGACCGACTGACTGATTTGTACAACTCACTCCAAAACCAAAGGTCAATCAAGGGATTCTGTTAAGATCCCAATAGAGCTTTAGATACCTGAGGGTTCCCCACGAGAAAACAATCACATTAAAGGCTTCCTTGAAAAAGGCCTGCTGTATAATGAAGCATAGCGTTAGTTCATTCAGTACATGGAAGTATTGCACTTTGTAATCAGCTGTCAGTCAGCTGATGTGAACATCAGCTTTCTATTCCCCATTCACAGCTCTGCTGGTCATTATGTCACACATTCATACTCCAATCATAGCTCACGAATTAGCAAAGAGGTTCCTTTAAATACAGCTTCATATTCACTAGTTCCTGATTCATTTCTGCTAGCTGCCTCCTCCACCCCAGCCTCCACCTTTTGATTAGAGTCTGGCATAGGCTCAAATGCTTGTGATTATCATTTATATCTGCTAATTCAAACTAATATGTCAATATATTGCTTATTGTTTGATATTGTATCCCTATGGGGGTTTTGCTTAGCATTCCCTGATTTTGCTTAGCATGCTGCTTGGACAAAATTCAGGGAATATCTCCAAGAGCGGAGCCTTTAACGCCAAGCTTAACTGTATTCCATTTGTTGCAATAAATGGTTAAATCTACTTTGACGTGAGTGTTCCTGAATACTATTTAGAGAGGATTGTAGAAGTACTGTTTAATGATCGGTGTTAATGGACCCTTGAGAAGGGAACCTGCTGGTGTGGTGTTGCCTTACATTTGTATGAAGAACCTTTTTTGTTAGAGGTTGGAGTGTGTGTGGGGGACTATAACGGTCAATGTGATGACTGACTGACTGACTGACTTACTGACTCCCCATTGTTAAAACACGCATGCATGCACAACAATCACTCCTGCTGCAAACAGCCAGCAATGTGCCAGTATCCCATTTCCTCATTCTGCTTTCCTAGCAAACTCAACACCAAACGTTTGCATCGCCATTATCCCTCAATGAGCGTTGTGCAGACATTTCATATTTTACAGGGCGAGTTCATTCAAATCAAATGGCGTATCAAATAACTGGACACACAGTTGCCAAGCTTTTATAACAGACAACAGAGGCAGGGCTTTCAAATGCGCTTGTTTCATTTGATGTTGTCATTTGTTTTCTCAATGGTGTCAGTCAAATGTTTGATCAGCAGTACCCTTTTCCTACCCGATTACGTCCATAAATCGACATTATTTAATTAACTAACGTTCAAGCTTCACTAGAATTTTAGAATAAAAAAAAAAGAAATACTTTAACCAGTTTACCAGTCCTGCCACCAGAACAAAACAGAGATTATTGTAGATTACAAATAAAAGGAAAGAACAAAGAATCTTGGCCTTTGGCTATGCTGTCTAAACCAAGTTGTATTTATGAAAAAAGTAGACCAATCAGCTCACATGCATGATGCTGTATGAACAGTGCCCATTAAGTGTACTCCCCCGGCCCTCTTTTCCGCTGCCCACCCGAGTACAAAACACTGATGTTAGCCTACAAGGCAACCAAAGGCATGGAGCCACATATCTTCAAAGCCTGATCCCTCTCACTCACTGGAGCAGTTGGGCATTCAGTGCCTTGCTCAAGGGCACTTCAGCTGTGTTGAGGGAGGGGTAAGTGGTGGCCATTCACTTCCCCACCCAGATTATTTCTGCTGGTCAGGGGGATCGAATCGGGAACCCGTCGGATACAAACGCACTCATCTAACCTTTAGGCCACCGCTACCCCCAGCTTTATGTCTTGTTTGGAGGAATCTCAGATGGATTCCTTTGTTTCTATTATTGCACTATTATTGCCGCGTTCCAAGCTACTGATGTGTCTGGTTCGTTCTGTCTCGATGCTGTAATGCTCTCTGGTGTCATAGTGACCCTAATCTTTGGACCCAGATGTGCTTTACAGACCTAAGATCAAATCCTATAAGCACTTTTTCCTGTACCCTGTCTCACTCCCAGCTTTTCTCCTAATGTTGCTCTCAGTTAGAAAAAAAACTAAAGAAAAAACGTCCAATAAAAAAAGACTGATAATTGTAATTTATAAAAAGGATTCTTACAGTAGATTACACTTATTTGATGAGACAGTGAGAGGAGGACTTTACCACGCTGACTCACATGTGCTCTGATGTTTCTGTTCTACTCTGCTTGATCAATGCATAAAATATATCAAATTATGTTATCCTCACAATCATATATTGATCAAGCAGTGTTTGTTGGAGACATGCAGAAGACAGCTTTGTCGGTGATATGCTAATAACTCATAAATCTTAGTTTTCAACACAATGATTGAAAAGAAGGTAGTTTTGCACTATACATACAGTAGCTGAGTGCACTTCCATTTTAACACAGTCTGTAAGGTGATACCTCATACTGCAGCTGTCCTGTACAGCAGGGGTTCTCAACCTTTTCAGGCCGCGACCCCCAAAATAATGATATTATTTCCCGCGACCCCCCGCATGCACACGCGCGGTCCCGTTCGCGCGCGCAAAGGTTATTTGATTATAATAGGTTCAGAACATTTTTGCAAAAAAGTGGGTAAATTGAGTAAATTAACTGATAAAACATGAATTAATGATAACATATGTTGTTAAAAAAAAATAAAAAAAAAACTTTTTTTTTTCAAATTCACCAAAAAATATGGCGACCCCCCCAAATTATTTGGCGACCCCCCTGGGGGTCGCGACCCCCAGGTTGAGAACCACTGCTGTACAGTACAGCTATACCTCAGCCCAAGTCGATGGATGCAGAATTTTGATGTTGTACCTACACTCGCACTGAAATCAAATGACGCCACCATGGGAATTTGTACTGATTTCAATGAATGGGTGACAGCAATATTTTAGAGCAGAACTATAAGCATACCATTTGAAAAATGGAGGCTGTGTGCTATTCTCCTCTCCTCTCCTCTCCTCTCCTCTCCTCTCCTCTCCTCTCCTCTCCTCTCCTCTCCTCTCCTCTCCTCTCCTCTCCTCTCCTCTCCTCTCTTTTCTCCTCATCTAATCCCTCTCCATGTCTCTTTCTCCCTCTTGCAGATCAGCCGTATTGAGTACATCCACTCTAAGAACTTCATCCACAGAGACGTGAAGCCAGACAACTTCCTGATGGGCTTGGGCAAGAAGGGAAACCTGGTCTACATCATTGACTTTGGCCTGGCCAAGAAGTACCGTGACGCGCGCACACACCAGCACATCCCCTATCGTGAAAACAAGAACCTCACAGGCACCGCCCGCTACGCCTCCATCAACACACACCTGGGCATAGGTAGGTGGGGACGACGTGCATGTGCATGTATCACGTGCACATGTGGATAAGCCTCAGTATACACATGTGTGTATTGCATGTACTGTATGTATAGCCAGCCAGCCACCCACTCACACACACACACACACACACACAACCACACGCGCACACGCAAGCGCACGCGTGTGCGCGCGCACACGCACACACACACACACACACACACACACACACACACACACACACACACACACACACACACACACACACACACACACACACCTAAAAACACATCTGACTAGCAACACTGCGGCTCGCGCTGTTGCTCGAGACACTGAACCGGTGGTTTTACCAGGATCATCTCGTTCCTATTGACCTACTCGACTAGGGTATGTCTGCCCCCCTATCCACACACACTTCCGTTTCGCCTTTGTAGTCGTGTAAATAAATCCTACTGGAAACCAAGTTAGTCAAAGCCTATATAGCTAGCTGCTTAGAGGAATTGGAAATTCAAAAAAATATTAAAAAGATATTTAAAAACACATTTTTCTGAACGGAAATGATAAACATACATGATGTATGTACTATGTACACCGTGCGTGCGTGCGTGCGTGCGTGCGTGCGTGCGTGCGTGCGTGCGTGCGTGCGTTCATGTATCAAATACATTTTTGTGTCTGTATTGATTAGGACTGGCTTCTCAGAATTGCTGCAGCAGGACAGTATTGACCCTCCTCTCCTCTCCTATCTCCAAGAAAAGCAAAGTTGAATTAGCTTTTGAGTTGTGTGATAACAGTTGCCCATTTTATCCCCTCCCACAGAACAGTCTAGGCGTGATGACCTGGAGTCTCTGGGCTACGTCCTCATGTACTTCAACCTGGGCTCTCTGCCCTGGCAGGGCCTCAAGGCTGCCACCAAGAGGCAGAAGTACGAACGCATCAGTGAGAAGAAAATGTCCACCCCCATCGAGGTGCTCTGCAAGGGATACCCCTGTGAGTGAAATCTAGGTTGTGCTTTGTCCTGTGACCCTTCTGATATTTTGTATATACTGTATACAGTAACATACATTTTTCTTTGATTTCAGTTGTAGTTCAATTACTCGCCCTCCATTCCTACAGTATGTGTTTTTTATAGGACAAGCCACTTTCATATGTGGCCCAACAGCTCTATTGATTTGAATAGACCCTTTTAACTGCAGACACTTTGATGGATAAACACATCTGAAAGTACTCAAAGTAGACATATTCACTGTGGGTGTGCTTGATTTAGAAAACACATCTGCAATTAACATCACCTTCAGATGTGTGTCAGAATATCAGCAGTGAAAAGGGTCTATTGTCACACTTCTTTATTTCAAAGACCCCCAGTTTACTATGCATTAGTCCATGGACCCACATGACACTCAGAGTTGCCAATCATTTAGCAGGGGGGTGACAAAAGGTAGAAGGTAGTATTGGGCAGCTCTTTGGCTCTGTTCAGGCTTCAGGCAAATCCTATTTGTTTCTCATATCTGATCTTTAGGACTGACTGTCCACACTGTTATTTGCAAGTGATCAGATCAGATTTTTGTATCCAGACATCATCGACCTATCTGCATTGGTTGCTGTGGTAACGACACAACAACATAGGCGCAAGTAATGTTTAACTTATGCTCTGTCGTACGACACTGAAAATAGCAGATCTACAAGCTCCGTTGTTAGCCTGCATATCTGCTATTTTCGGCCGGCGACACTGTTGTACGCTTCAGTAGCCGAGTGTTTAGACAGAGGCACATTAGAAAACAGATTTGAATTGCCTTTCAAACCAATTAGGAATGTGGTTCAAATTTGATTAGCACAAATCAGTTTCCATATGCTGTTCAGACTTGATAAAAAACAATCTGATTCCAATCTGGATAGGCAAAAAAATATAATGTGGGCTGCTAGTCTGAACATAGCCTTAGGTGTGAGGCTGTGTAACTGTATGAGTGTGCAGCAGTGCTGTGCTGTGCTGTCAAAGAGCATCCATCCTCAGTCACTGTTTTACAACTACAATGTTGTTTACAATTACTGTTACTTTGTAAGCAAGCAAGTTGGGCTTTTCATCAATACAATGGATGAAAATGTATGCCGGGCAAAATCAGGTGATACCTATTAGCTTACTTAAAAAGACTGAAATCTCACTGATTCAATCCTCACAACTGGCAAATATGTCCATTGTTCAAATGTATTTTTTTGAAGCATAACCCGAAAACAAAACTGAACCCCTACTTGCCCTTATTATTAGTGGTACAGGATTATAGTATCATCCATATACTGTAGGCCTGTAAAGCCACATTCAGAATGCCTCTCTTATATGTGTCTTTCAGCTGAATTCTCCACCTACCTGAACTTCTGCCGCTCCCTGAGGTTTGACGATAAGCCCGACTACTCCTACCTGAGACAGCTGTTCAGGAACCTGTTTCACCGTCAGGGATTCTCCTATGACTATGTCTTTGACTGGAACATGCTCAAGTTTGTAAGTTCCTCCCGTGTCTGTCCTGTATTTGGCAACGCAACACATACTGTACTTTGCAAGAATATTACAAGGCAAGCCTGTGTGCCTCAGAACGAGTGTTGTAGAAATCATTCAACCCTATGAATATATGAACAGTGTGTATTATCACATTTATGTATAAAGTGATAACACTTTATTGATGCATTGTATTCATATTTTATATCGCAAGACAAACCTGGTCACGATGGTAGCAAATAGCTATAGTTTCATATTGTCATGTGAAGTACACATAAAGTCATTTGCGATGCATTGTGAGCTTGTAGATCGGCTATTCATTTTTTTTTGCATGACACCATTGTAAAACAAAGTATAAAATAGGGCCCAAGTGGTTAATCAGACCAATTGATTTAGTCCATTATGAATAATCTATTTTGCATTGATTCATTAATATGTACTTTTTTTAATTATATAAAAAAACACTCTTCTCTATTATTCAATGAATCTGTAAAGTAATTGATAGAATAATCACTGAGAAAATGATTAATAGTGGCAGCACTATAAAGTACATACATGCAATACACTCATAATGTGCTGCTATTGGACTTAAGTTACCTTATAATGACTTGGAATAATTGTCATGCTCAAGAACTTAAACCAAAACACTGCATTGTCCTCTGGGGTTCTTCTTGTTTCAGGGGGCCAGTAGGACAACAGAGGAAGGAGAGAGAGAGAGAAGGGAGGTGAAAGAGGTGGAGGAGAGAGCAGGAGGAGGACAAAGGGGGGGTGGAGGTGGAGGAGGAGGAGGAGGAGGAGGAGGTGGAGGAGGAGGAGGAGGTCGCGCCTTGCCGCCCGCCCCAAACCCTTCAGCGGCCAACCGCGTTCGGAACGGACCCGACGCGACGCCCCCAAACCCGTCCTCACGTGGGGTCCAGCCATCAGGTAAGAGCGTTGTCCAGGCAGTCACACAGTGACAGCTAGTGGATACTAGTGCACTAGTGCATTTTCCTAGCTTTATATGCTTGAATAATGTAAAGTGTTAAAAGGATCCCAGCCTAATAAGCCAAATATGCCTTAATACATCATAATTGTAAATTAAAAACACCTTAAATATTTTATTTATTTTAGAAACAGTTGACTTTCACTCAATAGGGGCAATGCCCGTCGCAAGTTGATGATGTCATTTTCCCATGTGTGGTCTAGCCCTATGGAATTTATGGAATGCATGTCCAAAAACACATTTAAAATATTGATTTGATGCTCATATTAACCTTAGGAAGTTGTTTTTTATTTTCCAATGCATTCCATAAATTCCATAGGGCTAGACCACACGCAAACTGCCTTTTCCGAGGGAGTTGAAGGCAATTCTGTAGGCTGTCGTGAACGTTTATAATATTTAGAGAAATTTAAAGTTTCAAATACAAAAGTAGTAGTAGTAGTTGTGCATTAGCAAACTGGACATTTAGACTGAATGTTTCCTTTATCCTCGTCTTGCGCTAATGCACGCAACTGTTTCGGTTTTATTTTTGTTGTTTCTCATAAGCGTGCATCGGTTGTCCGTCAACAACACAGCCGTCTGTGCCTTGACTTCTGTGCGCTGACTCTCTCTCTCTCTTTGGTCGTTTGGCCCCTTCCTACCTGAAAGCCCCCCCATACCCTCCTCACCCCCCAATCTACCAAGCAGTTCCTTCCTGAAAGCCCCCCATACCCCCAAAATCTACTATTAGGCCGGTACTACGGTAGCAAGCAATGTTTGTTTATCGTGTGTGTGTGTGTGTGTGTGTGTGTGTGTGTGTGTGTGTGTGTGTGTGTGTGTGTGTGTGTGTGTGTGTGTGTGTGTGTGTGTGTGTGTGTGTGTGTGTGTGTGTGTGTGTGTGTGTGTACTGTTTGTGTACAGGTAATCGGTCTCCCCAGGCAGTATCTCGTGCTGAGAGAGAGAGGAAAGTTGCTATGAGGCTCCACCGTGGGGCTCCTGCCAATGTCTCCTCCTCTGACATCACCGCACGACTTGACCAATCTCGTATCACCGCATCACAGGTAGGACACCAGGTCGTCCTCGCCACAAACAAGTGGGATTTATTTTATTTATCCAAAATTGCACGGTTTTCTTATTTGTTTTCAGTGGGGGGTGGGGTGGTAGGGTGCGTGTTATACCGAATTATTATTATTATTATTTAAAAAGAATCGGGAAACAACAGTAAACTTTTCCTTGAAGAATGTTTCCTTCACACACTTAATCGCCTCCTCCTTTCTCCATTTTATGCTCTCGCTTTTGTTTCTCTCCTATTCAGGTGAGTGTGCCATTTGAACATCTGGCAAAGTGAGCGTCCTTCAGCCTGGCCTGCTGGTCACTGGCAGGTATGGACATGTCACACAACATGCCTGACACACAAACACTTTACCCTTTGACCTTACAGATCACTATTCTCATTCTTTGAGCGCGGACAGTTTCTTGTCTTTCAACCCAGCGTTCCTGTGTTGGGCACGTCATTATAGGCATTTTAAAAAGTCGTGAAAATAGCAGATCTACAAGCTCACAATGCATACAGTAGCATTGCGAGGTTGTAGATTGTTTAAACATTGTTGAAAATGTTGTGATTACTTTTTATTTTAAAAACTTTTGGAAATAACTTAAAGAATTGTGGTAGTATAGGTAAAGATATTGGGATATTGGTTTGGGATATTTACTTGCGACCCATAAAAACAGGTCCACAACCAAGAAATGAGTCGCAACCCTATGTTTGGGAAACACTGACCCAATGTATAGTATACCGTACCATCTGAACGTGTGTTTTGCATGTCTTCTGCTGGGTTGTCACAGCTGTGACAAAGAAAATTATTTGTATGAACCTCATTCTGTGCAATATTCCGATAAAGGTTTTGTTTTATTTTGTGAGAAGTAATATGTTCTCTCCTTTCTTCCCAATGGGTTTACCAGCAGCTGCAGGGTATCAGATACCCTCTAACTTTTGAAATCGTTGGATGGAAACATGAATGAATGAATGGAGCAACAGAAGGTGGAACAGGAAATGAATCAATGAAAGCTGGAGACCTTGTGAAAAGGAGTGAACATTGTACGCGTGCCTGTCAGTACACCGTGTGGACATTTCACCGACCAGACGGAGGCAAAGGAAAGCTCAAAGATGAAGAGATGGGATGGCTACCAGAGGGGAATAAATGAGAAATTTATGCCTGTGACTTGTTGATAATGCTTTTTCAGACAATTGAGGGGTGTTTAGTGGCAGAGATAAGACTTTAGATCCTGCCCTCTTTCACTCATTCACGTGCCCATCTTCTCAGAGGCTCAACTTGCAAAAAATCTAAAAAAAAGAAAGAAAATAGAAAAAAAGATAGAAGCACATCAAAGTGCAAAAAACTAAAGGACTTACTGGTTATTCTATCGCTGGTTAATAAGGCTACGGTGACTCTTGTCTGGATCCACGTGTTTTGACAACTGCAATGTTTTAAAAAATACAAGTTTCAACTGTCCACCCGCTATGGTTCAAGAGTTCCATCCGCTGCTTACAGCGTCCTTGATTTATCAATGAATACGTAAAAAAAACTATGGAATATAACCCTGAGGTGTTCATAGGAGGTAGGGAAAATAATAGAAGAAGCTTTCATTGTGTTCAGGTCTAAAGAGATTTGTGGACAAAACGGAGGGGTGGGATGGAGTGTAACCATGCTGGGAAATGAGCTGAGGGAGGAGAAGGAGAGACTGAATGTGAGAAAGAAACCTCTCACTGGAGAGGTGAGGCTGCTGCATTTTTGTCAATATCCGTTGATGTTTGTCGAAGTCTTGTTGTCACTAACATTAGTTTGCCCTTGCCCTTTGTTTTACCGATAGACTAGCCTCGGTACCAGGTTTTTCTTTTCGGCTGACTGAAAGTGGGGAAGATGTGTGGACATTATGCCTGATTTATACTTGGTTGCGCATCGTGTCATGCACCGAAAATAGCCCATCTACTACAAGCTCACAACATGCAGCACACCTCAGTATAAATCATCCTTTACGAGAGTGTGAGTGATGTAGAATAGATGGAGGGATGGAGTTGGGAGCAGAGTGTGTCTGGTCTATGTCTCGTCTTTAGTGTCCAGACATTATTAGATATGTCCCCGACAAAATAACAAGGGCCTTTCGATTAAGGTTAAATCAAATTATTACATAAATACATTATGTGTTTTGTTATTATTATTATTATTCTCAGTTAAATCTTCACCATTTTGAATCTGTCATCATAAAATTGAGCTTAACCATGGAAAATATTAATATTTCTAACACAATGCTATCAAAACAGAAATATTATTTGAGCATATCAGGTATTTTATCAATGTTAGCTGGATAAGACATTCCCTACGGATGACCAATGAGAAGGAATGGTATAAATTACATGAAAGCTATATAAGCTGTTTACTACTTTACTAGCTGACCATTGTTTTGATGGACTCCATACAACATAAGATTGGTTTGTTTGATTTAATCAAACTCGAAAAATAAATAAATAAATAATAAATAAATGTGTTACTTCAGGCATGAGAAGGAGGATTTAGAGACATTGTCATTATGTATCAGAGCTAAACAAGTCTTATTCAGTTTGTTAAACTGTTTGTAATTTATTTCTGTATTGTTATTTTATGTTTGTTTGCTTATTTTTATATGTAATATATGTAAATACCTTTTTTCGTGCAAAGCCAAAATGTAATAGATTGTTTGAAGATGTCAGTGTGGTAGGAGATGTACTACTTAAGCCTGATTTATACTTCGCTGTACACCGAAAATAGCCAATCTACAAGCTCACAGCGTGTCACAGCCGCAACGCATTCCGAGCTTGTAGATCAGCTATTTTTGGTCTGCGACACCGGTGTTATGATGGAGCATAAATTGGGCATTACCTCTTGAGGGCAAGGGCTTTGTGGGTGGGGGCCAAAGGTTTTCATCATTATCAGGCCTGGGTCAAAGTAAAGTGTAATGTAAAACAAAAACTACTTTGTTTTTTTTCTATTTTCTTACAATAGCATGGAAAACAGAATATGAGATACTGCAAAAGCCAGGAGCTGTTTTAAGATATTTGCTGATAACATGGTTATGCTTATTTGTGGTGGAATCATGTATGTTCTTGAAGAAATATTGACTGTTGGAATGCTGACAATATCGTTGAAAAGATATCGACAAAATTGGTATGTAGCATATTGGGATGAAACCTTTCATGTGGAGCATGTACACAAAACACTCTAAGAAAAACGATCCGGTAATTTGAATACATAGCTGCTGGATTGACAAAAACAAGTATAAATAAAATGTAAGAACAAACACTTGTGGTTCACACCATTTTAAGTTGAATGCATAGGGCCTAGTCTACATAATATATTTACAAGATAAGCGATAAGATGGGATTTGAAAAGGTTTGAAAAGACAATATGTTTTATTGCTGACTAGTATTACTGACCCAGGCCTGTTTAGTGCAGAGAGTTATTACTGGATGGATGTCACTGATGGGATAGGGCTGTCTGTGGACACTGATGACTTGTACATTTCTTTACCATGCTTACACTTTATTAGACATTTGTGTATATTTTATGAATCAATAAAGATATGCACAACTTACCTACTCTGTCAGTGTGTGTGTGTGTGTGTGTGTGTGTGTGTGTGTGTGTGTGTGTGTGTGTGTGTGTGTGTGTGTGTGTGTGTGTGTGTGTGTGTGTGTGTGTGTGTGTGTGATGGGGTACAAAGTAAGGCATTGTGTTTATAGTTTTTTTTGTTATTGTGTGTATTGGTTGATTGAATACTTTATTAACAGTTTGCAAAAAGAAACAAGCCCTGAGGGCTTGTTTCCATTGTGGTCCTGTGTATTCGATGCAAGTGTGTTGTCAAATCATTGATTGATTGATTGACTGGTTGGTTGATTGATTGATTGAGAAAGGGTCTGCCTAAAGGTTATAGATCAGATATGATAAAACAAACAAACAAACAAACAAACAAACCAACAAACAAACAAACAACACATGATAAAAGCACATTCAAATAGCCTACTTAATCCCACATACATGCGTGAGCGAGCGTCTGTCTGACCTCTGACTTGAGTCCAGTGAGTGAACCCAAAATAGATCAGCCGCGCATGCTCAGTGCACAATTTACGAGTCCCGCCCACTTCCTGGTTTTTAATGGTGGTTAACGGTGATTGGCCGAGCCTCTCAAGTCCCTCCTACAACACTTACGAGGCTGAAAATAGCAGACCTACAAACTCACAATGCGTGGCGGATGCGACTCCTTGTGAGCTTGTAAATCTGCAATTTTTGACGCTCGACACCGTCGTGCGAAGAAGTACCAAACCGGGCTACAGACCGCGTTGCCATGCCCGCTTATTATAAGCGACTGTGGGCTTCTTTTTCTGTAAAGTTGCTTGTAAAATATTGGTAGTTGCGGGTAGAAGTTTTTGGCGCTTGTTTCTAAAGTGTTGTTGCTTATTTAGGCTTGTTTCCAAATTCTCTAAATATTTTTAAACCAGTGGTTCTCTATTTTCATGACAGGGTTTTGTGCCAGGGACCATTTGTGTTGTCAAAATTATTCCAAATATTCCACATTTTATTTCAAAAGTTTTGGAAAATAGCAGATCTACAAGCTTGGCTATTTTCATATTGTCGATGCATGTAGTCTAGGTTTAAACTGCTCATGTGGCCTAGTAGCTGCTTCTTTTAGGCTTGTTTTCCTAGAGCTAGTTGCTTATTTCTCTCACAGAATCTGGCAACACTGGTCACAGAGTGTCGAGTAGCAGCTGATCCACTCTGTTCAATTCTAATCCGGAGGGGATTGAGTGCGTTGTTGGTGTAAAAGAAAGAGCAGACTGACTGGGACTCATTTGTTTCTGTATAACTTTCACCTGAAAGTAAAATTTACCAGAGCGTTTCTCAGCGGAGTGCAAGATACATATTTACAGTTCATTTTCAAACCGAAAGAGACAAAGTTTTAGGAGTGAGTGAGGGGTTCGGTTTGGTTTTTTTTTTTCTAGGAGCAAAAAGAGGCTGAGATTGTTGTGCAGAGCGTCTACACATGGATGTGAGTGTTAACGCAGATCATTAAGGCCAGGGTGGGTTCCTGTCTGTCTGGTATTTGTGTGGATGTGGCGACGGCTTTGAACGCATCCACTGCACACAGCCAGGTGACGAGGAGACTGGAGGTGAGTCTCTCAGTCACAACTTGCAAGCCTAGCGAGTAAAAGAAAAAAGTTTGAAAATCAACATTGCATCTTTGTAAACGCATAACGTAGAGTTAAAACGTGTGTGTGTGTGTGTGTGTGTGTGTGTGTTTTGTTTCAGGGTTAGATTTAATCTTCATTTTCAAGTGGGATCAGTTTAAACGGTGAGTCTAGTTTTAATGGTTACGTCACAAACGAATAACGGTGTTTCCTATAATGACATTTATCGAAACACCCTTGTTTTGCCACGTTTACGAGTTATTTTTTTAACCATTCATAATGGCAGTATTAGGCTATGACACAGTTTCACTTCCATATCAGTAACTAGCCAAAACGACAAAATGAAAAGTCTCAAGCTACCCTAGCCTCAAGCAACTCTTAGATCCTATTTTTAATATTTGGCATCTAGAGTTGCAATACCAACCCTTGAGAGCCCATACATCCAAACAGAAAAGTCCTATCTGATTGTATTAAACAAAGTTAAACTCACCAACATTGCAGCTGTACAGAAAGCTTGAATTATCATCTTTCTATCTGCAAGTTTTTGTTTCAGAGAAATCCACCATAGACATGTTATGAGCTACTTTCTGTCAAAATAATAATAACAATAATAATAATAATAAATAATCACCTGCACGGAATTTATTGACAGAAAGTAGCTCATAATAACATGACTGTGGTGGATTTTTTATGAAACAAAAATCATAATAATCATAATAATCCAAGCTTTCCATACAACTGCACTGTTGGTGAGTGTAACGTTGTTTAATACAATCATATAGGACTTTTCTATTTGGACATATGGACTGTCAAGGGTTGGTATTGCAACTCTAGATTCCAGATATTAAGAATAGGATTTGGGAGTTGCTTGCGGCTAAGGATACCTTTAAGGCCAGCCCACACCAATGCAAAACAGTTTTAGAGCCTGTTGCAGAGTTCTGGACTGACCAGTTGGCAGACTGGTGCCATTTGGAGATAATGGTTGCAAGGAGTTGCATTGGATGTGGACTTTAAACATAGAAATAGTAGTAGTAATACTAGGCTACTACTAGTACTACTACTATTGGATACTCCAACTATACTGTAGTAGTAATAGAAGTTGTTGTATCCAATAGAATAATCCAGTCTGGCTGTGACTTAATTATGAGAAGATCATTTATCATGAGCTACCCACTCTTTTCTGCCCCACCCCCCTTTCTACCCCATAACATCTGTTGCTTTATCCCCTCCAATTATACCATTACGTCCAGACCGGCCTTTATACACACACGTCTCTCTCCCTGGGCACAACTAAATGTTTCTTTTGTCATACTTGTGTCCGCCAGGCCTGCAGACTGGGGGCCAAAGATTGTGTGTGTGTGTGTGTGTGTGTGTGTGTGTGTGTGTGTGTGTGTGTGTGTGTGTGTGTGTGTGTGTGTGTGTGTGTGTGTGTGTGTGTGTGTGTGTGTGTGTGTGTGTGTGTGTGTGTGTGTGTGTGTGTGTGTGTGTGCGCGCCTGTAGCTAATCTTGTAAACTACTACACCGATCAGCATTAGATTTCTTGTGAATGCTGCCGGTAGGCCAAGGAACTCAATTCCCAAATCTGTTTCAAATAGCCTACATCAAGTCAACCATAACTGTTATTATTATTGTGAATTGTGAACACTCTACTTCCAGGCAGCATATTGGATTTACACTGCCAATTTGCTCCTTCCTTTGGCTGAAACTGTGCAGCTAATTGCCCCATAGCTGATCATCGGTGCATGTAAATTATTAAAAAATAATAATAATCTCTTCAGTTACACCAACATTGTTTTGGTGAAGTAGTGTTGGTCTCATTGGTCAAGTTTGTAAGATCACTAAAATGTTAAAACGCACAGTGTATTGATTTGGCCGCATTTCTCCAAAGCGCTTTACAATGTGCATAGCACATTCACCCATTCATAGACGCGTTCACACACTGACGGCAGAAGCAACCGTGCAAGGCACCAACCTGCTCATCAGGAGCAGTTAGGGGTTCAGTGTCTTGCTCAAGGACACAAAGCCATGAATAGCTGGGGATCTTGGGGAAGATTCTGTTTCTGACTTCCAAGCGGCCGATCTGCCTCCTATGCCACTGTCTCTTCCACACAGTGCAGCACACCTGTGATGTTCGTGCATGTGCAATGCACAGAAGGACACACACAGAAAGACCGCTGGGCACGTGCATGTGATTGCAAACGGGAGAGAGACACAATTCAGTTAAATCCCACATTTGATTAACACCAACATACTAAACGTGACAACATACCTTGTGCAATGCATCTATGATGTGTGCGTGCGCGCAGCATAGGCTGAGATGTTTGTGCTCCACTGTGTGCCTGTTCTAGTCTTGTGTGTGTGTGTGTGTGTGTGTGTGTGTGTGTGTGTGTGTGTGTGTGTGTGTGTGTGTGTGTGTGTGTGTGTGTGTGTGTGTGTGTGTGTGTGTGTGTGTGTGTGTGTGTGTGTGTGTGTGTGTGTGCGTGCGTGCGTGCGTGCGTATTTGCTTTGCTGATGCATTCATTTCAGCTCCATTCCTGTGTCGAATTGCTGATCCTATGCAAACCAATACAAATGACCTACCAAGAACACACAAAAGAAACCATGTCACTAAGCTTCTTCTCAATGTAAATATAGTTAATCTAAAAGCATAGAGGCAGCCTCACACACTTGATCAAATCACTTGAGTTTGATTTAATTGATCTTATAAATGGTTTAGACACCAACATGGTTTGTATGTGTCCATATCATGTGGGTTCTTTAATAGAATTCATTACCACACAGTAAAATATTCCTTTGTAACTCTGAGAGTGTACATAACATTTGTACACTCTGAGTAAAATGACACTGATGATTTTACTGTGCTGTGTCTGTGTCTGCATAATGGTTTGTTTTCCATGCTTCTCTGGCAGGCCAGACATGATGAAACGTGTCCTTCATTGCTCTCTGTCTATCGCTCTCCTTTTCATCCTTTGTCCCTTGCTGTTTGTGTCTGTCTGTCTCTCACTCTCTTTCACCCCTTCCATCCTATCTCTCTGACCCTCTCTCTCCTCTTATCATCCTTTCTCTCATTGTCTCCGTTTCTCTATCTTTTTGGCCTCTTTTCCTTGGCACTCTCTCTCTCCATCTCGGCACTATTTTTCTCTCTCTGTCTTTCTTTCTTTCCATCTCGTGATTTTGCTTCAGAATGAGAGAACTGGTCATTGAATACTGTTTTCAGATGGTTGTGTGGACCTATCCATCACAGATGTCTTTATTTTTGTCTGAGGATTGTGTGTTGGTTTTGTTCACTGCCGCCTAGCCTACCCAGTAATGTCAAATACTCCCCCGAGCTTTATCATACATGACCCGTGTCACTTGGCACACGAGAACAAACACGCCCTGACAATTTGATTCTGTGAGATGGGGACCGTAGTGAATGTCAAGCTGATATTTACATAAGGGTCTCTCTGGCCTCTCTAGTCCAGTTCATCTTCTTCTACAGCTGGAATAATTTAAAAGTCTCCTGGAGTTATGTCTCCATGGACATGTCCATGTCCTTCATTTGTGTCTCAGCCCATGCTAGAAGCTGATGAGGAGTTAATTTGTTTATTTATTTTTGTTCAGTCCATTAGAGCCTACTAAAAGTAGCAGCTATTCTTCCAGGTGTCCAGTTAGAGTTATTCACTTAGCGACAAGGATTTTAGAAATACTTGAATCATGTGTCCTGGCATGTGTCCAAGAACATTTAGCTGACTACTGTAAATCTATGCATTTTGATGCATGTAGGAGCACCAATAATCACCTAGCCCAGTCAGTGTGTGGTCTAGAAACGGAAAAGAAACAAACAATAACGTAATTAACGCTTAATTAATGATGAATTAACAATGAACTCTTAACCGTAACCCTATCATTAGTTAATGGCGTTATTCCGCAGTTCCACTTCTATGCCCAGGATGAGTGCATATAGGCTGGTAGGAGAACAATCACCAGAAGCCGACCTTCCTCTCTACTCCTACCCACCTATAAACACTCCTAGGTGCATAGAAGTGGATTAACGTCCTTAAAGGAGAATTTTGGACTAAGGTTCTCTTACCTATTCTATGATATGACAGTGTTCTGTCACTATGAACGTCAGGAAAAAAAATCTATTTCTTTGCAATTTCTCTGATCTTGCACTTTGTAAGTTGCTTTGGCTAATGGATATGTCTGCAATCCATCTTAATGCCTAAATTGTAATTGCAATAATTAGAGGCAGCACAATTTGATAAAGCCTTTACAAATATTTATCTCACATCTAAGAGATGTTAGTGATGTGGTCGGGACGAGATGACGTACATGCCTAACCACAATCCCTGGCCTAACCCTAATCTAACACTAAACCTAAACCAGAGGGATTTCCTAATCTCTATGGAAAGGACATTTAGTACTCACAAGGATAAAAGAACAGGAACACACACACCTCCTTGACTCATCCTCAGCTGTTTATTCACAGTATTCCTCCGTCTCTCCATTATCTTTCCTCTTATCGACATAGATCACACGATCAATATCCTGGTTGATGATTTCTGGGTGGACTATGTACCAGTGAAGTCACTGTCATGAGATCTGTGTGACAACAGTCTCAGTTGGTTCCACACAGTACTGATTGAAGGACATACTTAAAAGTCTCATACTGTAACATAAGTAACATTAAATTTGACAACGCAGCCATTGTTTTGAGGGCTGAATATGTAATCCAACAAGCTGTTTTGATTTTCCTCTTGGTCATACATCATGTAGGCTTTTCTTAATATCGCCACCCTTCAGGTAGAGAAATATGTTTTCTGTTCAGACATCCACCATGATTTTCTGATGGACAGCCACAATTATTGGGATTCACAATTATTGGTATTCCCCAGCCAGTTTAGCCAGTTGCTTTGAGTTACCTCATGCCTCAATTCCACTGGGCATGGAAGCGCTGTGGAACGTAAACAGCGAAGTGTCTACTTCTGTTTTGCGTCCACTCTAGACAGTGCTTGTGATTCCACTAGGAGCGTGAGGTTTTAAAATATATATAATATAGTTCCATCTTTTTTTCGCTTGCTATAATTTGGCATGCAGAACGCAGCCAAATAAACTGTGAAAATGTGTCGTATAATATTGACATCATATTAGCATTATTTACATAATCGATTTCTTTTCATGATGGTTTCAATACCTGTATCAACAGAATGTCATTGTAACATTTTACTGATTATTTTCCATTCCTAATTCGAATTCTAAAATGTTTAATTTGTTTTTGCATTGTTCAGGCTGCTTTCAGACTCAATTATGAGCCGGGAAGGAGACTCTTAAAATAACTGAAAATAGGCCTGGGCCGTATCGTGACGGTCCAGGCACCCTTGGTTGCAATGCCAGCCTGACAGCGTGTCGCGGGTTCGACTCCCGTTCCCGACGACCTTTGCTGTGTGTCACCCCCCCCCATCTCTCCCCCCATGTCAGCCTACTTTCCCTATCTCTCTCTAAATAAAGGCATAAAAAGACCCCAAAAAAAATCTTTTAAAAAATGAATAACTGAAAATATGGAGCTGGACAAAGTTAGGCCCATCTGACATTCCAAATCGCATTGCTGGAATTGAGGTGTCACAGCCTCACAGGCAAAGTGCAGTCTCAACTTCTTAATGATGTTCAGTGTATGAGTTGGACCTGTTACTCAAGACGCAGCAGCAGGTGCTAAATGTGTTTAACATGCTGTTGTTCCTAGTCATGGGCAAGTCTTTATGCTACAGTTGTATAAGACAGTTAGACAGACGACCCCCCCCCATTTTTTGTACATATGTTATATATTTCTTTCTGCATTTTTTGTTTTGATTGTGGACTGTGGAAAAAGTCATGGGCTTGTTACGTACTAATCTCTTCTAGCTTGTCATCACTTAACTGACTCATCGTATTAATGATTTAAAAGATGCTAATTAATTTTGTCTATGCTAAGAATTGTTTTTCTCATGTCTCCCAGATGTCAAGGCTGTGGAGGCGAGATATGTCTCTGTCAGAGCGACTAGGGGATGGCTCTCCTCTGGGCATGGCACCCGGCCCTCCGCCCACACTTGCCCCATCCGGGTCTAACCACTCCTGGCTCCCTGGGGCCCCCTTGCTGACGCCAGACCAGCCTACCTTCCTTATGACCCCCACCGCGCAGGCTGTTTCTGGGTTCTTTGTCTGGACTGCACTCATCATCACCTGCCACCAGGTAACTGCCTAAAGGTTATTGTCATACACGGCTCATTTCAACACAATTTACAGGGGTGCACATAACTGGTGCGCAGGTGCGCATGCGCACCCAAAATAAAAAATGAGCACCACATCAGCCGACGCGAGGCGCTTTTGCGTACCAACAGCTGGGACAGGAATTTCCAAGCTTTTATTTTTTAGCAAAACTAAAAAATAAAAGCCTGGAGATCGAGGACGCATGCTGCACGTGATTGTGTGAGTGTCAAGCATCGCCTCGCATTCACTCGCTGCGTGCACGCAGCCAGCAGCGGCTGTTTAGAGGCACTCGTCACCGATGATGAACGCACCGTGGTGGTGCAAAATATGCCGTGAACGTCCCAATCTGGTGGATAAAAGCAGCGCAGCACAGGGCACCAACCTTGGGGGCTTCACCAAACGATGTGAGAGAGAAAAAAAACGACGAAAATCGGCGGAATTTGCAAGCAGAGCGTCCTCTTTTTTTTCCCCCTCTCCCCCCCCCCCCACCAAGTCACATCTCCAGGTGCTCTTCTGAGTACTAGACCGAAAAAAGTTATGTGCACCCCTGACAATTTAGTTGCTAATGGGAAAATTGCCTTGCACAATACTACAGGATTGCAACAAATAAAACCGTCAAAATAGCTATTGACTCTAATGGTTGCCCTATTGCCCAGGGCTAGTAAAAATATTCAGGTAATTGGAGTCTTTCTTGTTGCCTGAACAGGCAAGTGGGTTTTTGTTTGGGGGGGGGGGTCTTTCTTTCTTGTTTTTAGTGACTGGGAACAACCTTCTTTTGTTTGCTATTCACACAACATGAGATATATCTGTCCATGAACTCTTGAATGTCCTTGTGCTGTCCTCAGAGCTCTCTCTCTGTCTCTCTCACTCTGTCTCTCCCTCTTTCTCTCTCTCTCTGAGGCACGCAAACATGCACCAGCTGCCCAAACATCCACTGTCAAACGAGATGGCAAAATCGGTGTACTGTTAAGTGTTAAGTCACTTCAGCTGATCAAGTACAGCCTGTCGTTCATACGATCATTCATAAAGTTACAAGATGAATCCTTTTCTTCTTCTCTGATAAGAGAAGTCCAAATAAGTTACCGCAACATTGAGTTAGAACAATGCAATTTTACAATGAAACGTCACGTTTCTTCTTCGGGTCTGTGAGAAAAGAAGTCCAGGAAGTGAGTGAAGTGTTGCTATTAAGAAACATATTTAACTATATCTAAGCATGGTGAAAGTAGCAAGTGATGGATAACAGACAGTGGTGTAGTGGAGTGTATACAAAGAAAGGTATACTGTATGCCGTATTCCACTTCCACGTGTATTCATGTGTGCATGTGTGTTTTTCTATCTGCATTGCTGATGCATTCACTTGGGCTCAATTTCCGTGTGGATTTGCTGATCCTATGCAAACCAATACAAATGACCTACGAAGACACATAAAATCAATCATGTCACTCAACCTCTAGGAAATCTAAATCTAGTATCTAAAAGCGTAGAGGCAGCCTCACACACTTGATCAAACCGTCCAATTAAATCGCTTGAGTTTGATTTAATTGATTTCACAAAGAGTGTAAACATGTGCAGTCACAAATATAAACGTTTCAGCACATATTCATTTTGAATATTTGAAACCGTTTCAGTACTCATTTTCCGGCCTTTCTGTCTCTGAAGTGACACACACAAACGCACACATGACGTGTCCCCACCTCAGACACAGTGCTGCACTAAGCTCTCTCACTAGACTCACCTTGTTTGCTTCGCTTGTTGCCACAGTGTTAAGCTGAATTCACACAGTAAGTGTTGATGTTTTTCCGCTGAATGGATGTGTTCAAAACGTCCGAACCATCCATGTCACCTTTTTGTGTGCGCCTAGTTCAAACCACAGCCAGCTTCTGTTTTGTCTCGCCGCAGACCTCAGTGAAAAAAGTTTAACTGTCCTTTTTTGGGACCACTTTTTACTTTTTGCCGTCGCAACAAATCGCTTCTTGCCATGCATGGAACAAGGGTCATGTTGTGAGCTACTAGGCATTACATTTGTGGGTGTTGGCTTGCTAAATATGCCAAGTGTACAGAGCCTCTGAAAGTGGTTTTGAGTGACTATGAGGTGCTCTGGACAAAAGTCAGATAATTCCCTTCCCTTCTCCCCCAAACATGATTTGACTTAACCTTTGTTCAGAACAGCTGGAAAACAGTATGATTGCTGTTTGGAAATATGTCACATTTGAGGGGAATTAATAAGGAAAGGGTGCTAAACATAATAGATTTGAACTAACATACTTATTTACTAACATGTATTTGAAACAGGAATATATGTGTGCGTTTGCGTGTGTGAGCATCTCGAGAACCGCCCGAGAGATCAACGCCGGGCGTAAAGTCGGTTGTGCTGTGTGGCATGTTACATTGTTAACTAAGTACAAATTAAAAAGAAACATCCAAGATGCATTAGCAAATGTTATGGAAATAGTTGCAGTGTAATAGGTTTGACATCCTGTAGGATGTGAAGCCCTATGCACACGGGAGAGTTTGACTTCCTTGTGTGTGTGTGTGTGTGTGTGTGTGTGTGTGTGTGTGTGTGTGTGTGTTGCACAGGTAATGCACACACACGCACACATCTGCTCAGTCTGCGAGGAGAGCAGAGGTTGCTTGGCAACATCACTTGGCAGGTGTTTGTGTTACAGGGCATGAGCAAAAACACACACACACACACACACACACACACACACACACACACACACACACACACACACACACACACACAGAATGTGAAATGTAATCTCAGGTGATGAAGGGTGTGTTTAAGTTTGGCTGCCTGAAGGGAAGGGGGCTGGGGCAACAATAATGAAAGGCGTCCCTGAAAAGATTGCAGGGCTGCCAGGGGACTCAGGGGGTCAGGATGGTGTATGGTTCTCTCTCATGGTGGTTGCACTCTCATTCATTCCTGTGAGATGATCTCAGGTTATAACGTATTGATTTCTGTTATCTGGTAAAGATACAGGAATAGGAATACACATGCTACATTGTCTCATACTGGTCATTGTGTAAATGATTTCCTGTATATCCTGGGATGTTTACATTTTCTCATTCTCCTACACTGTCTTCCTTCCTTCGCTATTGATCGTCTCTTAACCATTGAATGACTGATAAGCCGATGGGCCTGAAGTTCAGAGAGAAAGGGAGAGAGACTGAAACTGTTGTACAGTTTATATATTGATTTTAACTCATTAGAATTAGTTATGTTACAGTAGGTATGTCTACTGTATGCATTTCCCTCATTCTTTCCCTCCATCCTTCCTTATTTTCTTCTTGAATTTCTTTGCTTCTTTCCTTTATTCCTCCTTCCCTGGTCTTTCCTTCCCTCCTTCTTGACTCTTCTCTCCCTCTGTCTCTTGTCAGATCTACATGCACCTGAGATTCTACAACTCTCCCAAGGAGCAGCGTCACATTGTGAGGATCCTCTTCATCGTACCCATCTACGCATTTGACTCCTGGCTCAGCCTGCTCTTCTTCACCAACGACCAGTACTATGTGTACTTTGACACCGTGCGGGACTGCTACGAAGGTGAGACAAGATGCACCGAGGCTGCCAGTTGGATCGGTCTGTTCCACTTGTTAGGTTCTCTTTTTAGCACCACTAGCGGCGAGGCTCTAAAGCTTAGTTCAGACCAAAGATTTGCAACTAAACTAAACTGTTTTGAGCCCAATTTATGCTTCGTCTTACAATGGTGTTGTGTGCCAAAGATGTTGTACGGTTGGTACAACGGAGCATAAGGGTAAGCATTAGATTAGAACAATTAACATGGTGGTTTTCTCTCTTTCCTCACGTTTCCGGCTAGTCTCTTTTCTGTGTGCAAAGTGCCTGTTTTCCAAGTCACAGATGTCTCTTGTCCACCGCGGTGCATCCATCGTTGTCGAGTGTCTGTATGAACACAATTGGCCCGTGTTCGGGGGAGGGAAGCCGGGCGGGGAGGATGATATTTGTCATTGCACATACTCCTACGTGCTGGGGCGGCACCTGTCAGTAGGGAGTGTTGGGCGGGAGGAGTAGGACGAAAGCTCCCTATGTCCTCCTGGTGGGGGCTCCTCACTGGCAGGTGAGTCAGTAGGATTCAACAGCAGTGACAACACACAGAAACATGTGTTGGGGAGGAATTAATTGTCATAACGACTAAATTGGGGAGAAACAAAAGGGTAAAAAAGAAAAGATGTCTCTTGTCACCCTCCCCTGCCGCTGCTGTTCTGTACTAATCGTCCACTCCCCCCAACTCTTTATTACTCATTCTAAGACCTTTACCACTTCCATTCTGCACCTCCCACTTCCTCTACCTCTTGTTAGCTTTTCCTCCTAACGTTTCACCTCCTTGTTTTTCTTCTGTCTTGCTCCCACTCTCTCCCGCTCTCCTCATTGTCTTGTCACTTCCTCCCACTTTCTCCTTACTTGTTTTCCTCCTCTCCCCTGCCCTTTCTCTCATCCTCTGTCTGTCCTCATCTCTCTTTTGACTTTGGGGCTCCCTGCCACCTCCTCGCCCACCTCGCCACTCTCTCCTCCTCAACTTATGTCCCTCCCTGCCTTTTACAAATATCTAAGCTGGAAGGAATTGTTGCATAGCAACCGCACTTAATCACTGCCCTCCCAGGAAACCAAACATGCTGGTGGATGTAAAAGAATGACTCCTGTCCCTCTCAACCAAACTTCTACGTATGTATGCAGCCAGCAGTATAGATGTATCCTATTGTATCACCATAGCAACGGCTGCAGCTGAAGAGTGAGCTCTCTGGAGGAAGTGTGCATGAGCTGATAAACACACACACACACACACACACACACACACACACACACACACACACACACACACACACACACACACACACACACACACACACACACACACATATATACACACACAGCATATATGTATGTGTGTATGTACATACATACACTCTCTCTCTTGCCCCCCGACACGGTCGAGGCAGATGGCCGCCCACCCGACACGGTCGAGGCAGATGGCCGCCCACCCTACAGCCTGGGTCTGCCTTACGTTTCTTCCAATTAAGGGGGAGTTTTTCTTTGCCACTGTCGCAAACATTGCTATTATTGCTTGCTCAGGGTGGGACAATATTGGGTCTCTGCTCTACATGTAAAGTGTCTTTGAGACACTTTAACAAACTTTAATTGAATTGAAAACACACACACACACACACATCGATATATGTATACGTGTATATTACATGCACGCACGCGCACACACACGCACACACAGAAGACCTCAGACCAGAACAACCAGTATTCCACATGGGTCTGTATGTTAGTATGTAGGCAGACAGTGAACTGGTGTGATAGAGCTCTGAGGGCGTCCTCTGACGAAGCAGACGGTATGAAAGACGTAATCATTATGCAAGGGTTAAAAGGTCACTCGAGGGAGGGATGGAGGGGTGGGACAGGGTGCACTGTAAAACTCTTGAGTGTTGGATAGTGTCTCAATCAGGGCTGGAATTTCATCTTTTTAGGTCCAAGGCCACTTGGCCTTTGGTCTTGTAAATGATTTGAGGGCACAAAGGCAAAATGCCAGGACAGCAATGCAAAATTATTATTGACATCAAATAAAACAATGATATTAAGTCCACTGAAATAATTAATTGAATTTAAGGATTAAGAATGAATCTGTATTATATACGTAGTAAAACTATCAGTGAAATAAATAAATGATTGGTATTTACAAATTACCAATATTTGTACAAACACCTGAAAAGGAGTTCAGAAGTTAATACTCTTGAGTCACTGGACTGGTTTGAAGATGGGGATTGGGACTCAGGAGTAGTGAAGAATTCATTATCGCAACAAAATACACTGATGTCTAGTAAAAAACACATTGACAGTGAAATGGATTTAACTGTAATTCTTTACTCTGTTTGGATGATGACCTTATGTCCTGTAACTGTTGGCCCAACAGCGTGTGCATGATTATTGTATGTTCTGTTTGTCACGTACGCAGTGTCTCAGAAGTCACATATTTTTGATCATCCTTTTTGTCTCCCCTTTTGTCACCTTTTCGGCAATCTACGCTCTTGTAAGGGCCTAGTTAAGTTATTGACCACAAACGTCCTGGTTCACGTCCTGTTCTACAGAAGCAGGATGTTGTTTTTGAAGAGTACAGTAAAGTGACAAGAGGAGAAAACAGTTAAATCAGCTGGGGCAGCATGGACGGGGTATCAAGGCCACTGTAGCTTCAGGGTATATAATGTTTTGAAGGGCAGAAAGCCAAACTGAGGGGCAACAGCGGCCATGGCCTTCATGGTCTCCATGGAATTCCTGCCCTGGTCTCAAGACAGATAATATAACTCTTCCACAGCCATTGAATGTAACGTTTTGTTATTTCAGTAAAATAAATTATATTTTACAAAATCTTTAAAATGTATTTTTTAATTTCCATTTCTGCCAAGCTAGCAGGGCGGAATTTTGCCGTTTTCAATACATGATAGTGCACTTGGTGATACAAGCGCGAAATTTGGCACAGATGTCCTTCATATGACCCTAATTGATAATCAACCTCTGGCCACGCAAAAATCCTGAGATTTCAAGATGGCCACCACCAGTTTTCAAAATGGCTGCAACTGGGCCAACATTTTGGACTATATCACTTTGCTGGGGCTGTAAATCTTTGATTTTCCCCTTATTTTAATATAGGAGAATATGTTCTGAAGGTATTCCTACCAAGTAAGATAAAAAATATATATATTAGGTTCCAATATGGCGGCATATTTTCCAATATGGCTGCCGATAAATTGCATAAATGTACATTCACATGAGCTTGTAGCACATGTATTTTTTTTATTAATTACCATACACAGAATCAATTTATAGCACATTTTAAAGTGATTTGGTAGCTTTTTAATGACCTAGGGCAACAGACTTTTAAATATGTTCACCAATAAATACAAAAACTTAGATATATATAGGGATATTTTCTCAAACAGGTGCTGACCTTTTTCTATTTCCATGGAAGGACAAAACTGTATGGCATCTGCTGAACGCATGAAAGAAGCAAAGACCTGATGACTTTGATCCAATAGCTGATGCATTTTCATGAAGGGGGATCCATCTGAGGTCCTTCGACAGCTTTTTCAAGCCAAGTCTTTGTGTCTGGGTAGCTCAGTCGGTAGAGCTTTCACCTTCGGATCACATGGTCATGGGTTCGATCAGGATCAGTGTATGAGTAGGTACAGTGAGTGTGGCGCTCCACCTCAGCAATACCAGGGGGTCTGTAAGACCCCTGCGTTCTCAGCTGATACTGACAATAAGTCTCAGACTTACTTAATATGAACAAGTGCAACTGCTATGACAACAATGTCAGTATCTGAGCTGCGAATAATGATGTGTCAGATGCTATCCTCAGCAGCTCTGCCTCAGATACTGACATTGTTGACATAACAGTTTCACTTGTTCAAAGACTTGGCTTGAATTAGCTGTGGATTGCCTTTGGAAGGAGGGAAGGATCTCAGATGGATCCCGTTCATGAAATTGCATCAGCTATTGAATCAAAGTCATCAGGTCTTTGCTTCTTTCATGCATTCAGGGGATGCCACACAGTTTCGTCCTTCCATGGAAAGGGAAAAAGGTCAGCATGGCAAACAACTTCTCCAAATTAGGTTCAACACCTGTTGCAATAAATGATAAACATATGCAAGTCATTGAGGAGTTCATAGTACTCATGTACGATAGAACTTCATAGAAGTAGTTCCTACAAGGAAGTGAATGCAAGTGAAGTGCATTCCAAACAGGACATATATGGGGCCAGTCACTCTTGTGCAGTCCTGTTTGCCAAATTATGCCAGAAGCTGACAAGATGTGGATGTAAAAAAGCATGTTCTGGACACTGAAAATGCTTTAAGTTTGAACTTATCTGCACACCCCTCTGTGGTTGCAGTTGCTAGTACACTGGCCTGTCACTTGCCCAGCCACCATTGTAAATGAGAATGTGTTTATAATGACTTAATAACAAAACAAAAAGTAAGCACTAAGCTTTACCAAGCTAATAAATCACTTTCAAATGTTCCATAAATGGATTCTGTGTATGATAATTAATACAAATACATGTACTACAAGCTCATGTGGATAAACCATAAGCAGATGCACATTTCTGCAATTTATCGGCAGCCATATTGGAAAATATGCCGCCATATTGGAACCTAATGTTATTTTTTATCTTACTTGGTAGGAATACCTCCAGAAAATATTCTCTTATATTAAAATAAGCCCCAGCAAAGCGATATAGTCCAACACATTGGCCCAGTTGCAGCCATTTTGAAAACTGGTGGTGGCCATCTTGAAATCTTAGGAATTCCGCGTGGCCAGAGGTTGATTATCAATTAGGGTCATATGAAGGTCATCTGTGCCAAATTTCGCGCTTGTATCACCAAGTGCACTATGGTATCAAAATTCCGCCCTGCTAGCAAGCTACATATACTTCAACTAATTTGATTTACAGTTGGATTTATGTACGCTAATGGAGGAGAGGCCGGACACGCTGTAGTTTCGTCACAGTTTCAGCGCTTCCGTTTTCACAAGATTGTTAAGCCTAATAAACGGTATGCTCCGTTACGATGGTGTTGTGCGCCGAGAATGGGTGAGATTAGCATACCGACAAGCTCACAATGCGACGCGCTGTGAGCTTTTTGTAGGTCTGCTATTCTCGGCGCACGCCACCATCGCGTGACAAAGTATGAATCTTCTTCAACCTGAAGCGTTTGACAATTGTGTGAGCCAACAGTGTGGACAACACAAGGAGAAATGCAGTAAGACAGACACCGATACAAAGGCAGAAGTGGGAAGGAAGACGGACATACAGACATCAATCAGAGACAAGGATGACACATACGCACACACACACTGTCTCTCTGCTGGGAATGTATTGGTGACAGAGAGCTGACATAACAGGTGCTGCTGCCAGTGGTTCAGCTGACACATGGGAACTCATGCGCTCACGCACAGTAACCCCACAGGCATGGGTGTGTACATTACACACACACACACACACACACACACACACACACACACATACATTCACAAAAGTACACCCACTAAAAACACCGCCTTTGAATGAATGCGCTGATGCATTCAAAGGCTCATGTAACAGTGATCTGTTACTTTCACACTCACCTTATTTAACTCTATAATAATCATACACACACACACACACACACACACACAGTGTGAATCAGACGGTGTATAGTGTATCTAGGTCCTCTTATTGAAAATGGCATTGAGAGGTGACATGATTGGCTTGCCCCAGGAGGTACTCTTGTTGGAGACATGTGAACGTCATATGGATGGCTGTCACACAGCAAGGGGCAGATAAACACGTGTGTGTGCTTGCGTGCACACATGCTCTGTGTGTTTCTTTCCCAGTGAGATTATGGCTTTGAGTCCCTCCGGGTAGATGGACTCCCTGGTGTACTGAGCTGACACTGACGCAGCTCATCACAATCACTGCAGGACACACACAATCTGCAACTCAATTTCTTCTCAAGGTGGTACGGTACCCTACCTTCTCAAGGTGGTACGGTACCCTACCTTGAGAAGCAATTGAGTTGCACTTGTGAATCACTCTGGACTATAGTGTCAGCTGAATGCTTAAAGGATCACGCCGCTGGAGGACAGGATAGCACGTTGACCACGTGTTTGCAAAGTTCCTGGTTCGATTCCGGCCAGAGACCTGTGTTGCATGTCTTTGCGCTTTCTACCCTCAACTTCTTTTTACACTCCTATAAATAAAGCAAACAAATTATAAGATAAGTAAAATAAAAAAAAATAACACCACATCAACAGATCTGCTCATTTTGCAGGACCACATTGGAAACAAGTGTTTCATTACACTTTAATGTGTTATCCTGGCTTTAAGTAATTGTGATTTTACTTGTATAGCTTTTAGTAAAATCAAATCAAATACAACTGTCTTCATAGCTCGTACATAAACATAGACCATTTTTCTATTGATGGTTTTATTTTTATTTTTCACATTTGTCTACAATTTGTCAAGTCATTCCAAACTTTTGATTTATTGTTTGCCAAATTTATCATATCATTTCATGATAAGTCATGGACATTTAAATATAATTAGAAAATGTGTATTTTCTCCAGGGAATATTTCCAGCTAGACTTTTCATATCAATATGTGTGTAAAAGCATTAAGACACAATGAGCGCACTGTTTTGATGAATAAAAATAATCCAACGCCTTCCTTGAAGTTCAGACAAACTACTGCTATGCAGTAGTGGAGCACCACACACCAGCACACTGTAGTTACACACGCACACTGCCACCTGCTGCACCCTAACCTCTATAAAGTCATGACATTTAATACCGTCATATTGGCTCCTCTTTTCAGGAGATTCGCTGTCCCTTCTGTTCCCATATGGGAACCTCTGAGCTTCAGCAAGTCCTACATATTAATTTGTTTTTTTATGATTTTTTTATGTGCTTTTATTCCTAGATTATAGGCTTGTTAAAGTTATATTCCAGAAAACGTGTAATGGTTTTTTAACATGCCAAATGGCCACCAGTCCAAATCCGAGCATGACAAATCTACGCAGAGAGAATGATGGTTGAAGTATAGGCTAATTTATTTTTCAGCCCTCAGTGTGTTTCCCGATAATTAAATAAAGGTTTAAATGAAATGAAAGTATGACCGTGTCGTTCGCCGAACATAACTTGTATGAAGCCAGGCGATGCAGAGCGATAGTGAATTCTTAGAGGAGTGAGTCCTGCTTTGGGAGTTGTGTCCTGGGCTGTTGTGAGCAAATGAATGATTGTAGAAGCACACATGAATTGCATACAACTAGAGTTATGACATACAGTATGCACCTTTTTTTAGACCTGAGGTCATTCATACTCCCCACCTACAATCAGGCTACTCCTACAAATATGTGAGTGGGTGTGGATGATTGTTACACCTGGATGTCTGACATAGCTATGCCTTATTGTCTGGGTATAAAATCAGCCTTATGATCTTCTGTGTGATGTACAGTATGTGTGGTCCACTGTTATGTGTTTTTATTTGAGCTAATGTTAGCATGGGCTCTAAGTAGGCCTGTTACAATTACATAATCACAATGTGACACGTTGTGAGCTTGTAGATCGGCTATTTCCATTTTTAGCGGTGCCAGCCGCTCTACTCTTGACTATGTCCGTCCGTATGTCCGTTTGTCCGTTTGTCCGTTTGTCCGTTTGAGCACGGGCTTTAAACAGCTATAACTCCAGTTCGCAGCATGCCAGCAAGTCCAAATTTGGTATGTGGACTTACACCACCAATTGGGACGAGCATTGATTGCTGAAGCCCCGCCCCGCCCTATTATAGCGCCACCAGGAGGCCACTGGCTTTAAACAGCGCTTTACACAGCTATAACTCCAGTTCGCAGCATGCCACCAAGTCCCAATTTGGTATGTGGACTTACACCACCAATAGGGACGAGCATTAATTGCTGAAGCCCCGCCCCGCCCTATTATAGCGCCACCAGGAGGCCACTCATCAAAGGCACCGCTTCCTTCACACAGGGTGGGATTTTTTATTTTGAAAGTGTAAAGTTATTAAATATGTCCGTAATTTCCTTGTATATTTAAGTTAGTACATTTTTATCATCGTGACAGCCCTCACTTGAAGTCACCAACTCACCATACACTATACTCCTCATATGCATGTGTGCAACCTTTCACGCTACACTTAAACACACACACACACACACACAGCAGCTTTATTTATTTTCCTGAGAGCCTGTACTAACATTAGCTCATACAAAATGATAAGACCGCAACATACTGTAGATCAAATGCATTTGTTGTACTGTTATTAGTTTGACAAACCACTACGAGTTGTTTGCTGTGGAACAGGAAGTGGTTAAGCTCATGTCTGTGCATGTGTGTGTGTTGTGCTGGAAGGTGTAGTTCACACCCTCTTGTTTCCATTTAAATGTATGTTTATTCCGGCTGTGTATATTTTTGTGTAGTAGCAGCATTAATGTAATATACCAGAGTTGCTCTCATCTCCAACCCTGAGCTAATTCATTGTAATCGAGGACAACTTACCATCCGTAGTCTACCATAATATGGTCCATTTATTATGTAGCACTTGTTTTCAATGGTGTTATAGTGTTATTTTGGACATTGTTAAAAGAAAATCTATACTTTGTGACTTATGGCATATGTCCCTGTTGATATTATTGTTTTGTATTGTTGTGCCTTTTACAACGCTTTTTAGGAATGGTTTCATTTAAAGTAATAGTGATTCTGAATCCCTTTTGGAGAATTTCCCATAAGACAGATTATTCCTTTGTCAAACTATATATTTAGGAACAATGTCCTCGGGTGATTTTATGCTTCATTTTCTTAAAATTAGTTGGTGTGTGTTTTCAGCCTCATCTGGTCCAACTTGGAACATACGGTACTCTTAAACTTCCCAGTCCAGTTACAGTATCATAGGAAGAATGGCTTTTACTGTAATTGTTTGGGTATAAAGACTGCATTGTTGGAAGGATATGTTATGCCCACCCACACATAACCAGCAGCCCTGACACTCTACCAACCAGCCAGCTCTCAACAAAGATTTTTTGCTGTTTTTATGTCCCCAGCGTTTGTCATCTACAACTTCCTGAGTCTGTGTTACGAGTACCTTGGCGGAGAGAGTGCCATCATGGCTGAGATCAGAGGGAAGCCCATTGAGTAAGCACCAGATGTATTTCTTAATTTATACAATAATTAAAATTCTTATGACTCATCTGGTATGCATTTCCTGCAAAGTTCAATGAGTTTTTCTGCCTGTGCAAAGTGCCATACAATTAAAATTTGACTTTTTTGTGTTCTCTTTTTTATTATGTTTGAGAACAGTGGTTCTCAAGGACCCTCAAATTAAGTATTTGGCTGCAGACCCCCATCTGAAAATATTTAGTGCCAGGGACCCCTGTACAAGATTGTCTTTTTTCAAGATTTTGGTATATTAAAAAAAAGCGAATGTACAAGCTCACTACGCGTTGCAATGCATCACATACAGTAGTGAGCTTGTAGATCGGCTTGTAGATCTGCCATTTTCAAATAGCCCATGTATAAAGGGTTAAAGTGGTAAAATAGATTTTGATGCTATGTTAACTCATTTTGCTGGGGGCCCCCTCTAGTCCCCGGACTCCACTTAGAGAACCACTGAAATAAAACACACAAAGAAACCCTGTTTGTCTCTGCTCCTTGCAGGTCCAGCTGCTTGTACGGTACATGCTGTCTGTGGGGGAGAGCCTACTCCATTGGTTTCCTTCGGTTCTGCAAGCAGGCAACGCTGCAGTTCTGTGTGGTCAAACCGCTCATGGCCGCCATCACCGTAATCCTACAGGCCTACGGCAAATATAAAGATGGAGACTTCAAGTAAGTGCTGCACTGACTGTACTGTACATTGTATTCACTGCACCAACCACTGCAGTCAAACTCCAAAAAGATGTAAGTTACTTGGTGAGTGATATTCGAATATTTCAGAAATCTGACGACACTTTGAGTAGTCAAGGTTTTAGAATGTTTCCGCATGATACTATTTTTATGACCATGACCCTGTTTGTTTTTCGACAGAACATTTAAATACAGGACACACAAAAATCAAAATAAAAAATAAAAAATACCAATAGGAATAACAATTCTCTCTCTCTCTCTTTGTCTCTGTCTCCAGTGTTACCCGTGGTTACCTGTATGTGACCATCATCAACAACGTGTCCGTCAGCCTGTCCCTGTATGCACTCTTCCTCTTCTACTTTGCCACCAGGACACTACTCAGCCCCTACAGTCCCATGCTCAAGTTCCTTATGGTCAAGTCCATCATCTTCCTCTCTTTCTGGCAGGGTGAGGAACACAACACACTCGCGCACGCACGCACGCACGCACGCGCGCGCACACACACACAGTTAGAGAAGATTTCAAATCTGGTGATTTATCTCCTCATTTAAATGTTCTATCAGGCATGTTGCTGGCCATCCTTGAGAAGTGCGGGGCCATCCCTCAGATTAATTCTGAGGAAGTGACAGTTGGGGAAGGGACGGTCGCCGCTGGTTACCAGAACTTCATCATCTGTATAGAGATGTTCTTTGCAGCCCTCGGCCTGCACCTCGCCTTCACATACAATGTCTACATGGACAAGCAGCTGGACTCCCAGGGTAAGAAAGATATGGAAAAATATAAGGAAATAATACAGGGTAGCCTTTAAGTTGGATGCACAAGTTATGAGTGTTATACGCAGCATCAAAGTATCCAGTATCAAATGAAAGATCAAAGAGATTCCCGGCTTTTATTCAGACAGTGATATGTGTACAGACTGCAAAGTGCTCCTCTTTGTTATGTCCATACATTAGAATAAGAAATAAAGCTTTAAGTTTAGCATCCCCATTATCACAAGAGGTAATGAATCAAGTACAATTCCCCCATAAAAGGCCCTGACACATACTGTAGAAAGCGCCATGTGCTCAAAAAACATTGTTTTTAGCAGCTGTAGACTCTGGCGGTGTTAAGTGGGTGAGTCAAAACCTGTTGACACATTGTTCAGAGCATGGTTATACTTTGGAGCATCGGCGCGGGGCACAGACCACCAAAATATCCTGGCATTAACCAGTTTAAACTTGTATTGCAGTATGTATGTTTGTGTATGCACTTGTCTGACTGTCCCACCTTCTCTTTAGAGAAATTCTGTCTTGTTTTTGTAATTAAATAGACAAAGGTCTGCACAATTCCTGAAAAATAATAGGTTTGTCTGTAAAACTAACATTTTCTTTTGTACATTGGTGATGATGTGTGTGTGTGCCTCTTCCATTCTGGACATGTGGTGTGGTTTAAATTATTAATAATTGCGGTGCAATTATGGTGAACAAGTGGCCTCACATTGATGCGAGTGCCATTGACACTTTCTATCTCTCAAGCCCAAGATCTCTCCACTACCATATACTGTACATTGATTGGTTGTAAACATCAAGCTCTTGTTTGGCTGTGGATTGGTGACTTTGCCGCGGTGTTAAAAAGTGTCTGACCTGCTGTTTATCCTTTTGAAAGAATGTATTGCGTAGGCCCTGACACTTGCGTTAGTTTTGCGCAAGTAGCATCATTATGGGAGCATTCTTTTTCATGGATTTTTACTTTCTGTCATTCCTTCTTCACTTTCCATCTCACTCTATCTTCATCATCATGTCCAAAATGTCCCACATCCTCCCTTTCATTTTCATTTTTTATCATGGAAGCAAATCCTCCTACACTTGGAATTCACAATGTCACCCATGACTCGCCACTTGTCCTTTCTTTTGTTTCTGGGACTTTTACACCCAGTGTTGATTTTTCCCCATGCTCGACTGGGTCACTTTTTCTTTTCCCGTTTCTACTTATTCATTTCCTCCCTCTTTCTCTCTCTTGGTATTTTGCTCTCTGCTGCAATACAAAGGAACCCTTCCTACGTATGGAGAGTTTGGTAGGTCAAACGCTAGTTCTCTTTACACCACAGTCCCCCCTTCTTCCCTGTTCCTATTTATCTGCTTGTCTTTATTTCGACTTGCTGTTCCTGGCTGTGTTTGGCTGATCCCTATCTGTGTTTTGTCAACCTGCTACGTTTGTTTCTTTGCTTGTCAATCAGATTTTAGTTCAGTGAATATAGCTGTAAATACTGGCTGTTGGTGGGGGTTTGTTTATTTCCTTGTTTGTTGTACTACTGTAATTATCACATTCTGCACAGTCCACGTTTTAGAATGTCTTTTTTCTCTTGTCCATCGCATCCTCCCCCTCTCCCCAGGACGCAGTGCTCCCATGAAGAGCATCTCCAGCAGCTTGAAGGAGACCATGAACCCTGGGGACATGGTCCAAGACGCCATCATTAACTTCTCGCCGGCCTACCAGCAGTACACCCAGCAGTCAACACGCGAGCAGGGCACCAAGCGGCCCTCGCCCGTTGCCCGCACCAATAGCACAGTGGGCTCCCGTGTAGGAGGGGGGGCCTGCACTGGGGCAGACACGGAGAAAACCTTTCTCCTCAGCTCTGATGACGAGTTCTAGAGAGAGAAGACTCAACTTGAACTTCTTCAACTTCATCTTCGCTCAGAATAGAGTAATTATGGCAGACCTACAGTACTAGTGGTTCGGATGACTTCCTTAGAGACATTGAAGGGGGCAGGGGGTATGGTACTGGCTGATCTGATGCCTGCTTTAGACCTTAAATTAGAGGATCTCGACACGAAAATGCTGGACAAACATGCATAAACATACAGTACACACACGCACTATAAATTACACATTGTTAAGGAACTCTTTTGTCTCGGATTTAGCAGGGACATTTTAAGATATTTTAACACTGAAGCCAGTGTCTTGAAAATTCAGTGGTCATAGGAAGTTTTTTTTGTGTGCAAATTTCTATGTCTGAATTGTACAGTTTTTATACAGTACTTGACTTTTGAGTTGAAAGCTCTCCATTTCATTATTTGATGGATGCTTCATTTTACATTATGTCTTGCCTAACTAGTTTAATATTTAGTTTCGCTAAACATATATATCAGGCAGACAAATAAAGGGACGCAAACATTCAGGTTAATAACCAATAAAATCAAAACAATGGTAGTAGTACTGTCTAAAGGACGGTAGGGCAATATGGAGAAACAAAGTCAAGGGTTTGTTCTGTCACCAGATACAGCTATTTTAAGGCTGCCAATCTTAGTGGAATGAATCTTACTGCCATCATGTACCTGCTGCTGAGGAAATACCAACAGGTTTTTTACAGATGGACCCTCATAAAGACCACGTTCACAGGATGGTGACAGAACAAACCCTTGATGTTTTTTTCCTCCATGCATATTGCCCTACTGTCCTGGCCCTGCTTTTTTTGTGATGTCAGATTTGTCACAATGACATTTAACGGTCTGGTAGGATTGAGAGCAGTTGTCCCCCCAGACAATACGTATATACGACATTATATATGGATATATATATCCACATCTGTGTGCTTCTGTATTTTGACAGACACGTGTCTGGTGAGATGGGCTTTAAATTGCTCCTTAAACTGGGTCAGACGCCGCATCATCTCCTGGGTCTTGGAGATGGAGAGCATGCCTCATCCTCTTGTCTGGACTGTCGGTGACATAAATCATCTTGAGATCTGTTTTACAAAAAAATCCGCCGCCTTCAGAGATCCAGCAGGTTTCCAGTCATTTGTTCTGTGTGAAGTCCAGAGATTGTTGCTGTTCCAATCAAGCCCACTTGTCCAAACTTGTGTTCAGCTTTTTCTTGGGGATTCGTCTTATGAGCTGTTGTAATAAGCGATTTGTGGAGTTATCTATGATTTCTAAAATATATATTTTACCCCAATAACGTATTTAAAAACAGCTTTCTAAATTGCTAAGCTATGAATCCAGAGATTCCAAACACCCATAATACATACAATTGACAATATTATTTTGCTGCTATCTGTCTGGATTCTCTTTTTCTGACTTTTGCCTGGCATTGTGTATTTTCCGAAATCCCAACATGACAAGTGTTTATAATTGGACATTTAAAAGGGACGGTGTTTGGAGCAGAGTGGAATATATTCAAAGTTGCTACTGTGGCCAGTGAATTGTATGCTTGTAGGATTGTCTTACTTTTATATCTGGAGGCATTGGGGGGGAATGGGAACAGTGGTGGGAGAGGCCATCTGACCTTACTGGATCAGATTACGCTGAAAGACCTGCCGAAGTGCTAGCATAGTGGGGTAGCCAGTATGCTGCTGGAGACACCAGCGCTGCCTACTGGAGATTACACCGACTAATTGTGGCATTATTTGTATATGCTGGGGGATTAAGGCACATGCTGGTTCACTCAGGGCACACTGCCAATGTAGGTTAACGGGATCTAGGGGAAATAACAGTCTTAACGCTATCTCTATTTACAGGCCAGTTTAGGAATATGGGTTAAAGCTGCATTTTGACGTATTTGATGTTGTAGCTTAAGTTTCTTCTTAAAATACTGTATTTATACCAAATGCATTTACAACATAACAGATCTGACAGAGACATTAGTTCAGGAACTAATGACACACGGCTAACCATTTTGCTCTTACATCATTGTTGGGCCTTCCATGAGAATAGAGTCAATGTAGCTGTTGTACAGAAGATATTTTCATTAGTCAGAGCTGGTTATTTCATTACATATAATTTGGGTTCTTAGCTCATCTGAGTGACTCATAGTTACAGAGAACCTGACATTAACTTTTACTGTAACATGCCAAGCACTGAGTCACCACTCTGTGATTACCGTGTTCGAACAGTAGAGGGCACAATTTACACACACACACACACACACACACACACACACACACACACACACACACACACACACACACACACACACACTCACACTCACCTATAAAACTGGCAGGCAAGGCCCTTATCACACTTTATGCTCTGTACACGTAACAGAAGAAGAATGCTTTGTCTTCAGCACCAGTATGCAGCCTCTGCCCTACAAAGCCCTCCTCTTCTCTGTGTTTGTGTTAGTGTGCATGTGCACATGCATGTGTGTTTGTAAGAGAACAGAAGCATGCCCTCGTCCCTGTAGGGTTTCTCACACAATGGTCTCAGCTCTTTTTCACATTTCCTGCCTAATATTTTTGTGTTCTGAATAGGAGCATTTGCAGAATAGATGCAACATTAGCACCCCAAGAGCACTAGGCGGCTTCGCTTGTGACTTTTGTCTGTTTTAAGTGGGTCAATGTGTTTGACTTTAGCTAAAAGCATTTTTGAATCTGTGTTGTCTTTTATTTCATTCTTTTAATTTTATCTTGTTGCAATCTTGGGACATTGTCCTTGAACATAATTTCCTTTTTCTTTTTTGTAAGCCAATCAAAGTATTTTATTGCTTATACATTTGGAGAACTCAACTGATCAAACTAAACAGGATAGAAGCACACAGATTTTGCAGTGCAATAATAATAGTAAACTATATCTAAAAAAATAAGATCATATATTCAAACCTGCCTGCATGTTGGTGTCATTGTTAGTCACTTAAACCCTATATATTTTTTTCCCTCTTCACCAAATGTCTTTGCTGAAAAAAGTGCATCTACAAGCTCACAATATGTTGTGACACGCTTGTAGATCTGCCAGATGTTTTGTTTGCTCCAGAATAGGGACGCTAGGGTGACTGTGGTTAAAGGGTTAATAAATAAAACTAAATTACACATAAAATGACCAACATCAAATTTCTAAGTAGAAATCAACATATTACGTCAGATTAAAAGTAAAATAACAAAAAAACTAAAACAAACGTGTGTGTATGATAGAAACAATTTCTGTAGGATTTTGAATTATCTGTCTTTTTTTGTTATTTTGTTTTGAGGATTTCCTTGTACTCCAAGCTTGAAAGGAGAATCTTTTGCCCAAGACAAAAGACACCTGCATCACTTCAATTAAAACACCTGTATAGTGAAGTGTGATCTGAATAGTTATGGTTGTTTCCAGAACATTACATTTAAATTCAGTCAATAACAGTTGATGTCCCACTCTTGGTTCCTGGCCCACTACTTGAGAAACACTGTTCTGCATGAGCTTGCAAGCAGTGAGTTCATTCATTTCCCCAAACTGACTCCATCCAATGTGTTGGCCACAGGGAAGCTTCTCATGTTTATATAGTTATTATTTTTTATTTTTTAAAGGGGCCATATAACTCACATTCATGTTGAATTATAAACAATTAGACAATATTTTGATTTAAGTCTCATGACAATGAGAGAAACCACATAATTCCGTCATCTCTTGCTTTTGTGTTTCACATGTACTTTCAACCTGTTCCAAACATCAACGTCACCAAATATGTATTTGGTGATGTGTACAAATATGCTGGCAGAACATAGGATTTATGTTATAAATAAAGTTTTGAGAGTTTAGTCATGTATGCTGTAATATTAATGTATGCCATAAGTTTGAGTGAATGGATAAAAAACTTAGTTTTGTACCATTACTATATAACTGTCTTTTTTTTTATCATTTCAATGATGAATTCTTCGTTTCCACTTTTGTTATTATACTTACATTATTGTTACAAAGCTGCTCTTATGATGCTTGTATTTTATGTCAAAATGTTGAACTCAAATAGAAACTATCTGGAGAAAGAATAAAGATATTTAGTTTTGTTTAAATGACTCATATTCTCTGTTTTAATTTCAATTAGGCCTTGCACACATTCATGTGAAGGAAAAACAAATGCAATTCTTTTTTCCCCCTTAGGTGAGTCAGATTTGGACATTTCCATGCAATGAATCAGACCACAGTCAACTGTTAACTCAACCCCTGTAAGTTGGGCGCTGCCTTTTTCTCAAATACTTTTCTCAAATACTGTACACGCATGTACAGTTGACAGTTTGACCATGGGTATTCACACAGATGAGGCTGCTTAACTTGCTTCTCTCTCTTTTTCACTGTTTCATGGTTCTTCTTTCTGGTTCCTCAAATGAAACCCACCAGTGGGAAAACAGTTTACCATAACCGTATGCATTTCTGTCATAGCTTGCCTTTGTATTAAGAAAATGGCCACTTCCTCTTTTTAAGTTTGCAAACTAATTAAGAAAGTTACATTGTAGATCACAGGATGAATAAGCAAAAGTGGCCTTGTATAATCAGTGGATATACAGTATATACATATATTTTGACTTTTGGTATTTTTAGCTGATGCTGTACATGCAGTGACTAAAGCCTGATTTATGCTTGGTCATGAAATGGTATTGCACAGTGGAAATTGCTCATCTACAAGCTCAAAATGCTTTGGGACTGGGGAAATACATCTATTTACAGAAGAAGAAAAAAAATTGAAATTTTGGAAAATGTTGGCCTATAATGACACGCCCAAAATAGGGACACCAGATTGAAAGTGGTTAAAGGGCAGTCACAAGGCCACCACCGAAAGTTGTGGGAGGCCAGCTCATGTACAATGAGTCAGTCAACTGGAAACCAAATCTAGCCCACAAGAGAAAGTGGAAACTGAATTTATATTTGTATTTTTTTTGTCATAACAAAGTATAGGCTAAATTAGCTAATCAGATGAAGATGCTGATGATGTTGGAATATGGACTTCACATTCACATTGTAGGAAGTAGTTAAAGTTTTTGAGTGAACTTGTGGCAATAGCGGCTATGTCTTGTGTAAAACATGGGGGGAGTTTGCAACATATTTCAGTGGTTTCTTTTAACAGATAGTTCCACCAAGTAAAAAATAACTGTCTTTTCAGATTTTTCCCCAATTGCGAGCTTAACAAAAACTCAACTGATATCCCAGTACACTTAACATGATACAGCACGTCTCATAATGACAAGCACACCATTTTATGTACAATATATACAACATTTATTTTAATTATTAATATATATAAAATAGACAATGTACTTAAATTTTCACCATAGAAAAAATACAATAAATACAAAGACCATTTGTGTTTTGTAGTAGTACAAAACATCCAGCACAAATTTGACAGATCTGAGACGTTAAAATATTACTGAATAAATGCTATGCAACATTGATACTGATATAGCTAAATATAGTAACCCTATGATATCTCAAGGAGTATTTATCAACACAATATAATGTGTTATAATGCCTGCTTAAAAAAAATCATATTGCTATTTGAGGTCTGGTTCCCCCCACTGAAACCCAGCATACTGAAGTCTAGTTAGCATAGTTTGCATGAAATACAGTTTAAGGTTTTTAAGTTAATCACTCGCCGCATCAACTCTTTCCATCCTCTTCACTCACATAACCCTCAAATGCACTTCCTTTAGCCATCTTTCACCAACAACTACATATGTAGTATGTACTTTCTTCCATTCTTATTCCCATCGTTTATCTTCCTGTTCCAGTCAATTCTCGTTACCGTCGCCACTCTATAACCTCACTTATCATGCCAATTCTGAAATAACCTTGATTTTTTTATTACCATAAATAAACTCACACCATCACCTTGGTACTTCATAGAAAAATAAGAATATCCCTACAAGCCACTATGAAATTAGTACAAACAAGGCAAACACGCATACGGAAAATCATCATACAGCAATATGGCCATTGAATTTAGCATATTTCTAAAACAGCTCATAACGACAGTTAACATTTTTTCAAAATAATAATAATCGTCACTCAAGTACAATAATTAGACGTGGGAATAACCCCAAAACTAGTCATATACACAAGTACTTTTTGGAAAAAGAAAACCAAACCAAAAACATAACATAACATCACAGCACTCGTTAGCTTTTCTTTTCGTAATATCTATCTTTAAATACAAATAAAATATAGAATATAGCTCTGATAAATGTCGCTCAACATTTTCGTCTTTCATCGTACGTACAAACATTACAAAAGACAACAGATAAAAAGGAATGTATGAATAGAATTTGCATTGACGGAGCATAATTCCTACCAGATGTAGTCCCATGGTTGTTTTTTTTTACATGTTCCAGCAAAATGACCAACATCTGTCGTTGGGGAGTCTAGTAGATATACAAAGCTTTGCTCTTTTTTTAATACAAAATCACAACAGACTAACACATTAAAGCACAGTAATATCTACGGACAATGAAAATAGCTTGGTGAATTATTGATCCGACGAGGATTTCGTAATTAATTGTGTAATTGCATACAGCAATTTAGCTTCTACAATTAATCGTGGTATATTTGGTTCACCGCAACATAGACACCAATAATCAGATCACGTCGTCTCCGAAAATAATTTAGAATTACAACTTCAGCTATAGTTGTGCAGCCCTACATTCAGACAATGCTATCCTCTGGTAATATAAAACTAACAAAAGAATGTGTGCCCATAAATTCTAAGGAGCTGTAGCATTCCACTGTTTAACCTTTCCCCACCAAAGTAAGTATTCTTTCACTCCCCTCATACACTTAAAGGCATTGAGTTAATGTAAGAGAGTCTTACGCCAGCCCTACACCTCTAAAATCCATTCACAAGGAGTGAACAAAGAAACTCTAGGTGGAAAGATAGAAAACACAGGCTTGTGTTTTCTAAAAAACACTAGTTGCTAACACAGTACATGGTTGGTTGGTTTCAATCTAGTTTTCTTAAAGACGAGACAAGATTGATTAACCAAAACATATTGCTTGAAATTGAAGTCCTATTAAACAAAACAGGTAAAGAAAACAAAGACAACACATGGAGACGCGTTGCTCCTTCAAAGCAGAACCAAACAAGAAATTACTAAATGATCTTCAGACTACTGTATGTGTGCTGCGAGAGGAATGCAGACATTGTTGAGTTGGAGGAAGCAGAACATACTGTATATGCCTGGTCCAACTTTGGAATTTTGCAGTTGGTCAGGTGCCATGTTACTGGAGCAGAGTCACTAGCAGAGTCAGAGAGCGCCAGCTGTACAGCTGGCTTTGTCGATGGTTGGCCTTGAGGATACGCACACCTCGCCAGTCACTTTGCGCTTCAGTCAGATTCTTCAGTCAGCCACTGTCCATGTCCTCTGTGTGTGTGTGTGTGTGTGTGAGAGTGACGGTATGAATGTGAGTTTGGTGCTTACGTCTGTTGTGGTTAGGTGTGTTGAGCAGGCCTGAAAAGTATTGTGACCAACTCTGAGCTCATCAGTCTTGTGTGCGTTCATGCGTGTGTATGTGTGTGTGTGTGTGTGTGTGTGTGTAACACAGATGAGCATTTAGTAAGTGCCTATGCCTATAGAGCTCAACAGTGACCGCTCACATTTTGAACAGCTCTATTTCCTGGAGTTCATTTCTCATTAATTTACTCCATGGACGTTTCAGGAAATCCTCACAATCATGACCATAAAACATTTCATGTGGTGCAACAACAAAAAAAAGGATAAGGGTCAACGGTACTAAACTAAATACATTTTAGAGTGAAGGAACTACTCATCCCATAAATCATTGCGAATGATACAATTCCAATGACTTCCAACCGAACAATAGTTTCATTGACACGGTACAGTGCTTCGTTTAATAATTTAAATCCTCCATTCAGAATATGAATTGGATTTTCACTTCCGGAACGTCACTGTTGAGCTCTACATATTATGTTCCTTGTCCTACTCTCCTGTGTGTGTACAGTCATGTACGTGTGCATGTGGCATGTATATGTATGTTTGCATTGCAGGTCATGTATCCCACCCCAGTCCAGGTATCCCCTCTGTTCTAGGAGTTGGATCCCTGCTCTCTCTGTGGTTGCGGCTGTGAGGGAGTCTTGACAATGGTGATGACCGAGGCGGTGTTGAGGCGGGGAGCTGTGGCCAGGAGGCTGCCTCCTCCGGACTCAAGGCCCCGGGCGAACCTCTGCAGGGCGGCCAGGCGGGCCCCGAGGCCTTCGAGCTCCCTCCGCATGCCAGCGTTCTCCACGCCCAGCCTCTCCACCTCGCGCTGGAGCTCCTTCTTCTGCTGTTCGAGGGCCTCGCGCTGTGACACCCGTTTGACACGGCAGCTGGCAGCATACCCCCGGTTCTTCAGTGTACGCCGGCGTTGCTTCAGCTTCTGCACCTCCTCGCGGGAGAGGCCCCGCAGGTGCAGGTTGAGCTCGCGCACCGACAGCGACATGAGCTCGCTGTCTGACAGGATGGGCACATTCTCGCCGCACTCCCTCTTCACCTGACAGGACGTAATAGGATCAGTTCAGCTTTGCTCACTCACGCGTCGGTTGTTAATGCAAAGTAACATTTTTTTTTTTTTAAATAAGACAAAATAATTTATATTTATTTTTTTATTTTTTATTTATATAATAAGGGAGGAATACAAATAAAAACACAAGGCTCATTAAAAAACATATTGGAGAGAGTTGGGGAAAAAGAAGGGAGGTAATGGAATAGAAGGAAATGAAAGAAGAAAGGGAAGAGAGGGCAAGCATGGTAGAAGGCAGCATCAGACTGGATACGAAAAAAGAATAGTCAACAATGGGAGGACATAAAAAAAATTGTATCGATGCTGACGTCTTTCCTTCTACAGAAATAGTTGAGGCTGCTAACATAAGTCATTGTTGTGAAAATAATAAACTTGTCTTACCTTCAGGGCTTTGCTGTTTCTTTCTGATGTCATGGTCCGACTTTATTGTTTGTTCTTCTTCCCCAGGCACCAGGCAACACAGATTTAGACACTCTGGAAGAATAGACCAAAGAACATACTGTAAATTAGGGCTGCACAATATTAACAAAAATAAAACTATATTCTGCAAAACAATGGAATATCTCTTTTAAGATGCCATCTGGAGCCACAGAATCAAAACAAAAAACATAGCCTCATGTCATTTGTAAATTGAAGTAATCAATTTTTTAATGATTAAATACTCAGAGTCCCCCCCCCAAAAAGCATTATCACATGTGATTTAGAACATCATGCTGTTTTGTTCTCCATTTAGTCTGACATTCACAATATGCTCACAAGATGGCCAGTCATGTGCGAATCAAAGAAAAAGGAGAAGAAGCCACAGTCTTCCAAGCTTTTCCAAATGTTGCCTTTCATTTTAATCAGTGGCTTGATATGAAAAGAGAAGGGTTTCAAAGTGGCGTGCTTTCTCTGTTGACTGGAACAGTATGGGGGGGGGGGGGGGGGGTCATGTGTCCACCCCCTCCTTGCTCAAAGCAGGTGTCTCCGAGTCTAACCAAATCCCACAACACTTCCCCTTACCAACCGTCACAGGGGCCGGACAGAACTTTCAATGTGAAAAAACAAAAAACACGGTCAGGTGTTTGCCTTAATTTTATCTCTCTCCCCACTGTGGCCTTAATAGTGACTCGTATTTAGTAGTATTATACTGCAGTACTACTTAAGTCTTTTTTTTTTAAATCTACAGAACAGTTTTGCAGTAGTAATGCACTGGCAATAATACCTAGAACGATAATTCAATAAAAAGAACAAAAAATATATTCCATTATTTAAAATAACAACAATAATACTTATGTTGAGCAAACCGAAATCACCAACAACTATGACTACCACAAGACACTGTCAATGAAAGCAATATATTTCAGTTCAGTTGTGCTAATCCTGCTTTCACTATAGATACACCATCCCAACCCTCCTCCTCATACACGTGCGTGGAAATGAAACCTATCCTTAAAGGAGTAGTTCCCCCAGAAAAAAATACTTATTTTCTATCAATTACACACCCCATGAAGCCTTGATTTTTTTGTTTTTGTAATTTTTGGGGTGAACTACTCCTTTAAATACCAGGCCTGGTTTGATTGCATTTCCCGTAAAGCGTGGGAAGGTTTGGTTGTGTGTGTGTTAAACCACCAGACAGACCTGACCGTTTCATAAAGTCAGGGTGATTCAGCAAGAAACTGCCTTGCCTTCCTGGCTGGTCCACTGTCCACAGCTCCACCAACACACACACACACACACCAGGGTTGCCATGTCTGATTATTATATGCGAGTTTGTGCTTGTTTTTCTGTAAAGTAGCTAGTAAATACTGTTTTTTTGGGCTTGTTTCTACAGTATAGTTGCTTATTTGGGCTTGCTTCCATTTTTTATTTTTCATTTTATTTAAACCAGTGGTTCTCAAATATTGTCATGTCATTATGGACCACCCAAATTAATATGTAGCCCATTAGTGTTAGAATCTTTCAAAACGTTTCCAAATATTCCACATTTTATTTTAAGAGTTTTTGAAAATAGCAGATCAGCTATTTTCAGATAACCAACAATGAATATAGATTTAAAGTGCTCATGTGGCCTAGTTGCTTCTTTTGGTCTTGTTTTCATAGACCTGTTTGCTTGTTTCTCTCTCAAAACCTGGCAACACAGGCACACATACACACAGTCTGAACAACAGCACATATAAGGTCACATGGGTAGATCTCCACACACACATCAAGGCATAGTGCTGGAGTATTGTTCCAAATATAATGTTACATAGATTACATAGTATAACCAGCACACACACACACACACACACACACACACACACACACACACACACACTGTCTGAACAGCACATAAGGTCACATGGGTAGATCTCCCCCCACACACACACACATCATGGCATAGTGCTGGTGGTATTGTTTCAAATATAATGTTACATAGATTATATGGTGTATTCAATGACGACTATCCCCAAATCTACTAATACTGGCAAACCACAACACGTTAACCATTTAAGTGGCTATTATTAAACAATCAAAAGGGATGACATAAGACGAGTTAAATTCCACATTCCACACATATGAAGCAGGGTCTTGTCCCCCCCCCATACAACAACCCTGAAGTTGGGGGGGACAAGACATTGCTGGCTGGCATGGTGCTATAAATGCCCTGCTCTAGTAAACAGCCATCACAAGTGCATCACACGCCATCCATCTTAGCCAGGCTTTTAAATGCTACACAAATGGCTTTAAACTGTGCAGGTGCTTGAATGCGTGTCCAAAACACTGTCCAGCAATGTCATATTGTGTCATTATGTGTCCATCGAGACCGATAAGGCCTAAACAATTCGTTTAGAAATCGAGGTATTTGTGCGATCGGGGATGTGGCTCGAAAACATGCTAGCAGCACGTTAGCATGGAGGGCTAAAAGAAGCACATTAAAGCAAACAGCTGCCTTACTCACTTGTCCTTGGTGTGTCTGTTCTGTCAGTCCGCGGTAGAAAACCAGTCCTCGTCGGTCGGCGTGTGATCGGTTATAACAGTAAAACGGAACGTCTTCGCGATCAAGGAAGATCCGGTGGATTTATATGATCTGCTCTCGGTCGGTCGAGGAGAGTGTCTACTGTCTGGCGACAAAATGTCAGTCCGCCTTTTCCCGGAATTACTCTCTAGCTGTTTGAGGTTGGATTCTTTCATTCATAAAAAACACACCAACAATGACGTCAGGCCAGAGGAATGAGGGCGGAGCCTCCCCCCCGCCCCCACAGCGTACTCTGAAAGATGTAAACAACAAGGAAAAAGGAAAGCCTGCTTCCCAACTTTTCCATCACACCCTGTTCCCTGGATTTCTCCCTATTATGTTTCAATAAACAGACTAAATAAATGATACTATATATATATATATATATATATATATATATATATATATATATATATATATATATATATATATATATATATATATATATATATATATATATATATATATATATATATATACATACATACATACATACATACATACATACACACATACACACACACACACACACACACACACACACACACACACACACACACACACACACACACACACACACACACACACACACACACACACACACACACCAAAGCAAAAAGAAGATGAGCAAATTACATAAAACAAAAACAAAAGATATTCCTCTACTAACTATGGATTACAATGTCCATATTCATCTCACACCATATAATCATTATACGTGCGAGGCAAGTTAGGCCTTTATTAGGCTGTGCAAAAATACTGTGGTAATTTAACTCAGAGAGTGTTCAACCAAATGGAACTAGGGTCCATGAGTTACACATGGATACATTAACACAATGGATTTGACCGTGTATTAGAAGATCACATCACATCACATCACATCACATCACATCACATCACATCACCCTTATTTACAACACATTTAGATCAGGGCAGCAACACATACACACACACACACACACACACACACACACACACACACACACACACACACACACACACACACACACACACACACACACACACATATAATATATATATATATATATATATATATATATATATATATATATATATATATATATATATATATATATATATATATATATATATATATATATATATATATATATATATATATGTGTATATATAAAATAATGACCCTTGATGTTTGACCAGTTTTTATAGTATAGTTTGTTGATTACTTTTGATGCAGTAATGGTCTTTTTTCTTTTTTGAGGTATTGAAAAGGTCTAAAAGTCCTTAAATTGTTACTTCACTGTCATCTGGGGACCCCCCAAAATCATTGTGGAGCCTCCCCCGGTGGTCCCGACCCACAGGTTGAGAACCACTGGTGTTGACAACCCCAAACCTGTCATTAGACAGTCCGGTCGACAGGGGGAGACGTTCGTTCGAGCGAATGAGCGAATCCATCCAGGAAGTGACCCCTTTCTTTTCCCGTCATCCAACGCGCACATGCACGCTTTACTGAATGACCTCAGACTGTCGCAGGACCGACCGGTGCTGCACCCTCTCCTCGAAATATAACAATCTCCCCTTTTCTCTGTAAATAGCGATCAAGACGCTGCTTGCGTTGCTGATTTGCTGATCAGACTGTCCCAGACACAGGGCTTGTAGATCAGATCAGATCACCATGTCCGGCATTGAAGAGCTGCCCCCCGCTGCGGGCCCTATCTCTATCCGGCCCCCCGAAGACGAGATCGAAGATGATGATGACGATGATGATGATGAGGAGGTATGGATTTACTTATTATAAACACGTTAAGTCAAATCAGTGGTGGAAGAAGTACTCGGATATTTTATTTTAAGTAAAAGGAGCAATACCACGATATAAAAAAAATACTCCGTTACGACTAAAGGGCCTATGTGTTCAAAGTCTTACTTGAGTAAATGTACTTAGTTACTTAACAACACTGTTAACAATCACACTGCAGCCTTGCCCAGATTTAAACTCCAGCTAGCTTTCTGAACATACAGATCGTAGCTTGCTAATAAACAGTGGTGGAAGAAGTACTTAGATATTTTACTTAAGTAAAAGGAGCAATGCCACAATATAAAAATGTATACAAGTAAAAGGCCTGTGTTCAAAATGTAAAAGTACAAAAGTGTTGGCATCAAAATGTAGGCTACTTAAAGTACTAAAAGTATAAGCACTAATATGTTTGAAAATGTTTATAAAATACATTAACCACGTACCACAGCCTATGTATAAAATAAGGCTGTGTATGTTTTGTAATAGTTATTTATATCTGCAAAGTAACTAGTAACTAAAGTTTTCAAATAATTGTAGTGGAGTAAAAGTACAATATTTGTTTCTGAGATGTAGTGGAGTAGAAGTAAAAGTATTAAATTGTAGTACAGTACTTGAGTAAATGTACTTAGTTACTTCATTGCTAATGAATAATCCTTCGATTTCGCTCTGGATCAATGCTGGCAGTTGTTAGGTAATTTGACATTTAAAAGAGTAGTTATTTTGTTTTTCACTTATCGCACTAATGCACAATCAAAATGGACATTGAAGGTGAAATTTGGATCATTATTTCCAACCCTATTATTTATTGATGAATTTACATTAGATTGGAGTGTCATTTTAGTGACTGTTCCTACAGTGTAGAAACACTATAGCTAGTTGAGCCATCTTTTCTTTTGTGACTGAAGCCCTTGATCCAAAATTGAGGTCAAGTAGACCTGCTCAGCTTTTTTGTACATGCCACAGAGCATGGTATGATGTTATCATGCAGTACACCTGTATGGATGATATGTTATATGTTTGTTAGATTTGTATGTTTCTCCACTCATTTATTCAGGGTTTTCCTTTAATTTGCCACATGTGTGTGTGTACTGTGTGTATATGTACTGTAGATAGATATGAATAATCCAGTGCACACTGCACTGCAAAAAACCCAACCGTTTTTATTTTAAAACTTGACGCATTGAACAATGTGTTTTTCTTTTTTTCTTTTCTGTCTGTCAGTTCGACGAGACATTGATGGAGAGGCTCTGGGGTTTGACAGAGATGTTCCCTGACACGGTTCGCAGTGCTGCAGAGGTGTCCGCGCACTGTTCTGTCTCTCTTGCCAAGAACTTCTACAGGTACATTATGTCACATTATGTCTCTTCCACATTAGGAGATCCATTCCACACTGCCCTGAAAGATTGCAAGTAGTGAAATGATTACTCTTGTTGCTGAAATGATCTAGTGTTCTTATGTAACGTGATGCTGTGGGTGTACTATTAAATCATACAATTCAAGCCCTAGTCACAACTTCTTTTAGCTTGTAAAAATGTTGCAGCTAGTTACTGTGTTGCTTTGTAGGGCAGCGCACTTACTGGAGCTGACTTCTGCCTCTTTTGCTGTTTTGTGACCACACATCACATAGTCATAAATTAATGTATGCAACAAGGTATACAATATATATTCTTTATACCTGCAATATCCCTCTAGTAATACTATTAAAGCTATTACTTATCGTTGCTGTTTATCTTAGACATTTCATTCCTCTCATCTTTTCTTTTTTATGTTTGTGTGTGTCTGTTTATGTATGTGCAATGTAGTTTCTCCCGCGCAGCACTCTGGGTGGGCACCACTTCCTTCATGATCCTGGTGCTTCCTGTTGTGTTTGAGACAGAAAGACTACAACTGGAGCAGCAGCAGTTACAACAGCAGAGACAGGTGTGTGTGTGTGTGTGTGTGTGTGTGTGTGTGTGTGTGTGTGTGTGTGTGTGTGTGTGTGTGTGTGTGTGTGTGTGTGTGTGTGTGTGTGTGTGTGTGTGTGTGTGTGTGTGTGTGTGTGTGTGTGTGTGTGTGTGTTCTTCCTCTTTGAAATTACAAGTATAATTGCTGCACAGACCAGACCATTCAAGTATAATTGCTGCACAGACCACAGCTTTAAGTAAACTTTTATAGCTTGTTTTTCACATTTTGTCATTGTTCTTTAAACCTATTGGCAACCTTAACTTAATACTTCTGCATGTTTTGGGTCTGTGGGTATACCCAGAGCCTTCTATTGGAGAGTTACGTCAATTAGGGGGCAGAAACAGCACCGGTCACATGGTTCATGACGTAAACTTGAAATAGTGACAAACTCCAGTGCATTCCGTAAACTTCCGGTTCAGGGCTTTGTCACTATTGGCCAATAGAAGGCTCTGTAGAAGCCTGGCCCCATGAAGTGAACGGAGGTGAAGCAACTCTCCTTATATGGCTCTGGGTTTACCCAGCACAGGTGAAGACTGATCATATCCTCCTCTCCCTTTAGATCCTTCTCGGTCCCAACACTGGCATGTCTGGAGGCATGCCTATGATGCCACCTGCACCTGGCAAAATGTGACGAAGATGTCCCTGCACAAATGTGAGACCTGCCGCTAGCAGCGGTAGAGGGACAGCCCAGAAAAGAGCCGGTGAAGAAGATGATGATGACCAGAAGAAATGATGGAACTGTGAAAGCTTTATCCTGATGATGCTTATTTCAACATCCAGGACTGGCCAATCGGATGGGCCGTTGAAGAGGAGGAGGTTTTCATGATTGCCATTTCCTGGGTGTTGCAGTCTAATGCGTCCCCCTCTCTCACTGTCTCTCTTTTCTCAAACACCTCACAGAGACTGACTTCATGGGGCAATGTCCGTCTATTTTGTTTTTATACATACAGTATATATAAATAATGTACTTCTAGTGATTTAAGTGAGGTATGTTCCCTACGGACAACAGGTGAAGGTGGTTAATTACAAAAAACAAAGGGTGTGTGAAAGATCCAAAGTACTTCTAGAGCCGTGTGAACTGGTGGGTTTTGTTCAAACTGAAACATGAAACACTGGCATAATGTGATGGACCAAGAACAGAGACAAGAGAACATTCTGTTATTGATTATATTTGGTCGTGGAGGGGTCATAGAGAAGGTAAAATTTGGGTCCTGAGTAAAGCCAGCTGAGAGCCATTGTTCTACAGGATACCAATTGTATGTCTGTGTGTTTTCAGTCTGAGCAATGTCCATGTGGGCGTGATACTTGTAATGACATTCTGCCCTTTGAAGCGATTGAAAACGTCTGTTTGGTATTTCATATATTTATTGGTTCCATCTGTATGTGGAGAATCAATGGTAGTACATGCCGACTAAAACCAATGCTGCACAACTGGAGTACATTCCAAGATGTGGAGCATGCATACTACATAGCTGATAGAAATATGATTCATAGCTCTGCTGCAGTGGTTCTCAACCTCGGTTCTGGAGGCCCATGTCTTGTCCATACCATTTTCTTCTACTAGATAGTTGTAAACCTGGTATGACAGTGTGTGATTATAGTAAAGCCAGTTAGTACTCTTTATCCCCAACACTGGATTTGTGAACTGTTAATCAGTAGTTCACATCTCCAGTCCTAGGGATCCGGCTAGAACACAGGCTACCATTTAATAGCTAGAAGGAGAAGCAGCAACATTCTGGCTCCCCTGGATTGGAGGCTAGAGTTGCTCTGCTAAACCACACTCTCATCCACTCTACACTGTGCATTTCTATCTGTATTGTTTGTGAGGTTTCATTCTGGGTATCAGTGTTTCTTAATATGGTGTCCCATTAGTTAGAGTTGACATCTCTACCATTTTTGTTTGCACCTTACAATAGCATTGGACAATATCTGACATAAAAGTAAAGTAGCACTGCAACTGTACTGGAATTGTCGATACTAAACTTTGAAAGTCGTTTATTAAATTTATATTTGAGAGCCTAGCACTACCTTTTAATTGATCAATACCTGTGAAGACAGGTAGTTATTGGTCATGTAAAAGATTGATTGTTTTAAGAATATGCCACAAAAGCCATATTCCCTTTACTTCTAAGTCAAAGCCATAACCTTATAAGTTTGGACTTTGTGTCACATTCCCCAGTGAGGATCTGCCCAGTTAAAAGAATGTATACTAGTATTATAAACGTTACCCTGACAATTCCAGTCCAGTGTAATTGAACATCATTTGTTTTACTTTAATGTTGGCCATTTGGAATTTACAGTCTCTTACCTCTGCTCATGGAGCATATCTCTGTCTGTGTTTTCAACATGACTGCTAATAAAAACACCAGTGAGATGGAAAGCTATGTGTTTACCCTAAGGGTGCAACAAAGTTCATTGAACTAATAGATGATAAAAAATATATACATATTTTGCTGGTGAAAGTTAGATTAAAGTGCATATGGTGTGATATGAAATCAAAGCTTATACAAACCTGTACAGACAAATCAATTTAGTTGATTCAAATGTGCTTGTCGATTATTCGATTATTTGGAAAGATAATCAATAGAATAATCGCTAAGAAAATAATTGATAGATGCAGCCCCAGTCTATACTTAATGTTTGGTGTGGTGTAAGAAGTCTATACAGTTAAGTTAGTGTGTCACAACGCGTACGGTTGGCATTGTAATTAAAAACAACCATCCTCTGAGGTGAGGAGACAACTTTGTCCAAATGTGTACCCTCGACAGCAATTATAATGACAGACAGTGGTGGAAAGAAATTAAGTACATTTATTCAAGCACTGTACATTTACTCAAGTACCGTACCTAAATACAATTGTGAGGTTCTTTTACTTTACTGGAGTATGTCCAAATGTCAATATTTCTACTCTACATCTCAGAGGCAAATATTGTACTTACTACTTGTACTTTACTCCACTACAATTATTTGAAAACTTAAGTTTCTAGTCTGTAGATTTTGATTATTATTATGTAACATACATTAATAACTTCAGCCCTATTTAAACTTTGGCTGTTTGAAAATAGCAGATCTACAAGCTCACAATGCATCACGTTGCGATGCGATGATAACTTGTGTGAAACGGGACGTTCTGCATAATGAGTACTTTTACTTTTGATACTTTAAGTATATTTTGATGCCAATACTTTTGTAATTTTACTCGAGTAAATTTTGATTTCTGTTTGATTTTGTTTCTGCATGGCAGTATTGATACTTTTACATAAGTAAAAACTGATGATGACAGATGCACCATTTGGTTGTGTGTAACGTTAAAATATTTACTGAATGGTTTGTGTTAACTCATATATAGTTAATCTTACAAGAAAAATAGTTTCATTCAATTAAAGTCATCTACAATCTACAAAGTAACGGGTAACTAAAGTTTTTAAATAATTGTAGTGGAGTAAAAGTATAGTCTTTGCCTTTGATCATGTAGTGGAGTAGAAATAAAATAACTGAAAATTGGTAATACTCCAGTAAAGTAGAAATACCTCAAAATCTTACTTGAGTACAGTACTTGTGTAAATGTACTTAGTTACTTTTAACACCACTGGAGTTAGATATGACTTCAAATTAGGAATTTTACGTCAACAGTTGCCGCACAACTAGCCAGCCAATCACAGCCAGCTGTCCCTCCGCACCATGGGATCTATGACGCAGAACAATCGATATTCTTCCCGCCCAACCAACCTGCGAGTGTCAAAGTGTCATACCAGGTTCTCCTCTATTAGACTTAACCTTTTGTTACTTTAGGTAACTAAATACTGATATTGTACGGTGTAAGGCTGTTTCTATTTCATTATCAGTAGTTTGGGGGTATTTTTTTGTGTGTGAATTGTAGTTAGTTCATGTCAGCAGGCCTTTGTGTTTAAAAAGCCAGAGAAAGTGGATAAATCACGTACCTAGCTTAAAGCTATAGCTGACTTGTCAGTGAGAAGTCGACAGGCTAACATTAATAAAGGCATACTGCTTATTACTGGCATCAAGCTAGCTGCCATTTGCCAGCCAGTGAGACAGTTCAAAACTATCATCACAACTTTTAGCTTCTGCCTGCCATCAATATGAAATGTGCAGAGGACCAAGTGGTGGAAGGTGATGCTGTGTGCCTCCAGGACGATGAGGTGAGAATACGAAAACAGGGAGTATTATATGCAGTGGTGGAAAAAGTATTAATATATAAGTAAAGATGTCAATACCACAATGTAGAAATACTCCATTACAGTCCGGTATTCAAAATGTACTTGAGTAAAAGTACAAAAGTATTGTCATCAAATTATACTGAAGTACCAAAAGTAAAAGTCATTATGCAGAATGTCCCATTTCAAGTTTTCAAAATGTATAAAAATCTTTTGAAAATAGCAGATCTACAAGCTCACAAGCTACACATTGTGAACTTGTAGATCGGCTGTTTTCAAATAGCCAAAAATATTTATAGAGCTTAAGTGGTTAATGTATGTTTAGTAATAAAAATCTAAATCTAAAAAGTAACTAGTAACTAAAGTTTTCAAATAATTGTAGTGGAGTAAAAGTACAATATTTTCCTCAGAGATATAGTGGAGTAGAAGTAAAAGTATTGAAAATGGGAAATACTCCAGTAAAGTAAAAAATACCTCAAAATTGTACTTGAGTACAGTACTTGAGTAAATAAATGTACTCAGTTACTTTACACCACTGATATTATACGCTGTTACTGTATAACAAGGCAATTTTCTTTTTGACATTTTAAAAACAAAACCTATTGTCATTGTATTTTGTTTCCCTTTGTCTCACCTATCAGGAGAGCTTCTTCCAAGACATTGACTTATTGCAGAAACATGGGATCGTGAGTTACCTCTAAATAAGGAATTGATGTAACAAAAAACAAACACACACACACACACACACACACACACACACACACACACACACACACACACACACACACACACACACACACACACACACACACACACACACACACACACACACACAGATACATTCTTAAGGCATTTACCGAGCATCCATTGCACTTCATCCATATGTGCACCTGCAGCTTGCAACTAATCTCTTTCTGTTTTTTTCCTCATAATTGTCTCTCATTTACGTCTACAGAACATGGCGGACATTAAAAAGCTGAAGTCGGTGGGTATCTGCACAGTGAAGGGCATCCAGATGACCACTAAAAGGTCCCTGTGCAACATCAAGGGCCTGTCAGAGGCCAAGGTGGAGAAAATCAAAGAGGCTGCTGGGAAGATGCTGGTGAGAACGACATGGACTCGCTCATGGAGCATCCAGACTTTCTTTAAAATGTTTCATCCACATTTTCAGGATTACATAACCTATTAAACACAATAGTGCACATAAAATAATACTTGTTCTGTGAGTGGAAATTTGGATGGATTGTCTTTTTAGTTTGTTCTTTTCACATCGTAGACAAATGGTTTCCAGACTGCCTTTGAGTACAGTGCCAAGAGGAAGCAAGTGTTCCATATCACAACCGGGAGTCAGGAGTTTGAGTTAAGAACCTAGTTTATGATTCTTTGTGCTTCTCTTTACTAATCAACTTATTGATTGTTTTAGATTGAATTAAATCATTATTATGAATGTATTGTAAAATTACAATGCCGTTGGCTACCAGCTACTAGATATTCTAGCAAGTAATCAATTATTTTTGAAAAACCTGTTTTATTCTAAATATTCAGTTGTCAAAATAGTGTAAATATTACTAGTTCCCTGGACTGATGTTACAGCTCCTGATATTCTGTGGATGTTATCTGTCTGCAGCAAACTGATGGGTGGAGGTATGGAGAGCATGGCAATCACAGAGGCCTTTGGAGGTGAGGGGTTGTTCTGCTACGCTTTTATATTGCTGTGCTCTGCTATGAGCGTTCTTTGTCCTGCATGAGACATTCAGGGTGCACATCACAATTCAAACTTAGCAGTCACATATTTTATATGGCCATGTGCGTGTGTGTTTGTTTATCTATTGATCAACGACACAAGCAGAGTGTTGCATGTATTTGTCACATATTTATTTCAACAGAGTTCCGGACAGGGAAAACCCAGCTCTCACACACACTTTGTGGTAAGTTATTTAATCAAGAGATAATGAAAACATTGGGTGAACTAAATGAATGACTCAGACTGAGCGTGTACTGTTGTTCAGTCACAGCTCAGCTACCTGGAGAAGATGGCTACACCGGCGGGAAAGTCATCTTCATCGACACAGAGCACACCTTGTATCCTTTATTCATACATTGGAGCTTGGAGACTCTATGTCCCCTATCTGGGAATGAAGTTCTCAGGCTTTGTATTTATAGAAGTCCTATTACAGTACCAACTGCAACTTTTAACATATTCATTATATATTAATGTGTCATGTTATTATCAGGTAAGGTACTTTACATTATTTTACACAGCTCATCTGTGTAAAAATGTGCTTTTTAAATGGTAACACTTTTATGCATATCCTACAAACATTTCACATACACCATCAAACATGTTAAAGGTTTAAAGTAAGAAAAGAAACAATCAATAATGTTACTACCAGATAAAGTTATTGTGTTATTTTAAGTCCCATATTACCCTTGACTTGTATGGTGTTGGTTCTAGTCGTCCAGATAGGTTGAAGGACATCGCTGAGCGGTTTAATGTGGACCACGATGCTGTCCTTGACAACGTGCTCTATGCTCGAGCCTACACCAGTATGTACACACTAGGGTAGCCACTTTATTAGGTACACTTACCTAATAAAGCGCCTACTAAATCAAATTAATCCAATTCACTTGAAATTATTACAATCATTACTTGTTACAAAAATATATTACAACAAGAAAATATGTTCATATCTGGGTCCCTAGGATAGAATCATTCCATTGCATAATGAAAATAAATGTGGGGGTTTGTGACATGAAAAGGATATTAGACATATTAGATCATGCATCTTGCCCATTCTAATGTTTAGTTGAACAATAACTGAAACTCTTCACTTTGTCATATGAGTAGTTGAGCATGCTATGCATACGCATGCTGTTATGTTGACGGGTAGGTGTACCTAGTAAAGTGGCTACTGATGGTCTGCCTTTCGTTTATAGTAAGACATTACTATGGCTGCCTGCAACTATAAACTTTTGCAGCTCTATTAGATTTAAAAATAAAATAAAAGAGAAATGTACATTTCATGTCCCCCTCAAATCGATTATATTGTTAAAATGGATAATTTATTAATAGTTTTTTTTAATCGTTTTTATAGCACCCTTTAACATTAACCTGGCATATATCAGCTGATTTACTGTACTTTGTAATTTTGTGGCACAATGTGTCAGGTAGATTAGAAGACATTTTGTAGAATCCCCAGACGCAATCGCTTTGAAAAATTATATATATTCAAAAGATTTGCACAAACTTTCACGATTGCTTGTATATCTGCTATTTCTGAATAGCCAAATAAATCTTAAAATTACACAAATAATGCAGTCTTAAAGGGTTAATTGACTTTTTATGTTTTTGTCAATCGTAGTTGATTCGGCTGTGTCACAAATACATATTCTAAATGATGGCATTAGGCTTTGAGAAATTGAACTCACAGTCTGACTCCATTTGTTATGATGATGTTAACTCATCACTTCTGCACAAAGACAATAATTTCTCAAATGAATTTCAATTAATTTAACTCCTTCATTAATGATGTTCTTGTCCGCAGCCCAGTGGAATCATAGCGCAACACACTTTTGTGAGCTTTATTTATGCAGTTTGTGCTCTGTCTGTAGGTGAACATCAGATGGAGCTGTTGGACTTTGTAGCAGCCAAGTTCCATGAGGAAGGAGGAGTTTTCAAACTTCTGGTATGTGAAAGGAACATTTTGCAGGAATTAATCATCATCAGGATTGTTTTTATTCAGTGATTTTCATTAGTTTTTCAAGATGTAATCTTTTCCCCTGTGAAGGTTTATAGGTGGAATATATTGTATTTTTACTCTCATATGTGATTTGTAGAAGTGTGGAATGAATTTAAATTCCCATATCACCAATATTACAAAGTTAAGAGCCATGGTTCCCATACAACACACAGGCCAAGCAAAGCATAATGTCCATGTATGTCTAAAACCGTTACTTTTCAGGAAATGGAAAAAAGAACCTGTGTTCCAATGGCTCCAATGTAGATATTAGCTACAAGCTCTTGTTAATACTTTTCATTAGTTGATATTTTTAAAACGCACAGACAGACTTAACCACTTTGAATCTGGCGTCCCTATTTTGGGGCAAAGAAGGGAAAAAAGTGGAGGTTTTCAAAAATAGCATAAACAACAAGAGTTTGTGCATCGGCTATTTTCGCTACTTTTGCATTATTCTATGACGAGGTATGAAGGAGGCATTCATTTATCAAAAAACATAAAAAGATGAAATATGCAGACATAAGGTTTCTGTCCGACAGCGACGATACCTGCAATGATATAGATTAATGGTGTCTGTCTACCCTGCACCTCATCTCTCGGCCACCAGATCATTGACTCCATCATGGCTCTGTTCCGGGTGGACTTCTCTGGCCGAGGAGAGCTGGCAGAGCGGCAGCAGAAACTGGCCCAAATGCTCTCCAGGCTTCAGAAGATCTCTGAAGGTCTGAACCACAGCCACCTTATCTCTTCTTTCTTCCCTTCCTACATATGCCTTTACATTTTCTCTTTATCATTTTCTTCTCCAGTCCACTTTTAAGGTCTCAGCCAGGGTTTCCTTTTGAGTTATTTATAGGAAAATATATGTGTTTTCATTCAGCGTACATGGCTAACGAAAATAGACGGAATACAAGCTCACAACGTGTCGCACCGCAATGCATTGTGAGCTTGTAGATAGACTATTTGAAATTTTTACGTGACAGTGTTGTACAGTGACATATAAAATAGGACTTAATTGGTTAACACATTCCCTGCCAGGGGTTTCCTAAAACAGGCTGCAGCCTGTGGTGGCCAAAATTCATTTAACAGTCATTGTGGTATTGATTAATTGAATGACATTGTAGGTGCAACAATCATCACCTGTTCTTTCCTGTCAAACTCCTCTCCCTGACAAACTCCTTACAAACAGCCGACTCATGCAAACCTATTTCGAACATGCCGACTATGTGTGAGTCAGCTATAGAATAAAGCCCATGTAAGGAATGACCATCTGTTGTTATACCTCTGTGTACCATCCTGCCATTATAAATGTGTGTAAGACATTGGTGTACAAGCCTCTGCCAGCATTTTTTACGATTTTACCTTTTCAAGTAGTCACAGAATATTTTCCGCGATCACCGTCCTCACGGTGATCCCCTCATTACACACACTGGGGTCTCGTAGAATCGGGGGGAAAAATCTGATTGCGGGCAATGTGTTCATAAGACTTAAGTATTTCGCGGATTATAAAATAAATTAGAATGAATTCATGTTGATTTGTCAAAAAAGAAATGTAAAAGCAACCCCCCCTCCCAAAAAAAGAGCTTCTCAATTATTTGATTAATAGAACACGTAATAGATAGAATAATCGCTAATAAGATAATCGATAGTTGCAGCCATAACCATCACATAACAGAAAGATCACAGTTTTAAATCCATACTGAGACTGATATTCCATAATTTAGAAAAACAGAAACGGACACCAACACCCTTTAATCGACTTTTCATGTTTTTGTCAATCCTAGTTGATTCGTGTCACAAATAAATATTCTAAATGATGGCATTAGGCTTTGAGAGGCTACCATGTACAGTGTAATGTACCATGTACTGTATGACATCTATCTCATTGCCTATAAACGTGTTTCTTCTAGAGTACAATGTGGCAGTGTTTGTGACCAACCAGATGACCGCTGATCCTGGTGCAGGAATGACGTAAGAAATAATATTCATGCCACATTCACAGTCTGTAAGAACAAAGTTCTGTGCAAAGATCCGGAAATTCTCAATAAATAGATTTAATTCTGTAAAACACACATCTGTAAATCCAGTGATAATCTCTCATTTAAAATGAAATAACTTCAGACAACAACACATTCACCGCAATAAGTGTGATCAAGGGAGAACAGGAGAGCATTTTGTTTGTTTTTTAATTGGTTGTTTATTCATTTTTCTTATTTTTTTATTCATTCCAGGTTTCAAGCTGATCCCAAGAAGCCGATTGGAGGGCACATCCTGGCCCACGCCTCCACCACAAGGATCAGCTTGAGGAAGGGGCGCGGAGAACTAAGAATTGCCAAGATATTTGACAGGTACTTACCACAGCCTTTGTGTAACATGCTGTATTCAAGTGAGCCATAGCACTGCCTGCCACCTAATCCAGGCTTAACTTAGACCCAGGACAATCCAACTCAATACTTGCATTTGGCAGAGCAGCAGATAAACTCATTTTTTCCCCAGTTTCTCTACAGCGTACAGTATACAGTCTGATACAATGTATAGGAATAAAAGCAGGGTTTGCACAACCTCTTCACCCTGTCTGACCTGTGAAGGGGTGGGGGGGTGCTGTATTAAACCCTGTATAACCCCTGTAATACTAGTGAGCTGGTGTGGCAGTGATGTGTCTTCTCTTTTCCATTATGTCCTCTAGTCCTGATATGCCAGAGAATGAGGCCACTTTTGCCATTACAGCTGGGGGTATTGCAGATGCCAAAGAATGAAGAGACCATATGCAATGACTGTTCCTATCCACTGTTACTAATTTAAAGTGTATTTCAGTTATACGGTACATGACATACAGTATGTTCATGTTGTGCTACAGTACCATTTGTATTGCATTTGTATTTATATTGCATTTGTATTTATTCAGTAATTTAAGGCTAAACTAAGTACCATTTAAGGCATTTGTATGTATTTGTTTATTTAAGGCTGTTGTATTTATTATTTCTATGATGATTGATTGGTAGTGTTTGCTTGTTCAGTATTCATGGTGGAATTAAATTAATCATCATTTTGAGTTTGTTGTCAAGTCTGTTCAGTGTTTATTGATAGGGTGGCCTCATTTGTGTGCATGAGATCAAAAAACTGTTCAAACGTATTATCTTGGCTAAATACAGTATAGTATAATAAATGATGAGGGTAGTATGGTGGTGATAAGGATAGCAATGGTGGCAGATATGGTTGGTGGAAATGGTTGTGGTGATGAGGATGATGTTAATATGATTAAAATTATGATAATAATGATGATGGTGGTATTAATAACAGTAATAATTATAATGCTTAATAATGGTTATTTAGTGTATAATAGTATATATGGATCCGGGTAGATCTACGCTTATTGTATACGCTTTATGACGGGTGGGATTGTTTTGTTTTTGTTATATGTATTTAAATCTGGAATTTATTTTGTGTTTGACTTGGTAACTGTCGACTTTTCATTAATTGCAACAATTTTTTGGCCAAACATAAGACTATTTACGTAGGATAGGCATTTATGAGCTTTTAGCTTCAGCCTATTCCTTTTTGATAACCTTTAACTCTGAAACAGACTGCTTATGTATGTGATGTTATTGATACTGGTGAAGATGATCAAAATAACCTAAACTAAGATCAGAAAGGGTACTAGGGAGGAGCTGTGGAGATCACGGCCAGTTTAGTAAGCACAGTAGAGGTCGGGCGCCCCCTAGCGGACTATTTGACACTTGAGACGAGGTGAAAGACGGTCTGTCAGCCGACCGGCTCCATATGCTTCCAAAACAAGGCGCAACAAAGCAATGAAAACTTAGCCAAACGAGTCACTGAGAGCGTTGCCAGACACGCCAGCGAACGGGTTCGTAGTGGAACGAGCGATTTCCTTTTGTTCCCTCGCGGTCTGATCCGTGGTGCTTTGGAAGCGTGTCATCTTATCTCTCCGGAGGAACAGCAAGCGATGGAGCCAACGGACACAGCCCCAGATCAGTGGGATCTGGAGGTGGACGCCGAGGCCCAACCGGCTCCGGCTGCTGCCGTCACCGCCGCCGCGGGACTCGACAGCGCCTTCGCCGCCCTCAACGTCAACGCGAAGCCGTTCGTCCCCAATGTTAACGCCGCGGTGTTCGTGCCGAGCTTCCTCCAGAGCGGTGCCGTGGAAACTCCGCCGCCCCTGTCAGACGGTAGGGGTTTTCCACGCTCCGCTGGAATAACAAGAAGCATTATTAGCCTAAAAAGACAGCTGGAACTTAGCTGAACTCGCTAGCCTGCTATGCTAATCCAGCTAGCCGTGCTGGTCCAATCAGTGCCAACAATCATAGCTTATTGCCACGCAGTGGGAACTAAGTCATCAGCAGGGCTGTCACGATTGTGACATTTTACATGGCGATTAATTGTCACTCACATAATTGCGATTAACGATTTAATTGTGTTTTTGACATTGAACACTTGGAGCATACGAATAAAAATGACGTTTGGCTTATAGGATTTGAAGTTGCACAGGGCAGATATGACAAATAACCTACAAAGAAATGACCGATGTATTTAATAACTTTATATATACTTATATTTTGTAGTGGAAATAGCAGATCTACAAGCTCTCCATGCTTGTGAGCTTGTAGATTGGCTATTTCCTCTTTTTATTTTTATGTTTGAGAATATATGAATTATCTCAAATAATTGCCATTAGGTTTATGGATTAGGATTATGTAATAATTGTGACAGGCCTAGTCATCAACAAGTCGAAATGTGTGTTTGTTTTCATGCCAATACAAGCTCACACGCCATTGCTAATTCACAAGGCAGTAATTACATAAGGAATTCTTTTTTTAATGGCTTTCTAATTTCTCAAAGAAATTGTGCGAGTTTGAAATGTTAATTTGTTTCCTCTTTGAAAGGTGCTTCCGATCCAGTTGCTAACATGGAGGTGTCAGAAACAGTCGGTATGCATTCATTATTTTGTACAATGTTCAATCATCTGTTACATGCATGATTAGCGCTTATTAATCATTTATAGACATTGGTATCATCAACCCACCCACACTCACCTGCCAAGTGTTGAAACTTGAAGCTGAAACCCTTTTATGCACATTATGACAGTGGTTCTCAACCTTTTCAGGCCGCCCCCAAAATAATCATATTTGAACTGGTGACCCCCAGATAAATATTGTTAAAATAGCAGATCTACAAGCTCACAATGCCTCGCAATGTAGATTGCCTATTTTCAAATATACATTTTCTTATATTATTTGACAATTTGACCAATGTTTGACCAGTTTTTATAGTATAGTTTGTTCATTACCTTTGATGCTGCAATGGGGAAAAAAAGGTATTAAAAAGCTCTTAAAAGTCTGCCCCCCCCCATCATCTGGGTCCCGACCCACAGGTTGAGAAACACTGCATTATGAGAGCTATGCTCGTCACATTAGTTTGAGTTTTACTTATATCTCTGTGCAATTTTTTCCTTGTATGCAAGCCTGGGCCCCACTGGAAGCTACCGAGCCAAATTTGGAGTCCTTGGTAGTACTGAACCCTATGGTGTGATGCAACATCACTTGTTGTCTACTGTGCCTAAAATAGACGTCCTCATTGGTGCAGTTGGTGAAAGATATCAATGGCTACAGGTCCTCAGCTCCACTACCCCAAGGCTTGGGCCTACTTTGTCAGAGCATTTTGTACGTGTCTGCAGTATATTGTTAAAGGGAAAATACTGCCATGTCACCACTGGCTGGTCAGATCCTATATGCTGATGTCAGGTGTTTACATTTGGTCAAGAGACAGAACACCGTGCACCTTTTACTCAGGTTACACAGGTCCGCAACTGTAGCCAGAAAGACAGAGACACAGAGAATTGACATGGTGAGATGTCATAGGAAGAGAGAGACGGGGGTAAAAGAAGAAGGTGAGATGTGAATGTGAAAAAAGAGAGTTGGACATGGGAGAAACAAGGTAAAACAATGAAGTCAACCTCTTTACTGCCATCCGACCAGGGCCAGTGGAAATAGCTTTTGTTACAGTGTCATGGCGCAGAATAACTGTGTCACACACATAAACAACAGTGTTGCATACTACACAGAGTCAGACATATAGCAATAATGAGATATCAATACATATTTGGTTAAAAGCTCAACAGACAACTCATGTTGATAGAATGCTAAAGGAGAAAATGTTGTAAATGAAGCCTCGAATAATGAGTTAGAATTAAAACAACAGCATGGTAGGGTTTGTTTATATCTGTAAGTCACTAATTTGCCATGTGATTCTCTATATTGTGGCTAAGATTAGTCTTTGTGATAAAGTCAGTGCGAACATATCTACCTTGTCATAGTTATATTTATTGTATGCAGGTTGAGAAGGGTTTATATGTGACCACTGTACTGTGTCATTTCGTAGCAGATATGGAAGGCTTATTTGTGGGTTTTTTCCCATGGGGGAACAGTAGATTTCAGTGTCTGATTATGGTTGTTTTTCCGCAATATAAAGTTGCCAATATTAGTGTTATGATATTGTACAACAGACCAACACTACAGGAAACATTATTCTATAGACATTATTTACAATGGCACATAAAATAGTACATAAGTTCTAATGAAGGTTTTGAAGAGCTGGGGTAAAGAGCCATCCCCACCAATTAAGCACCAACTATAATAACTATATAATTCACCATGTTGTCTTAATGTCTTTATAGTTGTGGTGTGGCCTCTGCCTTCCACCAAACGGAATGTAATTGGTGGCTGTAGTTAAATCAAGTCAGAGCAAAGGGGTTGAGCACAGGGCAAACAAACACATGCATGCACACACGCACAAACAGTCCGTATATCTGGTAACGGGCATCGTTAACACCTTTGCCGAATAATTTCAGCCCCAGTGGAGAACGGAGGAACAGAGGCAGACATGATGACCACAGAGGAGGAGACGTGGGAGCAGAAGGAGGAGCCAGGAGGAGGAGGTGGAGGCGGAGGAATAGGGGAGGACACCCCAGAGGCAGGGAGTCCCTCCAGGGAGGTTGCCCAGAGGGAGGCAGATGAGCAGATGTTGGAGGACGAAGAGGAGGACTTGCCCGTGCTCAAAGTGGTCCTGCCCCCGCCGGATGCCCCCAGGAAGGAGCACGTCAACGTTGTGTTCATCGGTCACGTTGGTATGTCTCTGGGATCCCTCTTAGGGAGAATGTATCAAGTTTTTGTTCAGTTCATAATTGCTTACTTGTTAATTATGTAACCTGTGAGTACTGTCTACTATCTTAATATATAGGATATAGTCTTCTTTCTGAATGCATGTCCTGTGGCACTATAGGCGTGTCCGGTATGTCCATGTACTATATCGATGGTTATGTGTCAATTGTATAATGTTAGTTTGTTATTGTACATCTGCACCGCATGCCAAAGCAGATGTCTTGTGTAAACTTCGTACTTGGTCAACAAAGAGTGCTTGATTGCAATTCTAACTTTCAGATGCTGGCAAGTCAACCATTGGAGGACAAATCATGTGAGTGTTATTGATATGCTGATCTGTATTTTATTTCAGAGCCAGACAATCTAGTTGCCCAAGCCATTACATTTTGTGGTTACATTGTGTATGATATAACAGGTTTCATAGAATGTAGATTATGTCAAATTAAATCTACCTCAGTGATAATTTCATGATGCATTTGATTGTGAAATGGATGTATAGTATACCAGGGTGCAATTATCACTAGGACCACAATGGTTATTCATTGTTGCCAGAAAGAAGTACGCAGACCAAGTGGACCATGTCCAAAGGGTCTGAACTGATATAATGATGTCATATCGGACCCTGAGTAGACATCCCACGACCCAGGAGGTCCACACTGCAGTCATTATTTGTGTCTGCACAAAACCGTCCCGTTTCATCCTGACCAAGATGCCCATGTGATATACATTATCTATGGGATATTGCATCAACATGTATAAATAATATATAGTTATTGCAATAACTAACGCATGCAGGGAAAAAACAAAGACATTCAAATGTAAATAATGCCATTTGGGGTGATGCTATTTCTATGAATTGTGTCGGTATTGCAGATGTGTGGATATTTTACGATTGTTAATTGTGGCAAATGGATATGTGACAACATTGAAAAGCGATTAATCCTACTAATCCTACCTCAACAAAAAATAACACCACCCCCATATGACATGGCCTCATCACATGGTCACATCCCCTTCTCTATCATCTGTTTTTGTCCGTTCATATGCTGTTTTGTGTTTTGATTTTTAGGTACTTGACTGGCATGGTGGAGAAGAGAACCCTAGAGAAATATGAAAGAGAAGCAAAAGAGAAGAACAGAGAGACATGGTGAGCTAGGCTTGTGTTCACTTGTGGTCACCAGGATTTCTGACTTTGTGTGGAATTGCTTACTATTAAATTGGATGGCATTCCTTTTAATGGAATGCCTTTGACAACATTCTTTTTTATGAGCATCCTGTCATAGCATTCCTCAAATTCTTGTTTTTTCTGTACACTGGTAATCAAATCAATAATTCACATCAACAAGCAACATGAAGGAATGTATTACTTCATTCAAAATCTGGTGAGGAAATCCCCTTAAATCTATATGGGTTCTATTCACCGTCCTCACCAATTAATTAAATCTGGCTTATTTAAATGGATATATATATAAAAGGCCACTGGATATCACAAGCTTGGGTATTACTTTAAACTAGATAATACAAAATATTACTTTTTATATCCTCAGGAGGAAATTGGGTCAGCACAGCAGTATGGGATAGATAAAAATGTAACAGACAATGAAGATGCAGTACAAACAAACTCGTCCTCAACTCTAGTTCCTGGTAACACAGACTATTGCTGGTTTTCATTCTAGCTCATAGGCCTTTTTCACAAATGCAGCTGATATACTTCTGATTTGACTTCGTAGCATTTTCTTTTTTTCCCCTCACGATTGCCAAGAAAGTTGGGAAGCCAACCCTCTGTCACCTCCGATTCGGTCTGATCACAACATTTGGTGTTTCAATCAAGCATATAATGTGATGGCATAGGTGTTGTTATTGACATATCTTTGCAAAACCAAGAGTGATTTGTTTGAGGGGTTGAATTACTCTTAACATTTCTCAGGTTAGTATTCATTTTTTAAAGTTGACCAATTCACTTTTATATTCGTGCAGAAACAGAAATATGTGTTAATGACACGCCTACAATGTATGTAGACGTGTGGACACAAAATAAGTGGTCCCAGATTTAATCATGGGTGACAGAAAGTTGGCTTCTTAACATTGCTGGCAATAGTGAGGAAAACTGTATACGCTACTACAAGATGTTGGCCACTCTCAGACTTCACAGCCTTATGTTATACAGGGAACAAAGAGGATTAAGTAAGTAGTTAAGTACGTACCCTCAGACTTGGAACCCCAGGTGAACACGGTGAACTGCAGTAGAATAGAACACTAGCAATAAGTCCAGTGATCCTGGACTGCACTAACACAGAGTAAATAGGGTGGTTGAGTAGAGCGATAACAACACTCTCTTCATCATAAATACAAAAAAGACAGAAGAGATAATTTTCGTTGCACCATCAGAGATCCACAGTTCCCCTATTACTATTCCTGGTGAACAAATCAATCAGGTATGCTATACACATACCTAGGAGTAGTAATAGACCATCTGCTGTCATGTAAAGATCACATTGAAGCTGTGGATAGGAAAACAAGGTACTTATTTGCTTTCTTCGCCGTCTAAGGTCTTTTGGTGCAAGTAGATGGATTCTCATGTTTTTCACTCCTGTGATTATGAGTGTTCTTCAGTACTGTAGTACCACCGGGTATGGATGTTTATTTGTTGCCTTAAAGTCACAACCGTTGCAACAACTGAACATTTGTTCAAAGATTGTTGGTCAACCATTTGAGAGACTATGCATTTACATATAATAACAGCAGACTAATGTTAGCAAGGAATATCACTTCAAACACTAGCCATGTTTGAAATGGGGAATATAGGTTGCTACCTTCAAAAGCAAAGTTCCAAAATTCAATAAGGTCAGACTACAGAAGTCCTTTGTTCATCAGTCAATTTTGAGGCTAAATTTAGAATCTGGACATCATTGCTCTTGTCTTCATGGTGTTATGTATGTATGTATGTATGTAATTCATTTGTTTTTGTTTGTGTTGTACAAGGCTGATGTGTCGCAAGACAAATTATAGTGAAACATGACATTAAAGTAGTTTCGTAATAGGTTGGGTACAGCATACCAGAGTTGAGAACTAAGTAGGAACTGCAGTAGAAACCCATTGGACCAACATTTTAGGAGCAAGCAATGACTGGATGTTAAGTAAACCAACATGGCTGGCATGTGTGTACTCCACAGGTACCTGTCATGGGCCCTGGACACCAACCAGGAGGAGAGAGACAAAGGAAAGACGGTGGAGGTCGGCAGAGCCTACTTTGAGACTGAGAAAAAGCATTTCACCATCCTGGATGCCCCGGGGCACAAGAGCTTCGTCCCTAACATGATTGGTGGAGCATCTCAAGCAGACTTGGCTGTCCTGGTGAGAAACGCAGACACTCAATTGTAGGGATCCCATTTCTGCCATCTGTTCCATATGTTTCACCATAAATAAACATGACATGAACATTTAAGAGAAAAATATAGTAAATTCTGTTTTATATTTCTTGTCTAGTTCATCACTGATATAAAGTTAATTGGATGATAACAATTGAGTGCAAATATTTAGTGTAGATTTTACTTTAATTTAGCCAATACATTTGACCACTTTAGCAAAACCCAGTGTCAGTCATAGCAGACATAAAAAAGGAAGTGAAATAAAATGTGTCAATGATATACCCGTAATTAATTGTGAAGCTAAATGTGAATTATTTGATTACACACACACACACACACACACACACACACACACACACACACACACACACCCCTCAAAGCACATTTCACATTGTATGTATTTGAGAAATGAATGGATATTGTGGGGCTAATGAATGGATTAATTACTGGACTTTTTCTATCTGCACTGCGAATATGTTTCCATTTCATTTCTATTATTTCCTGTTAATTCCTGTTAATTCCTATTGAAAGTTTCTGCCTTTAATATTCCCGGAACTCTTGTGGCATTCAGCCATTCAACACTCTTTGCTGAATGTCCTGACAGTTGCAGGTTCAATGCAAGCGGCGGCCCCTGAAATGTTGGCAGTGACTGCTTTTGTGTAGGGAACAAAACAAAAGAGAACACTGTAACGGCAGCTTACAGCTGACATGTACTGCTGTTTTTAATACTTAAAGGTAGGGTAAGTGATAAGTAATAGGATAACTCCTTTTAACAGGTCGTTCATGAAAGTCCTTGCGGTCTTGTTTCCAATGAGAACCTGTGAGCAATTAGGGGTTAAGAGTCTTGCTCAGGGACAAATTTCATTTCATCGACACATATGCTGACCTGGCCTGGAATCGAACCTGGGGCAACCAGGGCCTCTGGCTCCCTAGGCGGACTCACTAACCACTCAGCTATGGCCGCCCCTAAAGTGATATATTTTTTGTTAAAAAGGTTAAAGTACTATATTCTGATCAGTAATCATTGCTACAGAGTGTTAGTTCAGTCACAGGGGTCTCTCCAGCTCCTTAGTAAACAGAATATAGTACATTTTCAGGTAGGTGACAAAATTTAAGCCAATCAGGAGAGAGCACTGAAAATGCATTTTCTGTTTGGGAGACTCCTTTTATTGAACAAACACTATAGCAATGAGTACTATCAGAATATAGCGCTATTTAACACTTATTTTAACCAAAGTAAATCACTTACACTACCTTTAATTTAGCACCAAACTACACACGTAATTGCAAAAACGGCAACTCTAAATAGCATCATAAAATCATACTACAGAAGATGATAATGCCACTTTAAAATTGATGATAAAACAGCGTCTCAAATCATATAATTTCATTCGTTGACAGGTGAGGTATATTATCATATACCATGGCTGTGAAGTCTGTACGTTTCTATACCACTTTGCGGCTCTGAAATAAAAAACAAACAAATAGGGTTGGCTATAAATTATACAAACATTAAAAGGTAATGACACATTTTCTCTCCACAAAACCGAATATATTATATTTGGGTCCCAACCTAAGCTGCATAAATTGGTTTCACCATGCATTGACCTCGGGGGTCCACACTTTCGCTGCTAAAACCTCAACCAGCTATCTAGGATGTTAACTGGACACTGGGCTGAGTGGTGAATCGATGGCTCTCAAGACCATGAGTTGGGGGAACGGTAGAAGAACATTTCTGGCAAGAAAAGCTCCCTTTTTAGACTCTGTTAGCCTTCGTCTTTTAGCCACTTGTTCTTTGTTGCTTTGACTATGCAATCTGTTCTTGGTATGGTGGTCTGACCAAAGTCTTAAAGGAGAATCTGCAGGTTTCCCAAAACAAACGTATGTACGACTTAGGCCAGCTGTAGCCTCTAGAGGGCACAGCTGGCCTGGCTCCCCCTGAAAGCTAGGTTTGTCCAACTCCAGCCCAATATGATCCATAACATATACACTCACAGACAGGGCCCCTGAGTATGTTCTCGATTTCTTTCGTAGAAGTGGTGATGTGTTTGCCCTAATTAATACCAGAGCCAGCATTGCATATCTGTACCCGCCCAAGTGCAGGACAAATTTGGGTAAATGCCTTTAGATACAGTGGAACAGTTAATTAGAACATGCTACCACTGTCCGTAAAGAGCATCAATAGTCATAACTTGTTTAGGAAAAAGGTCAAATCATGGCTTCTAGATAGTGTTGCAGATTAGTACCGTTGTCTGTTTAATTTAATGTATGCTGTTAATAAGATCTTAGTTTTATAGGTCGCAACATACCAAGAGACCAGTCATAAATGATCACATATGATAAATATATGTCCTGTCTTTTCTTGGTTCTTGTCAGGTGATCTCAGCCAGAAAGGGGGAATTTGAGACAGGCTTTGAGAAAGGCGGCCAGACCCGGGAGCACGCCATGCTGGCCAAGACAGCTGGAGTCAAACACCTCATTGTCCTGGTCAACAAGATGGATGACCCCACTGTCAACTGGAGCCTTGAAAGGTGAACACTGCACATACAAGTCACACTTTACCTGTACAACACATCTCATACAAAAACGTCTGCATGTACTGCACAATAAATACATAGAAAAATACATACCTTATGTGTGTACTGTACAAAACGTGAACACAAATAGTAGAAATGTTCATATAAAAAACATACAAAGACAGGGATTGGGGACAAAGGGCTCAGGTAACTGATGCTATTAAAAATCCAATAAAGATTAAAACATCTTTTCATCTCCACCCGCAGATATGAGGAGTGTAAAGAGAAACTGGTGCCGTTTCTTAAAAAAGTGGGTTTCAACCCCAAAAAGGACAAAAACGTCTGCATGTACTGCACAATAAATACATAGAAAAATACATACCGTATGTGTGTACTGTACAAAACGTGAACACAAATAGTAGAAATGTTCATATAAAAATAAACATACAAAGACAGGGATTGGGGACAAAGGGCTCAGGTAACTGATGCTATTAAAAATCCAATAAAGATTAAAACATCTTTTCATCTCCACCCGCAGATATGAGGAGTGTAAAGAGAAACTGGTGCCGTTTCTTAAAAAAGTGGGTTTCAACCCCAAAAAGGACATCTACTTCATGCCTTGTTCTGGACTCACAGGGGCCAACCTCAAAGATCCTGTGACAGAATGCCCCTGGTACACGTAAGTAACAAGCTGTGGGAAATTGAGTTGCAGTTCAACTTAAAAGAATAGTATGATACAGTGTGGTCTGTATTACTCACTAGTAGTGATATCCGTGCATGGAGCTTCATGCAGAGTCCCATGTTTGGAGAGATTCCAGTTTTGGCAGACAGAAAAGTTTTGCAGAAAACAGGGTCAGTTAATAAAACCAGTTTAACAAGTAAAACATTGTTTGACATAATAAACATGCAAAAAATGTACCAAAGAATATCTCAATTACATCTACTGTATATTACTGCTCTTTCTCGTTACCTTCAACTATTTTCTTGTTGAAGAATGTCAGTCAAGAAACAAAATAGTTTCAAGATGTAGTATTGGACTGTAACAAAAAATAGCGTCTGTAACAGATAATCTTTTTAAAATTCTGTTGTAGCAGATGGTTAAAACGTATTTGTGTGTTGTTTAAAATGTATTCGTTAAAGCTACACTATGTAAATTATGTAGTGGAATAAAATGATATGTTGACCAATTTAATGTTCTATTGAGATGTTTAGACCCTGTTGTAGAGTAGGACCACTACTGATTGACAAGTGCTTCTGTCAAAATAAGATTTCTCCTCTGAATCCAGCACGTATGCTCTATTAGCTCAGTTGAACTCTGTCTCTATAGTTGGGGTGGGACTTCAACAGTTGGACCAATGGCAAAGCACTTTTCACACTGCCAGTGTTAACTGGACTTTGATCGGTTTCTCTTTCAGGGGCTTGCCCTTCATCCCCCACCTGGACAGTTTGCCAAGCTTCTGCAGATCCAATGATGGCCCAATCCGACTACCTATTGTAGACAAATACAAGGTAAGCAGTTAAAGGCAGGGGGACACTGGAAGGTATGGAGAAAGGAAAAGAGGAAATCTTTTTAAATGAGCTGAGGCAGGGTTTGAGACCAGGACAATTTCTGGGGAAGTCAGGGTGGTGTATTGTGTCCTTAGATTTATAGTAGGCATGAAACTTGACGCAAAATGATATTTTTATTCATATTTATTTTCAACTGTTTTGCATTTTCTAAATGTGCATCTTTTCAGTTTTGCTTTGCGTCATCTAAAGATAATGCAGCGTTGAGGCCTTGGGTACCCTTCTAAGATGCATGCATCCACACACGAACGCACGCGTACACACACACACACACACACACACACACACACACACACACACACACACACACACACACACACACACACACACACACACACACACACACACACACACACACACACACACACATACACACACACAAACTGAAACACAGCACCTAGTTTCCTCTCTAGGATCATTTAGTTTCTTGGCACAGATGTAGTACGTAGGCATTGATTTGGAAGGAGCACAACAGACAACACAGATATTTTTTAGAGCTTCCTCATTTATCGCCACATTATTCCTCTGCCCATCTCTCTCATTTCTCTTTTACACCATTTCCCCCCCCTCACTCTCTCCTCCTCCTCCTCTTTTCTCATGTCTCCTACAGTGATACACAAGTAATTGAAAAAATCACATATTTATGCTATTTGTAATGGTTTTGCAGACAGCTACCTACAGTATAAAACAAGGAATTCTGTTCTGCAGAGTCCATGACGTTATAGTATAATGCATTACAATTACAGACAAAAGCAGGACATTGCTTTGGCACGTGGAGCTACTGAAGAATTCAACATTTGACTTGATGCAGGAGCAGGACTACAGCACAAAGTACATGGAACTATAGGACGCATCTTAGAGCAGCAGGGCATTGCAGAGAGTGCATTAAAGACTGTCACCTTACACGAGAAAACAGACATCGGTTGTCGTCACTTAATATTCAGGAGGTAGATGACTTTGTGTCTGTGTGATGTGTCAAATGTATTGCTGTTTTAGGTAAGGTAGCACGTTCTAACTTGTATGTAAGTTATATGTTCTAATTGGTTATTGCCCTTTGTAGAAAAAAAGTATAACCTCAAGTTCTAGGGAGTTTTTCTATTTTATTTTCCTTTCTCCTCCTCTGATTATACAAGGGGTTTCGGTGAAAGGGTCTTGATGAGACTACTAAAGGAGTCGGTATACTCAGAAAGAAATATAACATTTTGAGGAAAAAGTCCCGTTCAGAACAACAGAAAAACAATAACATGCAGTGTTTTGTGTTTTTGTGGTGTGGTGACTGTGCAAGCCACCAGGCAGAACTTTGTGTTGTGCCATTTCTTATCCTTCAACCTCCCCCTGTCAGCAGTTGGTACAGTTTGTTACATTGCAGTTGTAGCTGGAGGTTCATTCATTCATGCAGTTCATTCATAGCTCTGCCTGCAACCACAGTGTTGTGACTACAGAGTTAAAGTATATTAAAGCTCTCTATGGTTGTGATTAGCAATGATTACTCTTGAGTGAGGAGATGCTGATCTCGTTCAAGCCTGCTAAGATGTCCTCTATCGATGATCGATCACATAGAGATTTGAAGGATTTTTTTGTTATTGCTAAAAAACAAATAATCCCTTGGTATCTTGACTTGATATTAATAATAACAATAGCTTGAATTTATATAGCACCTTTCATAAACCCAAGGACACTTTACATCAAAAACAATGAACAACCACCAAACAAAACAACAACCAACTATTTGCCATAAGCCTGAGAGAATAGTTATACTGTGACTATGCTTGAGTTAACAGGCTGCCAAGGTCACTCATTCAGTACACTGTTAAACTGCCCTCCACAGTGCAGCAGGTTGTCATGGTGATGTAGGAATGTTATGTTGATCTACTGGGCACGTTGTTGCTTATTACAACAGAAGTGGCATAACTATTTTAGTGTACCTATTTTACTATGCTTCGGTAAGAGACTGTAAGAGACTTCAAAGTCATTGTAAAGGGAATTTGTATGGTACTTTGACACACTGCATTGGCTCATTCAAAGTCGATTCTCTGAAATGTATATCCAGTGTATATAGACAGTCATAAATATGAGATCGCTTTGGTTCTACATTGACGTGTGTGTGTGTGTGTGTGTGTGTGTGTGTGTGTGTGCAGGACATGGGTACAGTTGTGTTGGGGAAACTGGAGTCGGGATGCATCAGCAAAGCCCAGCAGCTGATGATGATGCCAAACAGGGTAAGAGTTTCCTGTAAACCAATAGCACTAGTAGCTCATAGAGGACTGTAAATGTATGGCTAAAATGATAGATGGTATATTATTATTCATAATTATTATTATTTGGCCGCATTGTGGCCCGTCTTTATTAGAGAGCATCAAATAATCCCTAAAATATGATGTAAAAAATCTGCTCAGCAGAGTTTGTCTATATAAGGTGTTGCAGTGTTTCTTTTGGCCAATACAACTTTTTCTAACTATTGTGGTGGTGTTAATCTGTTCAGCAATTATGTACATTTTTGTCACAGACCACACCCAGTGTCTCACTCCCTTTCGTCCAATTGGTGGTTAATCAGTTCTTCCTTGGCCCCGGACTAAACTTTCCACCAAGTTTTGTGCAAATTCGTTCATAAATTCTTGTGATAGCCTGTTAACTCTTTCACTGCCAGACTTATTTTTTTTATCCTTTTAACTGGTCACAGAAAATGTATATTCATTATGATCGCTTGTCCGATCGTTTATAAATACACACGCTATATGTGTGCTTGCCCAGAGGAAAAAAACTACAACCTACAAACTACAACTCGAGATAGAAGTGTTTTAATGAAAAAGTTAAACAGGAAATGGACGCAGGCGGAAATCTTCAGATGACGTGAGTGGAAAGTGAACCTGATCACTCGGTTGACAGAGAACAGCGCAATCTTTTATAAAACCACAAAAACAACGTTAATTACATCCTTGGCAGGGAATGAGTTAATAGGATAGACAAATGATCAAACAGGAATTAAAACATGACCACGTTGGTGGAGGTAATGAACCTCCTTACGTTCCTACCTTTTTGTGGTAACGGCAGAAATACCTTTTCAGCTGTGTATTTGGCTGTGAGTGACCATGTCACTATTATAAGCCACTCTGTCTGCCCAAAATGTGCAATCGCAAACAAGGTCACATCAGGGATTAACATGCTTGTTTGACATCAATTCAGTCATTGTCTTTCACACCCTTGGCTGTTTGATATTGATCGAGAGGACATCTACAGATAGAAGCTGCTGTTGTCTCTCTTCTCATCATTATGTGTGTCTTCTAGCACGTGGTGGAGGTGCTGAGCATCCTGAGTGACGACGTGGAGACGGACGACGCTACTCCCGGGGAAAACCTGAAGCTGAGGCTGAAGGGCATCGAGGAGGAGGAGATCCTGCCCGGCTTCCTCCTCTGTAACGCTGAGGACCTCTGTCACACTGGACGCACCTTTGACGCACAGGTGCACCATTTTAAAGGAATATAAAACGGCTGTAATGTTTTGATGGAATGAAAGGCTGATCTCATGATCACATGATCAGTCACCACTGTACTGTATGTTGTATGACCTGCACTGTTCATATTCACTTCATTCATTAACATTCTCCTTTTATTTCAGATTGTCATCATTGAACACAAATCGATCATATGCCCCGGTTACCATGCAGTCCTCCACATTCACACTTGCATTGAAGAAATACAAATCATGGTAAGTAATTTGAGCTTTTGCTAATATTTTTCTTGTGTTGACTGCAACTTTCTAAATGTTATGTCATGTACTGTATGATTTGGTTATGTCATGGCTATGGAAAAGAAACAACCAATCTCTTATTCTCTTACCCTCCTGACACGTAAACTGTGGATTATATTGCTTAAAATTCATTGAATAAAGTCAAATATACGGTTATCATATTGTTGTTGGCCACAATAAGTAGATCATTATCTCCACCAGGCCGGACGGCCAAAGGTTATGTTTTTGCCTCCGTCCGTCCGTTAGAAAAGCACAGTTATGTCAGGTCATCATTGGCAAAAAGAATTCCATATTGTTGCATCCCTGCTACAAAATACTTTGCACACTTTCAACTCTCTTCCATTCCCCACTCACAACCCTCTCCCAGGCCTTAATCTGTCTCGTGGATAAGAAGACGGGGGAGAAGAGTAAGACACGGCCCAGGTTTGTGAAGCAGGACCAGGTGTGTATCGCCAGGCTGCAAGCAGCAGGAACCATCTGTATGGAGACCTTTAAAGACTTCCCTCAGATGGGACGCTTCACACTCAGAGACGAAGGTTAGACTGGGTGTGTGTGTGTGTGTGTGTGTGTGTGTGTGTGTGTGTGTGTGTTAAGGGCGATTGAGAATGTGTGCATGAAAGTTCATTGGGACAGAGTGTATGGGAGAGGGAGTGTGCATGTTTAAAGAGCAATATACACCCCGTTTTAGATCACGCCATAGAAAATGTGTTAGAGTGAGTCTTTTCACTCCTCCCAATCACGTTAGGTGCGTTGTTTAAGGACGTCAGGGAACGCTCCTCGCCACATTACGAGTTGTATGAATGAATGAGAAAACTGTATGAGTGAATGTGTATTGAAAGTGTTTGACTCTATAGGTTTGTATCGGCATGTATCTATCTATCTACTTTTTTAGTTTTCTTATATGTCAAATTCTAATCACAGTTCTATATTAATTTCCTCCTTCTCATCCCCTCCAGGCAAAACCATCGCTATTGGCAAAGTGCTGAAGCTGGTGCCAGAGAAGGACTAAATGCACTAGCAGTAGTATGCATGGAGATCTTCCACTGGTTATTAAGAGGGAGGCATGTTGCTAGAACCTACGTGAAACAGCCACTATGCTAATGGAAAACACAGAGGAGATGGAGAATGAATGAATGAGTGTAATGTTGAAGTTAAAAGACTGAATCAGTTTTTGTGATCAACTACATGAAGAGACAAAATCCAGTGAATCAGCTTTCTCATATTGAGAGCTTAGCTATGCCACTAATGTAGCTATATTATAACCCCCCTCCCAACCTGGCTGATGTCACTGTTGCCTCGCAGCGCCATTTTTTTGGAATGGACATGGATGCATTGAAATGCATTTGGAAATGTAACGACACTGCTCTCATGTCATGTTGTTATAAAGATCAGACTTAGCCTGTGATTATCATTTGCTAAAAGAAAAACAACAACAACTCCATATCGAGAATTAAATGGATGTTTTGTTTTGTTTTTGGATTTAAGGATTGTTGTACCAAATTTTTAAATTTGGTCTATGTTCAATGCGATTTCAGTGGTTTATTTGATTTCAGATCACATCCCCTGTTACAAAAGAAAGTGGGAACACCAACACACCTGTTACATTATTAAGATGAAATAAACTATCTTACCGAAAAGCAAAGTGTGTTTTCTTTTAATGTTTCCAACTTTATTAGTAGGATGATTGATTGGACAATTGATTGAACTTGGGACTTCCTTGTCAATGGCAATCATAATTTTTAAAAATCTATGAAATTTATATTTAAAAAAATTGCGTAGCCAGCCCCCCAAACCCTTAAAAAACATAGAAATCTATGCATTTTGGAACAGTTACTGTGTGTATGTATATATATATATATATATATATATATATATATATATATATATATATATATATATATATATATATATATATATATATATATATATATATATATATATATATTATATGAGTCAAGAAAGCTTTTAGTCATACTTACAGTTTAAAGTGCTTTATTAGCAATGAACATTGTTATAAATGTTTAAATAAATAGGCTGAACTTGAGCATAATAGTGTATTATATGCATATAAAGTACTGCACAAACAAAGCCTGGGGACACTTTTACTGAAAGAGGACAATAATAAAATGAAACACTTGTGTGACCGAAATTAAAAGTAAGTATGAAAATATTCAAAATTAAGAAAGTTCAAATATTCCTCCTTCCCTCAACCCTCTTAGCCAAAAAGTCATGGGTTCCTCAGAAAGTGTTTATGTCCTCTTTGGTGTAGACCAGGGTTAAACTGTCAACAGCTTTCCCTCTCTTCCTCACTTCTTTTTCCAAGTGTACTTCTTGTTACTCCTTGCAGCACTGAGTAGCTCTTTGTCGTTCAAAGCAGGGCTGTGAAACTCTGAACAGGACTGGTCAAAGTTGTGAGTGAAACCCTGTATGGAAAGACACATGTGTCATTCAATGTACATTAATGTCTTCATTTGCCAGAATCTGTCAGGAATTGGGGACCTTTGTGGGCTCATTCTGGGTATATTTTTGAGTCATTTAATGGTGAAATACAGAAAATGTTTCATGGCTTCATGTTTGTTCCTTTACAGAAAATTAAACAATTCACATATAGACTTTTCCTCCGAGGTGGAAAGACTGGTGATGCGAGGTTACATATTAGTGCAGGAACAAACCCTCAAAAAGAGCCTTAGTTTTTGAGATACCCCTCCCCGGAGTAGAACAAAACGGGACATAGTTTTTTCATATCTTTAGGATGTCCCCTTCATGAAATGGATTGTCCCAAGTTTTACTTTTACTGCAAAAGTCATGAAATTGATCCATGAAGTGACTCACCACATAGGCAAAAAAAACGCCCTATGCTGAAAGTGGGAGCTCCAAGTAAATCCTCTGTCATTTTCTACCTGCTGGTTGTTTTTAGATCATACTTGCACAGATGGTCTACATGTAGTGTCCCTACATCCCAAAACAATCAGAATGCCAATATGTGGTTCTATTGTGAATCAGTAGCCTTTTATATAAGGCCTTAAATAGGCGGAAATAGCTAAAAGTGGACTTTCATGGTCTTGCAGATTTTTTCCAAGAATCCACGCATTTGCATTGACAAAGCATTGGCAGATTCTGCCCCAGAGGTAAAATAAAAGTGCGGTGGGAGCGCGCCCTAACCATCCATTTCATGAAGAGGACAAGTCAAAGTTATGGAAAAACAAGGTGAAGTTTTGTTGTACCCCTGACAGAAGAGTAGGACCAGTATTCCATGTGAATATTTCTAAGAAAAGTCCACTTTTAGCTATTTCCGCCTATAATAAGGCCTCGTATAAAAGGCTGCCGATTCACAATAGAACCTCATTTTGGCATTCTGGTTGCTTTAGGATGTAGGGACACTACCTGTAGACCATCTGTGCAAGTATGATGTAAAACAAAAAAACATCAGGTAGAAAATGAGAAAGGATTGACTTCGAACTCCCTTTTTCAGGGTAGGCGTGTTTTGGTGGTGAGTCACTTTGTGGATGAATTTCATGACTTTTGCAGTAAAAGTAAAACTTCTGACCATCCATTTCAGGAAGAGGACATCTTAAAGACATGAAAAAACAATGTCACATCTAGTTTTACCCCTGATAAAGAGCTGGACCAAAGTTACAAGTAAATATTGCTCAGAAAAGTCACCTTTTTGCTATTTCCGCCTATTTAAGGCCTTATATAAAAGGCTACTGATTCACAATAGAACCACATATTGGCATTCTGATTGTTTTGGGATGTAGGGACACTACATGTAGACCATCTGTGCAAGTATGATCTAAAAACAACCAGCAGGTAGAAAATGACAGAGGATTTACTTGGAGCTCCCACTTTCAGCATAGGGCGTTTTTTTGCCTATGTGGTGAGTCACTTCATGGATCAATTTCATGACTTTTGCAGTAAAAGTAAAACTTGGGACAATCCATTTCATGAAGGGGACATCCTAAAGATATGAAAAAACTATGTCCCGTTTTGTTCTACTCCGGGGAGGGGTATCTCAAAAAGTTAAAAACTAAGGCTCTTTTTGAGGGTTTGTTCCTGCACTATATAGACAACTATTGCCTCTTTTGAGGAATGATGCACTGAAAAATGCTGTTCCTGAATGCATCCAGCTATTTAGTAATTTAACTGTCCGAAAAAGACTGAAGCAGTTTGAAAGAGTAGGCGATCAGGTTGTGCGTGGCAGACAGTTGTTTTGCAGCCAGCACAAAAAGAAATTGAGTAGCTTGTGGAGCATTCTGTCCCAATCATAGATATAGAAACCTAGATACCTCTCATTGGCCTCTGCAGTTCATTGGAGCAACCTGTTTCGCAACAAGGCTCTAACCACTTCAGCCCTATATACATTTCGGCCATTTGAAAATAGCCGATCTACAAGCTCACGAGTCGCATTGCTATTTTCACATGAGTTTGATGACATTTGAAAATGTACTTAAGTAAAACATGTGAGCACTTTTTCCACTACTGGCTCTGAGGCACCTTCAATCATCTAGTTTAAAGCTGTCTCCATATATGGGCGTGATTCGTTTGTGATGGCCCACCGTCCACCTTCCATCAGTGTTGCCAGGTCTGCTTATTATAATTCTCCCCCAAGATTTTATTTGAAAATAGCTCACAACGCGTCGATCTGTAGATCTGCTATTTTCAAACAGCTGATGTACGTTTAAAGTGCTCATGTGAGTGTGACCCATAGTCGCTTCTTTTGGGCTTGTTTTCCTAGACCCGGTTGCTTGTTTCTCTCCCAGAATCTGGCAACACTGCCTTCCACCCACAAGGCAATTTTAACATAAAAGAAGTAGTAAGTAAGTCAATTTTATTTATATAGCGCATTTCACAGAGGAGTCACACAAAGTGCTTTACATACATCAATAACAACAGCACAAAACAAGGCTGTACACATTTCTCTCAGGTGGGATAACAACACAGGTAAGGAAAATAAAATCATGTAACGACAACAAACGCCTGTTCAAATAGAATCGTTTTGAGTTTTTTTTTTTTTAAATGTCAACCAAGGCTGCGTCTCTCAGGACTTAGGGGAGAGCATTCCACAGTTTGGGGCCTACAGCTTGAAAGGCCTTGTCAGTTGTCACCCTTGGTTCTTAGATTAGTGTTTGGGGTCTTTAACAGACTCTGTTCAGCAGACCTTAGGGCCCTTTCCGGGACATAGCGTGGGACCCATAGAGGTATAATATAACGGTGGGACCAGATCGGTCAAATAACTTGGAGCCTGACCATGTAGAGCTCTATAGGTGAGCACCAGGATTTTGAACTGGACTCTGAAATTGATGGGGAGCCAATGCAAGGCGGCTAAGACTGGAGTGATGTGGGACCTTCTGTTTGTTCTGGTTAGCAATCTGGCGGCAGCATTTTGAATTATTTGGAGGGCAATGGAGGCGGCCCATGGTGGTTTTGCTGAGGCAGGTGAAAAGTGAATTGCAGTAGTCCAAGCGTGATGAGAGAAATGCGTGGGATGGGAAACAATGCATCTGAGCTTTGCAATGTTTCTGAGGTGAAAGAAGCATGTCCGGGTTACAGAGTTCATGTGTATCAAGGTGCATTGATTGGTTGAAATTTACATCAAGGTTTCTGAGATTAGGGCGGATGTTTTGTCTAAGCCCCATACATTCAACCACTTTGGGCACAATGCTGTCTGGGGCAACAATAAGCACCTCAGTTTTGGCCTCATTCAGTTGTAAAAAGTTGTCTGACATCCAGGCCTTAATGGCCGACATACAGTTGTGCAAAACATTGAAATCATCAGGGCTCTTAGAGTTAAAAGAATAACACAGCTGGATATCGTCTGCATAAAAGTGATAAAACATACATTTAAAAGTGCTGATGAGGTGACCAAGAGGTAGCATAAAGTGCAAAAAGAGTTGGCCAGAGGACCGAGTCCTGGGGGACTTGGCAGAGCTTGACACCCCTTTTAACTCTAAAGGGCTCGTTAAAAGGGCTCTTAGAGTTAAAAGAATAATACAGCTGGATATCGTCTGCATAAAAGTGATAAGACATACATTTAAAAGTGCTGATGAGGTGACCAAGAGGTACCATATAAAGTGCAAAAAGAGTTGGCCAGAGGACCAAGCCAATATTAGCTAATATTTTGGAAATAAAAGGGAGCTTAGAAATGGGCTGATAATTACTGGGTGATTCGGGATCCAGTTTTTTAAAGCGGGTGTACAGTGGCAGTTTTAAAATAGGAGGGGACAATGCCCGAGGTCAGAGAGAGATTGATGAAGTTGAGAAGATGGGGGGACCGTGGTCTAACGCATCACAAACTGCGGTGGTCCTTGAACTAGATTTTTTTTTTTAAAGCTTGAGAATCACATGCAGCGTCAGACTGTGTGTCAGTCAGTCGGTGTCTGAGGCCTTGGCCTCGTCTGCAGAGGCGGTGAGGCTGGGATAGGGTCTGGGACTCTGGGCTGGTCCACGTTGATGTAGGTGACACTGCTCAGGTTGATGTCACGCCTGAGCAGTAGGACAGGATCCCCCTCCAGGTCGGACAGGAGCTCCTGCAACGCCAGCACCAGGCTGTGGAAGTCAGGCCTGCACTCGGGCTCTGGGTCCCAGCACTGGTGCATGATCACGTACCTGGTGGAAAGAGTGTGTGTTTGTGTGTGTGCGCATGTGCGCATGCGTGAGTGTGTGTGTGTGTGTGTGTGTGTGTGTGTGTGTGTGTGTGTGTGTGTGTGTGTGGGCGTGGGTGTGTGTGTGTGTGTGTGTGTGTGTGTGTGTGTGTGTGTGTGTGTGGGCGTGTGTGTGTGTGTGTGTGTGTGTGTGTGTGTGTGTGTGTGTGTGTGTGTGTGGGCGTGGGTGTGTGTGTGTGTGTGTGTGTGTGTGTGTGTGTGTGTGTGTGGGCGTGTGTGTGTGTGTGTGTGTGTGTGTGTGTGTGTGTGTGGGGGGGGGTGAATGAATGTGGAAAAAGTGAATTAATTTGTTTTTGTAAAACAACAACATAAATATGTAAAGCTCTATTAATCTGATAGTAGTCATTGCTATATAGAATGTATGTTCAGTAACAGGAGTCTCCCTGTCTCTCCGGCTCTTTAATAAACAGAAAATACCCACATTTCAGGTGGGTTGCCAATTGCCAGTTGCCATTCAGGAGAGAGAACCCATTTATCAGATTCCGTTTTATAGTGTTTCCAGTTACAATTTTGTGTTTGAGTTCTTTCTCCTGATTGGATAAAATTGGTTAACCTGACTCTGCCAGAACGAAGAAGCTTGCGTCACAAAGTCAATACCGCCCCCATGTGGCGGAGTCAGGTTAAAAATTGGTATCTCGCCCTGAAAATGCATATTCTGTTCACTTAAGAGCTGGAGAGACGGGGAGACCCCTGTTAGTGAACAAACACTATAGCAATGATTGCTATCAGAATATAGAGCACTTAACACTGTATTTGAACAAAAATATATCACTTAAAGCATGAACAAGCTAGGAAGCTTAACTTTAACTATGTAACCGTTTGCTTATGTTGATGTATGATTTTATTGATGCTGGTGGAGATGATCAAATAAACTAAACTATACTAAACTAAACTAAACTAAGAAGCAAACAATAACAGGGTTATGAGACAACTGAGCATATCGTCACTATCGGGCAGAAACCTTGTATCTCAATTTTTCAACTTCTTGTGTTTTTTTGGTAAATTAATGCTGTTCATCGTCATACAACAGTCTCACTCGAAAGTAGCAAAATCTACGATCTACGCATAGCAATGTCGGTTACACTTACACTTGGGTTACACCCACAAATTACATCTGTGGGTTTTATACATATTTAACCAATGAAAAGTATTAACAAGAGCTTGTGACCAAAATAATAACTACATTGGATCCATTGGAACACAGATTATTTTCTTCCATTTCCTGAAACGTAACATACAAGGTTTGCACCCAACAGCCACTCTATGTTGCAGTGATATATGTGTGTGACCCTTACAGAGCATCTGGACAGAACTGGGGCTGCGGAAGGCGACGTCCCCTCAACAGGTAATGCGTCATGACGTAGTTGTTCACCTTAGGATAGGGTCTCGCACCTCTGGTCAGCAGTTCCCACATCAGCACCCCAAAAGACCACTGCCACGGGCGTTAACAGTAGAGTATATCATTTAAATACAGAACGTGTTTAGGGAAACACATTATTTAATTTAAGTGGATTACATAAACCCACCACATCAGATTTGGTGGTGAACCTCAGTGTCTGCAGGCTCTCGATGGCCATCCACTTGATCGGGACCGTGGCCTTATTAGGGTCCTGAATCCTGTAGTACTCCTTGCCGAAGACGTTTCTCGCCATGCCAAAGTCTCCCACCTTCACCGTGAAGTTCTCATCCAGCCTGCAACGTTCATGTATGTCCGAGGAAAATTAAGCACCAATCACTCACCTGTCTTACAATTGACATATTTAGTCATTTAGCACAAGAGTTCCCAAACATTACAGGGTGCGACCCTCCCAAATTATATTTGAACTGGGGACGGGGGGTCCCCTGTTCCCCTGACAAGCACTTGGAATTGTAGGCATTACATTTAGTTTGACTCAGTTCCACAGATAAATATTGTGAAAATAGCCGATCTGCAAGCTTGTGAGCTTGTAGATCGGCTATTTTCACAATATTTGCCTCTTTCTTATGTAATATTTGACAATTTGGCCAATTTGACATCAAAAGGCTTTGTCACTGACATTCACACTCACATGCAGTTCCGCGCTGCCAGGTCTCTGTGGACAAACTTCTTCAAGGCCAAATATTCCATCCCCTTGGCAACCTGCAGCCCAAAGCCAATCAGTTCCTCTACCGTTGGGTTCTGTGGAAGAAACATGAAACCATGAAAATATAAAAACCTGAATATCAAGTATCTCCCAGTCAAATAACGTTGAATCTGCACAAAAGTGATATTTTAAGCAACATTAAATACCTATAGTCCCAACTACAGAACCACGTTATAAAAAACACATCTGTTGCGTATTGCCATAGCAAATAATTAATGTCATTTTTCATATATACACAGATTGCAGTATATACAACTCATAAACCTACAATTGTTCGAACTCAGGCGGAATATCCATCATAAATACTATTAAAGGCACTAATTGTACAATTACCTAGTATTTTGTCTGGGTAAAAGTGGCCAGTGTCCAGGCATCTCTCTCTCTCTCTCTCTCTCTCTCTCTCTCTCTCTCTCTCTCTCTCTCTCTCTCTTTCTGGTCAACCTTTTTTATATAAGTCACTTGAGATCAAACATCTCTCTTTTTTTTTAAGTCCTGGCCAAAAACATGGAGGTAGGTTGTGACGTAGGACGCAAAAGTGACACTAGTGCGCATGCTCATAACTCTATTGTTGCTCCAGAGCCTTCTATTAGAGAGTTGCGCCAATGAGGGGTCAGAAACAGCGTCGGTCACATGGTTCATGTAGCTGGAAATAGTGACAAGGAGCCGTCGACTTCAATGCATTCCATGAACTTCCAGTTTAGGGATTTGTCACTATTCGCCAATGTATGTGTATGTAGAAGACCTGGCCCGAAGAAGTGAACGGAGTTGGCGTAACTCTCTAATAGATGGCACTGGGTTGCTCGAAACGTCTCTCAAACGTCTCAATAATTCTACTTTCGGCAGGCTTCCGGGTGCTTCAAAACGCCACTGAGCAATTTCATTGAAATGAATAGCTGGGGGCGGGGCAGTCCGCCCTCTAGTTATATTATACCTCCATAGACGGATTTCCGCGCGACGTCATCACAGAGCAGAATGCGCAATCTGCGCATGCCCGGGTGAAAGGCGCGTTCGAAAATACAGCCCTGAGCGGCAGTGAGCGCACTGGCCAATACAAACTAATAGGCGAGTGTGCTCCGGTGCGTAATTTCCAAACGCACCCATAGGCTTCCCCCTCCTCTGCGCGGTCATATTCCTCTCATGTTTACTAACAGGAAACCCGTCTATGGGTAATGCTGACTCACCCTGTTCTCAGACCGGATGAAGTGCAGTAAGTCTCCGTACATCATGTAGGGGAGCACCACCAGGGGAAGCCCTTCCTTGGGCAGCACGACACCCAGCAGACATAGGACATTGGAGTGATGGAAGTTTTTCATGATGATGCCCTCTCTGACGAACTGCTGCACTTCAACTTGGTCTGTGATACCTGGGAACACAGCAGCAAACGGTGATATTATACACACTCTGTCTGAAACAGAGAGCTGTTAACTTGTGTTACGGTCGGACCGGTTGGTCACTTAAGCAGGTATTCACATACTGTTCAGTGATTTCACAGCACAGTGGATCTCTTGATCAATGTCCCTCAAGTATCCATGGTAGACTATCCCAAAGTTACCTGTATGAACGCAACAAGTATGGTGTGAGATATTCTGCAAGAAAGTGTACAGTAATGAAATCAAACAATGTAGTGGTTAATTTAGCTTGTTGCTTTAAAGGGATATTTTACTTTCAAACATGCTTGGGGTCATTTTAACGTCTACTCAGGCTTTTTTGAGCACCCCAGACAGTTTTTAAGTTGCTTGGTTCAGTATTTAGATATTTGATATTCATTTTAACAGACACGCCCCCTTCCTATACAAACCCATTGTAACTTCAAACTCCATTTAAACCACACCCGTCCTTGGTTCTGGTGACTGATATTGTCCTTCTAATGCGGGAGGAGACCATGTTTTTTCAATTACTTTTTATTTATTTTATATTTTCATTATTAAATGTTTTCATTTCCCCCAAGAATCATAAAAAAAAATATGAAAATTTGCATTTATATAGCGCCTTTCCGACCCTTCAAATCGCTTTAGAATCCACATTGACACACCGACAGCGGAGGGAACCATGCAAGGCACCAACCTGCTCGTCGGGGAGCAGTGTCTTGCTCAAGGACACTTCGGCACAAAGGAGGAGCCGGGTATCAAACCGGGAAACCTTTTTGATTCCGACTCTTGGCCCAGCCATCTGACCACTTGTGCCGCGTGCGTTTTCAGAGCATGTTTATTTTAATGAGCATATATATTTAATGAGCTTATATTTATCGGTATCACAATAACACTTGCAATGTCCTCATGGCCCGACACTGGGCCCCTCTGGCCCAAAATATTGGGAATCGCTGGACTACTTAAAAGCCCCACCTTTGCCAATGACCTCATCATGCTGAACTCGGAGCATCTCAGCAGGTATGACGACATCTTTGACTTCCTCCAGCAGATCAGGGTTCAGGCTTTCCTGAGGCAGCGGTGAAATGGCCTCAGGTTCTTCTATAGAGAGAGGTGAATACATACAGGTCAGGTATGTGTATCCCTGTACTATCTACACTTTACTGATCTCGGCACATTACACAGACCTACTGTATGTATACAGAACACATACCTTAAATATGTTTGAAACAGACTACAGCATTGGTTATCAACCTTTCCACCCTCCAAAAGAATCATATTTGAACTGGGGACCCCCAAAAATAATTATATTTGAACTGGGGACCCCCCACCCTGATAAGCATTTGGAGTGTAGGAGTTGAGGCCTTACGTTTAGTTTGACTCGGTTCCACAGATAAATATTGTGAAAATAGCAGATCTACAAGCTCACAACGCCTCGCAACGCAATGGATTTCCCATAGGCAAATCTTAGATTGCGTCATATAAGAACTGTGTTCCAAAATGTGAAAAGGGTGCCATTTATTCGTAGGCCTTTTACGGCAATCGGACACTGCATTTGTGATTCGAGTCATTTTGTTCCAAAAATGTGGTTTGCTAAATTAGACCTGCTGGTGGCGCTATAACAAGCCAATGTGAAAAAGGTGGCATTTCTTCCTTGGCCTAGTGGGAATATGTGTGCGAAATTTCACGGAAATCGCACACTGCGTTCATGATTTGAGGAGTTTTGTTCAAAACTGACCTATCCTGCAAACTTTGTAAGCCAATGTTAGCCAAGTAGGATGGAATATGAAATATCGGACACATCCATCTTGATCACATGACTATAGAGATACTGTATACCGAGTTGCGTTAATTTTGGACAGAATCTGAAGGAGTAAGAGCAAAACATGTGTTTTACAAAAGTCAGCCTCCTGGTGGCGCTCTGAAAGGCATATGTGAAAAATGCAGGGCAAAGGTTCTTCCTTGGCCTCTAAGGAGTGTGTGTGCAAAGTTTCACGCAGATCGGTGCTGTTATAGGCACATGATTCATATAGTAGTAGTGGTTTCTGTTTATGACTATGAAATGGCTCTGAATGATTTTGATTGAAACGTTTTTAATACAAATGGCATCTAAATGTACACATGTGGTTGTAAGTATGCTTATCGGTGTTGCGAGGATGATGGGGTACCTAGAAAAAAATCTCCCCTCCAAGGGGTACCTGGGCCAAAAAAGTTTGAGAACCTCTGCTTTATGTGACCTGTGGGTGTGCACACACTAGGTTTGATTGACAGCTCCCTCACACTCCTGTTAGTTCTGTTGCAGCTCTAGTGGCAGGTCACCCACGACTCACATAGCCCTGGGTAGGCAACCCGGCCTGGCAGAGATCTGCACTCCGAGGAGCACACTTCTCTAGTGTCATGATATAGGATAGTGGTTAAACAAAAAATGTGGAGTTTCATAAAAAACACCTCATCATATGTAGATAATATCATTAATTGTTATTAAACAGGAAAACAAGTTTTAGTTTCGTGTCAAAAGCTCATGAAATATATATAAAAACAGTATTAATGTCCATTTGGGGATTATTATTGAGCATACAGTAAATAGAGGGGAGTGCCTTTCGCCAGGGTTCCGTTAACATAACCCTGTCGACAACTGCTCTTACCTCCTTCATCCTGGACGCCGAAGGTCTGCTCAAGTCCTTCGAAACCATCTACTCGTCCTTCTTCTGCCTCCGTCTGAACAGTTTGAACAATGTGGAATTGATATGAGCAGGTCAGTGATGATGACAAACAAACCCTTTCCTCTAACACAAATAAATGTTCAGTGAAAGTGAAACGAAATTTCAGAAACGTTTCAAACATCAATGATATACAAAGTGGAATTAGATATAAAAAAGAAATACCTGCTTATCTTGAGGAATCACCATGTCTAGGGACTCTCCCTGAAGTGCCTGGTCTTTCAGTCTCTTTCTGCATCTGAGTAGACATTTTGAGAGAGAAAAAAAACATCTCAACTATTGTTTAGTTAAATGATTAAGGAAAAAGGTTTAATATTTCTCAATACAAATTCTAATTGAGACGAGAGAGATTGTAGCACTGCACCTGAAAAGACAATACAATGTGATGATTGCACTCGAAGCCACAACAACCGAAGCCACAATGGTAAGGATGACTACTCCCTCTTTCACCTTTTGAACGGCTGAGGTCATACAAGCAAAGTTGCACCATAAAATCATATGAAAGAGAAATATGTATATAGAAAAGTGAAAATAAATGTTTCCTCAAAGCAGCTCAGTGCAGTACAGTACTTACGGCTCACAATTACACTAGCAAATGTAGTCTTGGTCTCATTCAGATGATTTGCTGTACAGATGTACCTTCCAGAATGTTCAGTTGTCACCATTGGGATGACGAGCGTGGCTGTCTGATTGCCACTCATCAGTGGGGTGTCGGATCCAACTACAGTCCAAATGACATTCGATGGAGGGGAGCTTTGGGCCTCACAGGTAATGTTCAGCGTACCACCTTCTTTCACTTTGGTTTCACCAATTATTCTGGGATGTTTCAGTCCTAGTGGCACAACAAACACAAATGTGTTAAAAAACATAGTGTTAAAACGTGTTAAAGTGTTAATAAAACTCCGAGTTTTTACAAATGTAACAAGACGGGTTCATTTGGTTATTTGTTCACACTTTAGTTAAATTACAATATAAAAGTAACAATAGTTCATACCTTTGACTTTGATGGGCTTTTTCAAGTGAGTCCTTATTATATGACGGTGACCGTTAACTCCAACTTGAAAGGATCCAGACATGTTGGGGCTGAGGTCATTGATGAGGATACTGCAGTTCTTTTTGGTAAGGTCTGGCTCCAAGAGGAACACTAGACCCCTGAACTGGCCTTTACCTGCATTGACATCCTCAGAGTCGAAAATGACGTCATCCTCCCCACAGACAGGTGCAGATTCACACTTCATCAGTACTATAGACTCGGGATTGAATGCATCACCATGAGTGAAAGTACAGCCAATTATAACACTGGTCCCAGGTACAGCTGTTATGGAGTCTTCATTGTCGTAGATGATTTTTTCAACAGCACCATAATCAGTATCTGTTTAAAACAAAGACAATACTGTAAGCAAATATCTTTAAATTATATCATTTTCTTTTCTTATTTTGTAAAAATATTTCATGATTAATTGTGAGATAGTTCAAACCAAAACATTTAAAAACTTTGTATATCAGAACATAACTAAATGACAACAACACAATATACAATAAAGATTAGCCTACCTCTTGTGCCAGTTATCACATCAGCATAGAGCAGCAATTGCATTACGATGAGAACCAGATTCATCATTTTTCTACTGTAGTTCCACAGTCCACCGTGTTCCTTTAAAAAGCACATAAATATTCTGTAATGAATTCATACTTATTACCTGGGGAAACTCACATACATCATTTTCTGTTGTGATCTTATAGGCTATGAAGAATAACAAAACAGATATTGCTTTTTTACTATTGCTGTTAAATAAAGCAATTAGGACATGTTATCATAGGTGCAATTGTGGATATACATTAATATAATTTCCATATTCCACATTCTATGAGAGGTCGCTTTTGCTAGGTGCTAGTGAAGATGTCAAATATGTTTTGAAATTGAGATGTAATTGAGGGTTGTTGTTTTGGTCAGGGACCACCTTGTATGATAAGTTGACCTAACAGTTTTAGTTTTGTTCTCATAAAATATCAAATCAGAACCGAATGAAGACCGTCATGGGTGAAATGTTTTTGAATCAAGCATGGGAGAGCAATACTGTGTGCGGAAATGACCTTGCTTTACTTAAAATCAGTTATTCAACCTGAAACATTGTGCCTATTGTGGGACATACAGTAGGCCTCCATGTCGGAACAAGCCAAGCCATCTGACAAGAGCCAGAACGAACCAGGGCAAAGGGAAATGCTAAGCTGCCCCCCCCACCACCTCCCCACCCCCCAACCATCCGTCCTTTTCTTGCAATTATGCCTGAACTGCACCTGTCTATACTGTACCTAATCTGCTGTATATAGAATATACTGTGAAGTTGTTTACACAAAGTTAGGTGGCATCTGCTGAAGAAAAAAATGCTGTTGGTGTATACAATATACCAAGTTATTTTTCATGCACATGTACATTTGATGATGCTCATTTTGCTCTTTTTTGCACTCTTTCTTTTCTATAAATCTTTTTACGATTTCTAACATTATTCTGTTGTTATATGCTGCTGCATTGTCTGAAGGAAGCCAAACCAAAATACGTTTTACTCTTATGTGTATCAGAGTGTTTTAGGGAAGGCTCAGACAGCATTCCTGTGTTAGCTGATAAGTGAGCGGGGTTGTAGGGTTTGAGACCTTGGTCGACCATGTTCTCTCCATTACTAACACACACACACACACACACACACACACACACACACACACACACACACACACACACACACACACACACACACACACACACACACACACACACACACACACACACACACACACACACATACAGTAGGCCTCCATGTCGGAACAAGCCAAGCCATCTGACAAGAGCCAGAACGAACCAGGGCAAAGGGAAATGCTAAGCTGCCCCCCCCACCACCTCCCCACCCCCCAACCATCCGTCCTTTTCTTGCAATTATCCCTCTCCCCCCTCTCTCTTCTCTCTCAAAAGTGGAATAAAACAATCAAAACAAAACAATGTATGTACAATTAAATAAGGTGTGTTCTCTCTCTCTCTGTGTTCTATCTCTCAGTGGTTCTCAACCTTTTCAGGCTGCGACCCCCAACAATAATCATATTTGAACTCAGGGACCCCCCCACCCTGACAAGCACTTGGAATTGTAGGAGTTGAGGCATTGCATTTAGATTTGTCTCGGTAAGGTTCCACACTTAAATATAGTGAAAATATGTATCATAATGTTTGCCTCTTTCTTATATTATTTGACAATTTGGCCAATGTTTGACCAGTTTTTATTATAGTTTGTTGATTACTTTTGATTTTTTTTAGGTTATTTGTTGTATTTGTATTAAGGACCACATGGTCAACGTTATGATGTAAATAACAGCAATTAAATGCAGTGCATGTAAACAATAATGCACGGCTAATGACGCAAAGTAAAAAACTGACCAAGTAAAGTTAGCTGTCTGCCGCCCCACCTCTCTCTCTCTCTCTCTCTCTCTCTCTGCGTAGGGGACAGTGACTAACAAAACGCTCGCCCCAAAACACAATCGCCCCGGGGCAAACCCGCAGGTATACACCTGGTATTCCTAAACTTAACCTCAGTAAACGATGCCTAACCCTAACCTTATTCGTAAACGTAACCCCGGTTAAACTATGCCTAACCATAACTTATTCCTAACCTTATCCTCAGTAAAACAAATACAAGAATCATTATAATTTGTGTGCATGGGGATCTCATCTTAAACAAGCTTAGTGCTTAATGAGCTTTCCAGTTTAGTAGACCTTGTATTGTGAATTTGTACTTCCATGTACTGTTATGTACTGTCATGTACTGTTCTCATGTCTTACTAAATAAAGTAGGCTACATCAATCAATCAATCAATCAGAATAAGAACCGCTGGTCCGCGGAACAATGGGGGTGAGCGTGTTTTGGGGCGAGTCTTCCGGTTACCAGCAGGTTACGGTATGGGGCACAATTGACAGGTACTGTGATGTCGGTGCGGGATAATTAATTACTAGAATTTAATGTCATCCCGACACTTTACCATATTACTTCATGCACATTCAGGAAATCTCAGATTGTGAATACTTAGAGAAGACATATTTTTATTTACATTATAATGAAATCAATTTATATATTTTTCATAATTTCTTTCTCAAATCAAAACATTGCCAGGGACATGGACAAGTCTTGCCACGGACAACATGTTCCGTGTACGGACATGTTGGTGATGGTGACTATAGGCCTAGAAGACAGTCCTGAAGATGCATGGGACGTTTGTCCCTTGCACGAACAGAATTTTGTCAAATGTTTGTACAGTATAGTTCATTTTAAACCCCATATTCCTAAGAGCAGACAAAGTGTCCTTTTAGATCCTTAGCAGATCCTTTCATGACAAAGTGGATACAGTGCTCAACCACACAAGCAATTACACCAAATATCACATGAATAATAATAGTGACCTGTCAAGAGACACTTTGATGGACCGGACCAAAGAAACGGCTGTAGTCTATTAGGCTAAAAAGCAATGGTTGAAAATAAACCATATAGGCCTCCTATCCTGAACGTATACAATATATATATTATATATATATATATACCTATGGAAATGTCCATATTGTTCATAGCAGATTAATAACAAAATGTGCTGAATTAATAAGGCCTACCTGAAATCAGTTTCGTGTCTTCTCGTTGGCTTGGAGGGAAGAAAATGAAGTCTCTTGATGACATGAAAAGTCTGAGGAATCCGTTGACTGCAGTGACTGGTGCATGGTACGTTAGATAAGAAAAGAAACATAAAAACAGTTGTCCAGGTGCTGTCACAATACATGCTATTGTGTGCGTGTGAGAGAGAGAAGCGAGGATCTTGGAACATGGAGTTAACTGCTGGATGTGGTTCACAAATACATTATTTGTAAACCACATTATCTGAAAGTTTTTGTTTACAATCAATTATTTGAAATAACTGATTGTAAACAAAAACTTTGACTTTTAGGCTCAATGAGTCAGTTATTGTTGTGTGAGAACATTATAAACTGTCACTATATACTTCTCCTTAAATCCTTACTGGCAATTAACATTATTGCCTTCACCTGCATTAACCATCAACATGTGTCATGTGAAAAAGGTCCATTAAATTGCAACAGACATGAGATTGTGAGATAATTGTGAGATCTAGTGCAGGGCTGGGCAACTTTGATGATGGAGAGGGCCACTATGTTTCCACACTCACTTCAGAGGGACACATTGCATACTGTCTCTCTTTACTTCATTTCCTTTTTTCGTAAATTAATGCCCCTACTTTGCCATATGCCACACAAAAGTAGCAAAAATAGCCGATCTACAAGCTAAAAACGTCGAGCATTTTGAGCTTGTAGATCTGCTATTTTTGCTATTTTTTCATTGGAATCCTGATTTTCTTTTGCTATTTTTTTATTGGAATCCTGAAAAGTAACTTTTTATTTAATTTCAAATGCATTTAGTTATACTTACGTTAACTTTATGAACTTAAACATACATTGGACAAAAAGACAATAGAATTTGTATTACTTGAAAAAGACTAATAGAATCTTCACTATTTTGGAATCATGTAGAATCTTTTGATTGAGCTTGTGTGCACAGTCAGCACTGTTGTAGCTGAGGTTGTGTAACCGTGTGGTATACCTGTGTCACCTCTGCTGCAGTAACCTAGAGGGGAGGAGTGGGATTATAAAATTGTATTTTTTATCATCCCATTTATTTATGTATTTATGAATTATATTATTACAATTCCGTTTTCCAGATGAGCATAACAACATAAGAGAGCCACTCTTTGGGAAGTGGGTTAGAGTACTGTTAGATTTCTTAAGGGATATAGGAGTGTTTAATTTCATAGATGGATTGATAGATGGATAGATGGATGGATGGCTTGGATAGTTAGTTCAGGGCAGGCCATGGTATGTGTGACTGTATTTGAGATATTTTGGCTGATTCACACTCCGGAGCAGAAGGTGGCGGTGATGCACCAAGCTGGATGCCAACAACAACGGATGTAAAACCAGAAGAACACGTGGTACCAGCGTTGCCATGTCGGCTTATTATAAGCGACTTTGGCCTTATTTTTCTGTAAAGTTGCTTGTAAATATTGGTAGTTGCGGGTTGCGTTTTTTGGGGCTTGTTTCTAAAGTGTAGTTACTTATTTGGGCTCGTTTACTAATGTTGTGTAAACCAGTGATTCTGTTCTGAAACATTTTCAAGTCCAGGAGGACCCCCAAATCAATGTATTTGTCTCTGCGGACCCCCATCTGAAAAAAAATTATGCCAGGGACGCCCAAGATTTGTGTTGTTAAAATGTTTTTAAAATATTGCTAATTAAAAGATTATTTGTGATTTGTTATTTGTTGTGAGCTTGTAGATCGGCTATTTTCGAATAGCCACATTACTAAGTTGCTTCTTTTGGGCTTGTTTTCTTAGACCTGGTTGCTTATTTCTGTCACAACATGTGGCAACACTCCTGGGTAGTGCACAATCTGCAATGCACATGCGCTCCTTCCTTACACGCGAAATAGACAGTATGGCTGATAAAGCAGCGGAGCTCGTGTTGGACAGAACACAGGTAATATATATTAAACGATCACTTTTTAGATTACAGCCGAAATAGTACCCGTTTAATAGTAGCTGATCTTATAGTCGTTACTAGATAGTGACAGATGTTAGTATCCACTGTCTGCAGTGCCTAGACATAGATAATGTTAGCCTTAGCCGGTTAGCTTGCAGAGCGCTGTTGCCACGAGCAGCTCTCAGTGGTGGAAAAAGTACTCACATTTTTGTCAACTCTAGTTCCAAATGCAAATTAAGCTGATATAATTGTGCTTTGATTTTGTAGCATTTTCTTTTTTTCCCCTCACGATTGTCAAGAAAGTTGGGAAGCCAACCCTCTGTCATTCGGTCTGATCACAACATTTGGTGTTTCAATAAAGTATATAATGTGATGGCATAGGTGTTGTTATTGACATATCCTTGGGTTGAATTACTCTTAACATTTCTTAGGTTAGTATTCATTTTTTAAAGTTGACCAATTCACTTTTTATATTCGTGCAGAAACAGAAATACGTGCAGCGGTGGCCTAGTGGTTAGAGGGGCGGCCTTGATACCGGAAGGTCCCTAGTTCGATTCCCCAATTCATCACATCAATCATGAATCACCGCTGAATAGCCCTTGAGCAAGGCTTCCATGCAGGGTCCGGCTGGAAACAAGCTTCGTGCTTAGTCCGACACCCTGGGTAAACAACAAACTTTGCTTTGCTTTGTTAATGACACACCTACAATGTATGTAGGCGTGTGGACACAAAATAAGTGGTCCCAGATTTAATCATAGGTGACAGAAAGTTTTGCTGGCAATAGTGAGGAAAACTGTATACGCTACTACAAGATGTTGGCCACTCTCAGACTTCACAACCTTATGTTATACAGGGAACAAAGAGGATTAAGTAAGTAGTTAAGTAAGTACCCTCAGACTTGGAACCCCAGGTGAACACAGTGAACTGCAGTAGAATAGAACACTAGCAATAAGTCCAGTGATCCTGGACTGCACTAACACAGAGTAAATAGGGTGGTTGACTAGAGCGATAACAACACTCTCTTCGTCATAAATACAAAAAAGACAGAAGAGATAATTTTCGTTGCACCATCAGAGATCCACAGTTCCCCTATTACTATTCATGGTGAACAAATCAATCAGGTATGCTCATACACCTAGGAGTAGTAATAGACCATCTGCTGTCATGTAAAGATCACATTGAAGCTGTGGATAGGAAAACAAGGTACTTATTTGCTTTCTTCGCCGTCTAAGATCTTTTGGTGCAAGTAGACGGATTCTTCTCATGTTTTTCACTCCTGTGATTATGAGTGTTCTTCAGTACTGTAGTACCACCTGGTATGGATGTTTATTTGTTGCCTTAAAGTCACAACCGTTGCAACAACTGAACATTTGTTCAAAGCAAGGAATATCACTTCAAACACTAGCCATGTTTGAAATGGGGAATATAGGTTGCTACCTTCAAAAGCAAAATTCAATAAGGTCAGACTACAGAAGTCCTTTGTTCATCAGTCAATTTTGAGGCTAAATTTAGAATCTGGCCAGGGGTAAGCAGAACAGTGGACATCATTGCTCTTGTCTTCATGGTGTTATGTATGTATGTAATTAATTTGTTTTTGTTTGTGTTGTACAAGGCTGATGTGTCGCAAGTAGGGGTGTGCCGATACACTAATTTCACGAAACGATACGATACGATATTCGGCTCACAACTTCGATACGATTTCGATACGATACGATACGCACTTTTTTTATTATGAAAATATATGGAGGAGAAAAAAAGAAAATGCAAACAAATAATTCTGTTTTTGCATTATTCAGACATGCAAACTTGTAGCTTTTCAGCTACAATAGCCGTTTTGAATCCAAATAGTATGACACCTGACCCGAAAAAAAAAAACATGTTGTCACTCTTTTCACTTCGGGGCCGTTTGCATGCCTGATTATTATGATTGTGTAAAAAAAAAAAAAAAAAAAAAAAAATTTTTTTTTTTTTTCAAAAACGATATTTTTTTTTCCCAAAACGATACATATCGTCGCGAAAACGTATCGCGATATATCGCGGGACGATGTATCGGCACACCCCTAGTCGCAAGACAAATTATAGTGAAACATGACATTAAAGTAGTTTCGTAATACTGTAGGTTGGGTACAGCATACCAGAGTTGAGAACCAAGTAGGAACTGCAGTAGAAACCCATTGGACCAACATTTTAGGAGCAAGCAATGACTGGATGTTAAGTAAACCAACATGGCTGGCATGTGTGTACTCCACAGGTACCTGTCATGGGCCCTGGACACCAACCAGGAGGAGAGAGACAAGGGAAAGACGGTGGAGGTCGGCAGAGCCTACTTTGAGACTGAGAAAAAGCATTTCACCATCCTGGATGCCCCGGGGCACAAGAGCTTCGTCCCTAACATGATTGGTGGAGCATCTCAAGCAGACTTGGCTGTCCTGGTGAGAAACGCAGGCACTCAATTGTAGGGATCCCATTTCTGCCATCTGTTCCATATGTTTCACCATAGATAAACATGACATGAACATTTAAGAGAAAAATATAGGAAATTCTGTTTTATATTTCTTGTCTAGTTCATCACTGATATAAAGTTAATTGGATGATAACAATTGAGTGCAAATATTTAGTGTAGATTTTACTTTAATTTAGCCAATACATTTGACCACTTTAGCAAAACCCAGTGTCAGTCATAGCAGACATAAAAAATAAGTGAAATAAAATGTGTCAATGACATACCCGTAATTAATTGTGAAGCTAAATGTGAATTATTTGATTATACACAGTTAATCATGTACACACACACACACACACACACACACACACACACACACACACACACACACACACACACACACACACACACACACACACACACACACACACCCGTCAAAGCACATTTCACATTGTATGTATTTGAGAAATGAATGGATATTGTGGGGCTAATGAATGGATTAATTACTGGACTTTTTCTATCTGCACTGCGAATATGTTTTCATTTCATTTCTATTATTTCCTGTTAATTCCTGTTAATTCCTATTGAAAGTTTCTGCCTTTAATATTCCCGGAACTCTTGTGGCATTCAGCCATTCAACACTCTTTGCTGAATGTCCTGACAGTTGCAGGTTCAATGCAAGCGGCGGCCCCTGAAATGTTGGCAGTGACTGCTTTTGTGTAGGGAACAAAACAAAAGAGAACACTGTAACGGCAGCTTACAGCTGACATGTACTGCTGTTTGTTTTTAATACTTAAAGGTAGGGTAAGTGATAAGTGATATATATTTTTTGTTAAAAAGGTTAAAGTACTATATTCGGATCAGTAATCATTGCTACAGAGTGTTAGTTCAGTCACAGGGGTCTCTCCAGCTCCTTAGTAAACAGAATATAGTACATTTTCAGGTAGGTGACAAAATTTAAGCCAATCAGGAGAGAGCACTGAAAATGCATTTTCTGTTTGGGAGACTCCTTTTATTGAACAAACACTATAGCAATGAGTACTATCAGAATATAGAGCTATTTAACACTTATTTTAACCAAAGTAAATCACTTACACTACCTTTAATTTAGCACCAAACTACACACGTAATTGCAAAAACGGCAACTCTAAATAGCATCATAAAATCATACTACAGAAGATGATAATGCCACTTTAAAATTGATGATAAAACAGCGTCTCAAATCATATAATTTCATTCGTTGACAGGTGAGGTATATTATCATATACCATGGCTGTGAAGTCTGTACAGTTCTATACCACTTTGCGGCTCTGAAATAAAAAATAAACAAATAGGGTTGGCTATAAATTATACAAACATTAAAAGGGAATGACACATTTTCTCTCCACAAAACCGAATATATTATATTTGGGTCCCAACCTAAGCTGCATAAATTGGTTTCACCATGCATTGACCTCGGGGGTCCACACTTTCGCTGCTAAAACCTCAACCAGCTATCTAGGATGTTAACTGGACACTGGGCTGAGTGGTGAATCGATGGCTCTCAAGACCATGAGTTGGGGGAACGGTAGAAGAACATTTCTGGCAAGAAAAGCTCCCTTTTTAGACTCTGTTAGCCTTCGTCTTTTAGCCCCTTGTTCTTTGTTGCTTTGACTATGCAATCTGTTCTTGGTATGGTGGTCTGACCAAAGTCTTAAAGGAGAATCTGCAGGTTTCCCAAAACAAACTTATGTACGACTTAGGCCAGCTGTAGCCTCTAGAGGGCACAGCTGGCCTGGCTCCCCCTGAAAGCTAGGTTTGTCCAACTCCAGCCCAATATGATCCATAACATATACACTCACAGACAGGGCCCCTGAGTATGTTCTCGATTTCTTTCGTAGAAGTGGTGATGTGTTTGCCCTAATACCAGAGCCAGCATTGCATATCTGTACCCGCCCAAGTGCAGGACAAATTTGGGTAAATGCCTTTAGATACAGTGGAACAGTTAATTAGAAACATGCTACCACTGTCCGTAAAGAGCATCAATAGTCATAACTTGTTTAGGAAAAAGGTCAAATCATGGCTTCTAGATAGTGTTGCAGATTAGTACCGTTGTCTGTTTAATTTATTTATGTATGCTGTTAATAAGATCTTAGTTTTATAGGTCGCAACATACCAAGAGACCAGTCATGAATGATCACATATGATAAATATATGTCCTGTCTTTTCTTGGTTCTTGTCAGGTGATCTCAGCCAGAAAGGGGGAATTTGAGACAGGCTTTGAGAAAGGCGGCCAGACCCGGGAGCACGCCATGCTGGCCAAGACAGCTGGAGTCAAACACCTCATTGTCCTGGTCAACAAGATGGATGACCCCACTGTCAACTGGAGCCTGGAAAGGTGAACACTGCACATACAAGTCACACTTTACCTGTACAACACATCTCATACAAAAACATATGCATGTACTGCACAATAAATACATAGAAAAATACATACCTTATGTGTGTACTGTACAAAACGTGAACACAAATAGTAGAAATGTTCATATAAAAATAAACATACAAAGACAGGGATTGGGGACAAAGGGCTCAGGTAACTGATGCTATTAAAAATCCAATAAAGATTAAAACATCTTTTCATCTCCACCCGCAGATATGAGGAGTGTAAAGAGAAACTGGTGCAGTTTCTTAAAAAAGTGGGTTTCAACCCCAAAAAGGACATCTACTTCATGCCTTGTTCTGGACTCACAGGGGCCAACCTCAAAGATCCTGTGACAGAATGCCCCTGGTACACGTAAGTAACGAGCTGTGGGAAATTGAGTTGCAGTTCAACTTAAAAGAATAATATGATACAGTGTGGTCTGTATTACTCACTAGTAGTGATATCCATGCATGGAGCTTCATGCAGAGTCCCATGTTTGGAGAGATTCCAGTTTTGGCAGACAGAAAAGTTCTGCAGAAAACAGGGTCAGTTAATAAAACCAGTTTAACAAGTAAAACATTGTTTGACATAACAAATAATAATGCAAAAAATGTACCAAAGAATATCTCAATTACATCTACTGTATATTACTGCTCTTTCTCGTTACCTTCAACTATTTTCTTATTGAAGAATATCAGTCAAGAAACAAAATAGTTTCAAGATGTAGTATTGGACTGTAACAAAAAATAGCGTCTGTAACAGATAATCTTTTTAAAATTCTGTTGTAGTAGATGGTTAAAACGTATTTGTGTGTTGTTTAAAATGTATTCGTTAAATAATGTAAATTATGTAGTGGAATAAAATGATATGTTGACCAATTTAATCTTCTATTGAGATGTTTAGATCCTGTTGTAGAGTAGGACCACTACTGGTTGACAAGTGCTTCTGTCAAAATAAGATTTCTCCTCTGAATCCAGCAGGTGTGCTCTATTAGCTCAGTTGAACTCTGTCTCTATAGTTGGGGTGGGACTTCAACAGTTGGACCAATGGAAAAGCACTTTTCACACTGCCAGTGTTAACTGGACTTTGATCAAATTCGGTTTCTCTTTCAGGGGCTTGCCCTTCATCCCCCACCTGGACAGTTTGCCAAGCTTCTGCAGATCCAATGATGGCCCAATCCGACTACCTATTGTAGACAAATACAAGGTAAGCAGTCAAAGGCAGGGGGACACTGGAAGGTATGGAGAAAGGAAAAGAGGAAATCTTTTTAAATGAGCTGAGGCAGGGTTTGAGACCAGGACAATTTCTAGGGAAGTCAGGGTGGGTGTATTGTGTCCTTAGATTTATAGTAGGCATGAAACTTGAAGCAAATGGTTATTTTTATTCAGATTTATTTTCAACTGTTTTGCATTTTCTAAATGTGCATCTTTTCAGTCTTGCTTTGCGTCATCTAAAGATAATGCAGTGTTGAGGCCTTGGGTACCCTTCTAAGATGCATGCATCCACACACGAACGCACGCGTGCACACACACACACACACACACACACGCACACACACGCACACGCGCACGCACACACTCACACACACACACACACACACAAACTGAAACACAGCACCTAGTTTCCTCTCTAGGATCATTTAGTTTCTTGGCACAGATGTAGTACGTAGGCATTGATTTGGAAGGAGCACAACACAGATATTTTTTAGAGCTTCCTCATTTATCGCCACATTATTCCTCTGCCCATCTCTCTCATCTCTCTTTTACACCATTTCCCCCCCTCGCTCTCTCCTCCTCCTCTTTTCTCATGTCTCTTACAGTGATACACAAGTAATTGAAAAAATGACATATTTATGCTATTTGTAATGGTTTTGCAGACAGCTACCTACAGTATAAAACAAGGAATTCTGTTCTGCAGAGTCCATGACGTTACAGTATAATGCATTACAATTACAGACAAAAGCATGACATTGCTTTGGCACGTGGAGCTACTGAAGAATTCAACATTTGACTTGATGCAGGAGCAGGACTACAGCACAAAGTACATGGAACTATAGGACGCATCTTAGAGCAGCAGGACATTGCAGAGAGTGCATTAAAGACAGACTGTCACCTTACACGAGAAAACAGACATCGGTTGTCGTCACTTAATATTCAGGAGGTAGATGACTTTGTGTCTGTGTGATGTGTCAAATGTATTGCTGTTTTAGGTAAGGTAGCAAGTTCTAACTTGTATGTAAGTTCTATGTTCTAATTGGTTATTGCCCTTTGTAGAAAAAAAGTGTAACCTCAAGTTTTAGGGAGATTTTCTATTTATTTTCCTCTCTCCTCTTCTGATTATACAAGGGGTTCCGGTGAAAGGGTCTTGATGAGACTACTAAAGGAGTCGGTATACTCATAAAGAAATATAACATTTTGAGGAAAAAGTCCTGTTCAGAACAACAGAAAAACAATAACATGCAGTGTTTTGTGTTTTTGTAGTGTGGTGACTGTGCAAGCCACCAGGCAGAACTTTGTGTTGTGCCATTTCTTATCCTTCAACCTCCCCCTGTCAGCAGTTGGTACAGTTTGTTACATTGCAGTTGTAGCTGGAGGTTCATTCATTCATGCAGTTCATTCATAGCTCTGCAACCACAGTGTTGTGACTGCAGAGTTAAAGTATATTAAAGATCTCTATGGTTGTGATTAGCAATGATTACTCTTGAGTGAGGAGATGCTGATCTCGTTCAAGCCTGCTAAGATGTCCTCGATCGATGATCGATCACATAGAGATTTGAAGGATTTTCTTTTTTTTGCTAAAAAACAAATAATCCCTTGGTATCTTGACTTGATATTAATAATGATAACAGCTTGAATTTATATAGCGCCTTTCATAAACCCAAGGACGCTTTACATCAAAAACAATGAACAACCACCAAACAAAACAACAACCAACTATTTGCCATAAGCCTGAGAGAATAGTTATACTGTGAGTGACTATGTTTGAGTTAACAGGCTGCCAAGGTCACTCATTCAGTACACTGTTAAACTGCCCTCCACAGTGCAGCAGGTTGTCATGGTGATGTAGGAATGTTATGTTGATCTACTGGGCACGTTGTTGCTTATTACCACAGAAGTGGCATAACTATTTTAGTGAACCTATTTTACTATGCTTCGGTAAGAGACTGTAAGAGACTTCAAAGTCATTGTAAAGGGAATTTGTATGGTACTTTGACACACTGCATTGGCTCATTCAAAGTCGATTTTCTGAAATGTATATCCAGTGTATATAGACAGACATAAATATGAGATCGCTTTGGTTCTACATTGACGTGTGTGTGTGTGTGTGTGTGTGTGTGTGTGTGTGTGTGTGTGTGTGTGTGTGTGTGTGTGTGTGTGCGCGCGCGCAGGACATACATGGGTACAGTTGTGTTGGGGAAACTGGAGTCGGGATGAATCAGCAAAGCCCAGCAGCTGATGATGATGCCAAACAGGGTAAGAGTTTCCTGTAAACCAATAGCACTATAGCTCATAGAAGGACTGTAAATGTATGGCTAAAATGATAGATGGTATATTATTATTCATAATTATTATTATTTGGCCGCATTGTGGCCCGTCTTTATTAGAGAGCATCAAATAATCCCTAAAATATAATGTAAAAAATCTGCTCAGCAGAGTTTGTCTATATAAGGTGTTGCAGTGTTTCTTTTGGCCGATACAACTTCATGATGCATTAGCCTACACATGGAGTTCACACACTCGGTGGCCGCTGGATGATAACAGCGATTAACTGGACACAGCGAGTGTCCAGTTAATCCATTTTTCCTGAGCCCATAATAAACCTTTTTTCTAACTATTGTGGTGGTGTTAATCTGTTCAGAAATTATGTACATTTTTGTCACAGGCCACACCCAGTGTCTCACTCCCTTTCGTCCAATTGGTGGTTAATCAGTTCTTCCTTGGCCCCGGACTAAACTTTCCACCAAGTTTTGTGCAAATTCGTTCATAAATGCTTGTGATAGCCTGTTAACTCTTTCACTGCCAGACTTATTTTTTTTATCCTTTTAACTGGTCACAGAAAATGTATATTCATTATGATCGCTTGTCCGATCGTTTATAAATACACACGCTATGTGTGTGCTTGCCCAGAGGAAAAAAACTACAAACTACAACTCGAGATAGAAGTGTTTTAATGAAAAAGTTAAACAGGAAATGGACGCAGGCGGAAATCTTCAGATGACGTGAGTGGAAAGTGAACCTGAGCACTCGGTTGACAGAGAACAGCGCAATCTTTTATAAAACCACAAAAACAACGTTAATTACATCCTTGGCAGGGAATGAGTTTATAGGATAGACAAATGATCAAACAGGAATTAAAACATGACCACGTTGGTGGAGGTAATGAACCTCCTTACGTTCCTACCTTTTTGTGGTAACGGCAGAAATACCCTTTTAAAACACTCAGCTGTGTATTTGGCTGTGAGTGACCATGTCACTATTATAAGCCACTCTGTCTGCCCAAAATGTGCAATCGCAAACAAGGTCACATCAGGGATTAACATGCTTGTTTGACATCAATTCAGTCATTGTCTTTCACACCCTTGGCTGTTTGATATTGATCGAGAGGACATCTACAGATAGAAGCTGCTGTTGTCTCTCTTCTCATCATTATGTGTGTCTTCTAGCACGTGGTGGAGGTGCTGAGCATCCTGAGTGACGACGTGGAGACGGACGACGCTACTCCCGGGGAGAACCTGAAGCTGAGGCTGAAGGGCATCGAGGAGGAGGAGATCCTGCCCGGCTTCCTCCTCTGTAACGCTGAGGACCTCTGTCACACTGGACGCACCTTTGACGCACAGGTGCACCATTTTAAAGGAATATAAAACGGCTGTAATGTTTTGATGGAATGAAAGGCTGATCTCATGATCACATGATCAGTCACCACTGTACTGTATGTTGTATGACCTGCACTGTTCATATTCACTTCATTCATTAACATTCTCCTTTTATTTCAGATTGTCATCATTGAACACAAATCGATCATATGCCCCGGTTACCATGCAGTCCTCCACATTCACACTTGCATTGAAGAAATACAAATCATGGTAAGTCATTTGAGCTTTTGCTAATATTTTTCTTCTGTTAACTGCAACTTTCTAAATGTTATGTCATGTACTGTATGATTTGGTTATGTCATGGCTATGGAAAAGAAACAACCAATCTCTTATTCTCTTACCCTCCTTACACGTAAACTGTGGATTATATAGAGGATATGCGCATGCTTAAAGTAAATGGCACATCGAGTGGCAAAGAAACATGCAAAATGAGTTTAACATTGTTTAATGTTGTTTAATGCAATCAGATATGACTTTTCTGTTTGGATGCATGGGCTGTCAAGGCCAGAAAGTATTTTTTTGACACTCAGTAGGCATTCCTGCATAACTTCCGGGTTTGATGATGATGTCACACGCATATCCTCTATTGCTTAAAATTCACTGAATAAAGTTAAATACACGGTTATCATATTGTTGTTGGCCACAATAAGTAGATCATTATCTCCACCAGGCCGGACGGTCAAAGGTTATGTTTTTGCCTCCGTCCGTCCGTTAGAAAAGCACAGTTATGTCAGGTCATCATTGGCAAAAAGAATTCCATATTAATTTGTTGCATCCCTGCTACAAAATACTTTGCACTCGTCTTCAACTCTCTTCCATTCCCCACTCACAACCCTCTCCCAGGCCTTAATCTGTCTCGTGGATAAGAAGACGGGGGAGAAGAGTAAGACACGGCCCAGGTTTGTGAAGCAGGACCAGGTGTGTATCGCCAGGCTGCAAGCAGCAGGAACCATCTGTATGGAGACCTTTAAAGACTTCCCTCAGATGGGACGCTTCACACTCAGAGACGAAGGTTAGTGTGTGTGTGTGTGTGTGTGTGTGTGTGTGTGTGTGTGTGTGTGTGTGTGTGTTAAGGGCAATTGAGAATGTGTGCATGAAAGTTCATTGGGGAAGAGTGTATGGGAGAGGGAGTGTGCATGTTTAAAGAGAAATATACACCCCGTTTTAGATCACGCCATAGAAAATTAGTAAGTCTTTTCACTCCTCCCAATCACGTTAGGCGCGTTGTTTAAGGACGTCAGGGAACGCTCCTCGTCACATTACGAGTTGTATGAATGAATGAGAAAACTGTATGAGTGAATGTGTATTGAAAGTGTTTGACTCTATAGCAGGGGTCTTCAACGTTTTCAGGCCAAGGACCCCCTAGCTGAGAGAGAGATGAAGCAGGGACCCCCTACTCTATATTGTATTAAATTGTGTTTCAGATTAAAGTTTTTTTTTACTTAGTCTGCTCTTTTTTCCCTCTACACCTATAGCCTCTTTGCCAAAAATAGCCGATCTACAAGCTCTCAACGCCTCGCAAGAGAGCTTGTAGATCTGCTATTTTCGGCTAATGTTCCCCTCAGAAAAGGAATTTTAGGGTTCAAGTGGTTAATGTTAAAAAAACGAAATCCTATCACACAAAGATTTGGCGGACCCCCTATAGTAGCTCTGAGGACCCCCTAGGGGTCCCGGACCCCCTGTTGAAGACCCCTGCTCTATAGGTTTGTATCGGCATGTATCTATCTACTTTTTTAGTTTTCTTATGTCAAACTCTAATCACAGTTCTATATTAATTTCCTCCTTCTCATCCCCTCCAGGCAAAACCATCGCTATTGGCAAAGTGCTGAAGCTGGTGCCAGAGAAGGACTAAATGCACTAGCAGTAGTATGCATGGAGATCTTCCACTGGTTATTAAGAGGGAGGCATGTTGCTAGAACCTACATGAAACAGCCACTATGCTAATGGAAAACACAGAGGAGATGGAGAATGAATGAATGAGTGTAATGTTGAAGTTAAAAGACTGAATCAGTTTTTGTGATCAACTACATGAAGAGACAAAATCCAGTGAATCAGCTTTCTCATATTGAGAGCTTAGCTATGCCACTAATGTAGCTATATTATAACCCCCCTCCCAACCTGGCTGATGTCACTGTTGCCTCGCAGCGCCATTTTTTTGGAATGGACATGGATGCATTGAAATGCATTTGGAAATGTAACGACACTGCTCTCATGTCATGTTGTTATAAAGATCAGACTTAGCCTGTGATTATCATTTGCTAAAAGAAAAACAACAACAACTCCATATCGAGAATTAAATGGATGTTTTGTTTTGTTTTTGGATTTAAGGATTGTTGTACCAAATTTTTAAATTTGGTCTATGTTCAATGCGATTTCAGTGGTTTATTTGATTTCAGATCACATCCCCTGTTACAAAAGAAAGTGGGAACACCAACACACCTGTTACATTATTAAGATGAAATAAACTATTTTACCGAAAAGCAAAGTGTGTTTTCTTTTAATGTTTCCAGCTTTATTAGTAGGATGATTGATTGGACCATTGATTGAATTTGGGACTTCCTCGTCAATGGCAATCAATTATTCTACTAATAAGGTTGAACTGTTTGAGGTGGTACACAGTTTTGAGGGAAGTAGGGGTGCAGGAATGTACACTAATTCACTGAGCATAGGTGACAGAGCAAGAGCACAGGTTAGAGTACTGTTAGATTTCTTAAGGTATACAGGAGTGTTTAATTTAATATATGTAATATATAAATGAGATAGATAGATAGATGGATAGTTAGTTCAGGGTGTGTATGTGTGCTGTGGTGGAAAGTAACTAAGTACATGTACTCAAGTACTGTACTTAAGTACAATTTTGAGGTATTTTTTTACTTTACTGGAGTCTTTCCAATTTCCAATACTTTTACTTCTACTCCACTACACCTCTAAGGCAAATATTGTACTTTTAGTCCACTGCAATTATTTGAAAACTTTATGTAGCAGTATGGGCGTTGTCCCCCACTCTGCCCAGGGCCCATCCTCCTCCCACTAATCAGTGGGCTGATTACCTGCAGTATATAAGCAGCACACACCTCTGCCCTGGTTAGCTGCTGTCTCATATGCGCGCGTCCTCACTAATGCTGGCCCGTTGGGCTTCAGTACTGTTGCCACGCTTGTCACCGGCGTGTGCATGTCCTCACTGACTTGTGTATCTTCCACAAACAAAGCTGGCCTGTTGGGCTTCAGTATTGTTTGTTTGTCCACCATGCATCAGCACAGGTATGTTTCTTTAGCGAGTGCCAGTGTTTTTGATTTAGTTATGTTATGGTCATGAACTTGACCGGTTGTTTTGTCATTTTAGTCTGTGTGCAACAACTGTCCGAGTGTCTGTCTCTCCATGAGAGCACCCCCCCTCGGGTTGTCTACCCCTGGCTGTGTAGGTGCGACTGCACCACGCAGAATGTGTCCACAGGCACTAACTGTGCGGTATGTTTAAATCTCCCTCTCTACTATTGCGTCATTGATTTTAAGTACTATTTATGGTAGGCTAACACACTGCTGCTTGTGTTTCCAGGGCTCGGTGAGGAGGAAACACAGCGCTGCTGCTTTGCCTATTGGTGTATAGTATATTACCACTGATTGACAGCCCTCGTTTTGGATGGCTTATGAAATTATGTTGTGTGAAACCCCTGTTCCGAACACTGTCCAACTGTAAATTGTGTTTTAATGTAATGTATAATCTGGGTCTTCACTAATGTACTGTTCCTGTTTTTAGGCCTGGTGCTGGGGACTCACGTTGGGATGACGGCCGCTCCAGAGGTAGTGGTAACCCCCTTGTGGTGTTTAGTTTTTGATGTGCTGTGTGTATTGGGGTGCTGCTGCCCTGGGCGGTCAGCCTGCCTCCCTCCCCCCAGCATTGGCCCATATGAATGTAGGCGACAGTGTATTACAATGTTCATCAATAGTGGTAATGCACGTTCATCCCACTGCATACAAATCTTTGATTTGGATGATATTTTATTGTTAATTAATAAAGCTCTGTACTTTTGTTACAACCCACGTATCTGCCTTATTTAATATTGTACATGAACTGTGTGAGGAGTAATGCATGTTTCAGGTGGTTTACTTCAGTTACATTCCTAGAAACTATTTCCTAGGGCGCAATTCCCTAGGTGGCGTAGTTGGCTATACATTAATATATACCGCCCTGTTACATTTAGTTACTTTGTACATTTTGATTATTATTTCAAAACATGCATCAACCACTTATTTGAAAATAGCCGATCACAATGGTGCGCTTGTAGATCTATTTTCATTTTTTTTTTATACATTTTGAAAACTTGTGAAACGGGACACATGAGTAATATTTTGATGTCTATACTTATGTACTTTTACTCAAGTAAATGTTGAATAGAGGACTTTAACTTGTAACAGAGAGGCAGTTATTATAGCATTATAATAACTGTACAAGTATTAGCCAGAGCACTGATCAATAGTCTATGGCAAGTTTGGAGGCAAGTGGAGACCAACCCCGGACGTACATTGGTGGTCTTTCAAATTAAAGTAGTAGGATTGTCTTTTGGCCTGTATTTGCTGTACATAATAGGCAAACCCGGCGATGAGAACAGCGACAAGGGATGCGGAGAGCAAGGCAAACAACAACCACCATGATAAAACCCATGGGGTTACTTCACCACCTGGATTAAATGTACATGTTGGAGCCGGAAGGAAGGTTCCATCGACTTGACATTTTGATGAACCAAATCCATTGAGTTTGAACTTTTTCCTACATGTGTAAGTCACAACATCGCCATAATTATACTGTTCTTTCAACGGGCTGTGCTTATTGGCGTTTTCAACGTCTGGCGGACTATTACATTTAATAACCTCACAAACTGGTCGTCTGTTCATCCACGTGCCATCAGCGCCACAAGTTATTTCTGTGGGACCAGTCAAGTTGTAACCAACATTGCAAGTCACCACAGCTTTGTCACCAAACTGAGTTCCAGACGGATAATGTATTGTTCCATTCTGTATGTAACCAAGATTGCCACAATCTGTCCTATTGCACATGTGTGTGATGGAACTCCATTTGCCATCAGCGCCACAAGTTATTTCTGTGGGGCCAGTCAAGTTGTATCCAACATTGCAAGTCACCACAGCTTTGTCACCAAACTGAGTTCCAGACGGATAATGTATTGTTCCATTCTGTATGTAACCAAGATTGCCACAATCTGTCCTATCGCACGTGAGCGTGATGCGACTCCACATGCCGGCTGTGCAAGTGATAGTTCCATTTCCTCCCTTGGATACGAACCCAATCTCACAGCTAAGCGTAGCTGAGGAGCCATGTCCAAACGTTTGGTTTCCGATGTCATCATTCAGAACCATATTTGGTCCTGTTGGCTTGGGACAGGGGACAGGGTGTCTGCATTCTGGGAGCGAAGCTGACCAGTCTGACCACTCACCATTCATTTTACAAGTTATATAGTCAGAGCCGACCAAGACTAAATCACCTCTAGTGCACTCAAGGTGCATGAAAGCCCCGTATTTATAAGGCTTTTTAGTACCGATTCTCTTAAAGAGACTTCGAGCCGGGAGATTTAGATCTGGACACTCGATGTCATTTTCATGTGCTGGACTTCCGGTTGCAAGGCCGAAGTGAAACATCACAAACACGAACAGGAGGATGCCCATGGGCTTCATTACGTCTAGCGTACAGGGCGTGTACGTATATGGATATTTATTTCTTCTAGCAGATATAGTAGACTCTGCTGTGTCACTTTGACATGTCATTGAATAAGCTGGGATTCTATTCATGCTGGCCACTGGGATCGCAAGAGGGAGGCCCGTCGGACAGTCACGCAAGCCCTGGAATCCTGGAGGTTCGACTCCGAGCCCAGGAGCTTCTGGGCTCCGCCCTGCCCCCCTCCCTTGACATTCTCTCCCGGAACCATCGTCAACTTTTCCGAGCGCGGCGCCCGGTGTTGGTGGCTGCAAGGGAGGACCAGGAAACAGGGGTTCATGCTGGCCATTGAGATCCCAAGAGGGAGGCCCGTCGGACGTGCACACGAGCCGGGCGAGGCCCCCCTCGGCGTCCTGGGGTTCCGACTCGGAGCCCAGGGGATTCTGGGCTCCGCCCTGCCCCCCTCCTTTGAAATTCGAAATAGGCATTCACGTTAAGTATTGAACCCGTCTGATGTCTTTTCTCTTTCTTCAGTTTATCTTCTCAATCCTCTATCTGTTCTGGTCTCTATCTCAGACAAACTGCAGCTTAAAGATATCTTGATTTAATTATATCAACGGCATGTGCTCTGGTATGTCGTCATACACAACACACACCGTAGTCATGGATGCCTAACAATGCCGATTTTGCACAGGCATCCCTGCAGTTTGTCCATGGACTTTCTTATCCTTCAATGAATGCACACAAACTCTGCATGAGTGAGTGTGTCATCTGTGTATCTCCATATGTGGGCATAAAGGGACACAGGCAGACAGACAGACAGATAGAGATCTCAATATATGGGCATAAAAGGGACAGACAGACAGGTACAACGGGCACTATGACAAGGGGTACAATGAGTATCATTTCCTGAGTAAAGCACCGGCCTAGTCTCAGTGCCATTTAAGAGAGAAATGGCACTAATGCAGTTAATGCTACATCATTGAAACCGTTCTAATGCTAATGGCTATTAATAATTGAACCTATTAGAAGTAAAAGGTAAGCATGCTCCTGTTATGCGCTCAAGATTTGGACAGGAAACTGGAAGGTGTTTTATGTTGTGTTCAATAAGACTTGTTTTCTTTCATGAGTTTTATTAATACTCACAGCAACTAGTTAATTCAAGGCTTTCTGTTGACAATACTGGCAACTTCCTGGTAAATGTGCACATAGAGACCCTGGACCTAGTACAGGGGCTGGCAGGTAACAAAATGCCTATACCAATGTGCATTGTTCTACATCATCCTTCTTTAGTTTTCATGCCCAACATTACAATTGAAATGATAAATATAAAATATTAGTATGTTTACCATGGCACATTTGGTGACGACAACAAACAATGTATACCTTATGGCAGGGGTCTTTTCACGTTTTCAAGCAGGGACCCCCAATCTGATGGGGAGATGTAGCCTGGTAACCAGACGAATCTGCCATTGCAAAAAAAGAATTGCCCTCGGCAGATTTGGTCTGGCAACTCTCAGTTGTGATTGGATTTCACTCCCTCGGAAGTAGCGAGGGACCAATCAGGCCCAGTATACAAAATATGGGGCTGGTTTATCACCAGAGGCAAAGATGGAGCAGGGACCCTCTACCTCGTATATTGTACATTTGTATAAAATGGTTTCATATGTATAAACATACCATGTTATTGTGCATTCAATACTAAGCTATTCAAATAATAGACAGATTAATATATTCATGCTTTTATTTTAAACATACATCTACAAGATACAGTGAGTAGGGTGGCCGTGCCACTGCCATTTCATATATTATTAACCAAGAACCAATGTCAATACGATCAACAATCTGCATAATAATCATGTATATAAGCTATTCAAAATGGACCGAAAAAGATTGCCTATTAATGTCACTGCCATGCATAAACATACCTGTTGAAAACAATACTGAGCTATTAAAATAATTGTCAGATTCATGTTCTTATTTTTAACAAATGTGAATGTGAGGATAACACCTTCTGCCTCTATTTATCTGTTTTCTACAATAGGTGGATTCATGTTATTGTGTATTTAAAGACAAATGGACATTTTTGAAAAGATAATTAAAGTCTAATCAAGCAACAATTTTGCGGACCCCCTGCAGTACCTCCGTGGACCCCCTAGGGGTCGCAGACCCCCTGTTGAAGACCTCTCTGCCTTATGGGTCAACATTCTAAGCAGGTAAATACATTATGTAGTACAAAACGTGTGTAGGCCTACTTTGTCATAAATCTTCATACATTTTACAGTAATATGTTTTTTCTCTTTTTCTCAGCTCACATTTAGCACAGTCATGGTTGATCAGGCACCAATCCGATGGCTGACAATGGGCAATTGGGCCGTGTTTGGGGAAGGGACGCCGGGCAGAGAGGGTGATCTTTGAGGCGCTATCCTCCCAGTGGGGGCTCCTCACTGGCAGGTGAGCCAGTAGGGTACAACAGAAGTGGCAAGCAGTGGAAATAATTAATTGGCATAGCAATGATTGAGTACAGGAAATTATGGGGTGAAAACAGAAAAAAAAGAAAAGTTGGCTGCCAATATGCAAGTTGGCACATGTGAAGGGCCCGTTGCTATGATTGGAGTATGGTTACAGTAAGACCATGGTTCAATTATCAGGTATGATTTCAGCCCTGCCAAAAAATATCATAACTCAGATATGGTGGAAAAAAACTGTTTTAAGGGATCTAACTCTAACTAAGGGATCTACAATTCAGTAAAACATAGTTCCCAGAATTTGTAGAATGTGTTTAGAAACAGCATTTCAGTGTTTTAAATGATCTGTTGAAAACAAACACAATCAATCACAGCACAGTGAAGTACATGTTCTATTAAGCATAAAGAATATTAAAGGAAGTCGTAAATACATCAGTCACTCATTCTTCTTGAAATTCTCATCATCATTCTTTCCCTTTGTCTGAAAGAGCACAAATGTCCACCGTAGTCCACACTGGTTGTCAAACACTTTCATGTCATGTATGCATAGTATGAAATGTCCCTCCCCTGTCAGGTGACAAGAAGGTCAGTTGGCTCTCATGCATTGAAGGAGGCATGAGCTCGGCCCTGGCCTCCCTTGGTTGGCAGAGGGAAGGTAGTGCCCAGGATTACACGCTTAGGCATTGGCACCAGGGTGAGAAAATAGGGGCTACAAAATCGTGGGATAAAAAATTAGGGAAAAAAAGAAAAGGCAGATGTTTGCAGGACAAAGGTTTTTCCTTGGCCTCTAGAGTGCGCATATAAAGTTTTACACAGATTGGTGCAGTTATACAGTAGGTACTAACGAGAATCAGCCTGTTATAGCACCACCATGAGGCTGATTTGAAAAATTTCAAGTGGCATTTCTTCCTCAGCCTAGTGGGAATGTGTGTGCAAAATGTCACGCAAATTGCACACTGTGTTCATTATTTTGCATTTTGTTCAAAACAGAGCACTCCTGCAAACTTTGGAAGCCAATCTTAGCCAATCAGGATGGAATGTGAAAAATCTGAAAGACCTTTTCTTTTTTTTCTTGTGTTTTGTTTGTTTTGTTCATTTGTATGATGTGTATGGTATGTCTTGTCTTGTTATAATCGTTAGTAATGTAGTTATTGGTTTGAGAATGTTCTTGTGATGTCTATTGCATGTCTTGTCTAAAAAAGTTTGCATCATCTGTTGAAAGAAAATTCTCTGTTTGTTTGTCTACAAAAGAAAATAAAGTACAAATCATTAAAAAAAAAGAAAAATCTGAAAGACCTGTTTCGTTTAATTACTATAAAGATACTGTGTATCGATTTGCGTGGGGGGGCAAGAGGTGTATTTACATTTCAGAGCTTCTCCCCCAGGCGGATCTGATCCAGTAGGAACGTTGGCAAAGGAGGAGCTCCACTTCTGCTGGGCTTTGGTGCAACAGGGGAAGGACGTCCACTTCTGGTGGGCTTTGCTGCAGCATTCGGAGGAGCTCAACATCTGCTTGGCTTTGGCGCAACAGGGGGAGGAGCTCCACTTCTGCTGGGCTTTGGTGCAACAGGGGGAGGGGGCGTGGCCACGGTGTGATGGGGAGCAGATGGAGGTGGGGGGCCAGGGGGTGCCGGGGGTGGAAAGGCAGGCGGGGGTGGGATTCCAAAAGGCAGCTCTCGCTGTGGAGGAGCAGGGTGTGAAGGGGGTGGCGGGGGTGGAAAGGCAGGCGGGGGTGGGATTCCAGGAGGCAGTTCTCCCTGTGCGGAGGGAAGGCGCATGGAGGTCTGGAGCTGAGGGAAGGGCAGGGTCGTGGCCACTAACAGGACATACAGAGAATAAGAACAACAAACATGAGATATTATTTAATTGTAGCTCACAATTAGGTGCTGAGTAATGCATGTTTAAAAACTAAAAAGAAAGGTCCCAAAAGTCCTCACACATTGGAGGGCCCCCTGGGAATTTTCACAAGAATAGATAGCACCTGCTGTTTGAATGTGCTTGAGGCTGCATGTTTATCATTATCTGTAACCTTTGTATACGTATGGTAACTATACTTTTATGTATTTGTCTGTTTCACTTGCTGTGCCGAATGCCCTATTGCAGATCAAACTTATCCCTAATGGCAAATCTACTGACACATTCATGTTATATTTATCAATAATGTGTATCATGCCTTCTTAAAAGGCCCTGAACATGTTCCTCTGTCTCATTAACCTCTTCTCAGGCCTGTGTGGGCACAGACTAGGTTTGGTTGACAGCTCCCTTACACTCCTGTTAGTTCTGTTGCACCTCTAATGGCAGGTCACCCACGACTCACATAGCCCTGGGTAGGCAACCCAGCCTGGCAGAGATCTGCACTCCGAGGAGAGCACTTTAGCACTTTTGTAGTGTTATGATATAGGATAGTGGTTAAATAAATGGAGGATTTCATACCAAAACACGTCATCATATGTAGAAAATATCATTAATTGTTATAAAACAGGGGAAAAACGTTTTTGTTTCAGGTACTTATATACAACTCGGGCAGAGTTATGGCAAGCTGCCCCTCTTAATATGGCAGCAATGTTGACGGATGGCCCCATGCAGGGGCCAATGTGTTTTTATGTATAAATAAACCTCCTCAATGACCCAGATGTGTCTGCTATATACTGTAGCAGTTGACAGTGATTTATTGTGTCAAAAGCTCATGAGAAATCTGTAAAAACAGCATAAATGTAAAGTTTTGGTGTTATTATTGAGCAAAATCTGTATTAAAGCCATGTCAGTTGATCTGTTAGCCATAAAACCATTGTGTGAGATTTGACGATTATCAACTGGGAAGCTGGGCTTTGCTTTAAACATTCTCCTCCTCAGAGGGGAGTGCTTTTCACCAGAGTCCGGGAATCTCAACCTGTCGACAACTGTTCTTACCTTCTCCCTCCTGGAAGAAGGTCTGCTCATGCCCATCGAAACCAGCTTCTCGTCCTCCTCCCATCTGTGAACATGTTGAACAATGTGGAATTGATATGAGCAAGTCAGTGATGATGACATCTCAAACATCAATGACATAGAGAGGCTGACCTGCTGATCTTGAGGAATCACCATCTCTGGGGCCTCTGCCTGGTCTCTCAGTTCTGTGCAGCTCTTTCTGCATCTGAGTAGACATTTTGAGAAAGAAAAAAAAACACCTCAACAATTGTTTACAGTAGTTAAGTTAAATGATTAAGAAATACTGTTTAATATTTCTCAATGAAATTTCTAATTGAAACATAAGAGAGATTATAGAGATTGTAACACTGCACCTGAAAAGAAGATGCAATATGATTGCACTCAGGGCCACAACACCAACCGAAGACACAATGGCGAGGATGACTGTCAGAAATACTTTTGTCTTTTGAAAGGCTGGCAAACAAGAAAAGTTGCACTATAAAATCACATGAAAGAGAAATATGTATGTAGAAAAGTGAAAATAAATGTTTCCTCAAAGCAGCTCAGTGCAGTACAGTACTTACAGCTCACAAATACAGTAGTAAATGTAGTCTTCATCTCATTCAGATGACTTGCTGTACAGATGTACCTTCCAGAATGTTCAGTTGTCACCATTGGAATGACGAGAGTGGCTGTCTGATTGCCACTCATCAGAGGGGTGTCGGATCCAAATACAGTCCAAATGACATTCGATGGAGGGGAGCTTTGGGCCTCACAGGTAATGTTCAGCGTACCATCTTCTTCCACTATGGGTTCACCAATTATTCTGGGATGTTTCAGTCCTAGTGGCACAACAAACACAAATGTGTTCATGGGTTCATTTGATTATTTCTACACACAGAGTTAAATTAGACATAATAAAAGTAACACTAGTTACTAGCCTGTTCACACTAGTTCATACCTGTGACTTTGATGAGCTTCATGAGGGAAGTCCTTAGTTCTAGAAGGTGTCCATTCCATTCACCGTCAACTCCAACATGAAAGGGTCCAGACATGGAGGGGCTGAGGTCATCGATGCGGATACTGCAGTTCTTTTTGGTTAGATCCGTCTCCAAGAGGGACACTCGACCCCTGAACTGGCCCTTACCTGCATTGACATCCTCAGAGTCGAAAATGACGTCATCCTCCAGACTGACAGGTGTAGATTCACGCTTCATCAGTTTTATAGACGTGGCTTTGAATCCAGCACGATGAGTGAATGTACAGCTAATTATAGAACTGGTCCCAGGTACAGCTGTTATGGAGTCTTCATTGTCGTAGATGATTTTGTCAACAGCACCATAATCAGTAACTGTTTAAAACAAAGACATAGCCTACTGTAAGCAAATATCTTTAAATGATATCATTTTCTTTTCTTATTTTCTAAAAATATTTCATGATGAATTGTGAGATAGTTCAAACCAAAACATTTAAAAAGTTTGGATATCAGAACATAACTAAATAAGGTGTGTGACAACAAAACAATATACAATAAAGATTAGCCTACCTCTTGTGCCAGTTATCACATCAGCATAGAGCAGCAATTGCATTACGATGAGAACCAGATTCTTCA